>NC_063371.1:15832484-15892980 GCF_021869965.1 Rhincodon typus | reverse complement strand
TGTGTAACACTGGGGTACAGCACTGGTGACGACAGAGCTGTCACTGTATAACACTGGGGTACAGCACTGGTGGGGACTGAGCTGTCACTGTGTAACACTGGGGTGCAGTACTAGTGGGGACAGAGCTTTCACCATATAACACTGGGGTACAGTACCGGTGGGGACAGGTCTGTCACTGTGTAACACTGGGGTACAGTACCGGTGGGGACAGGTCTGTCTCTGTATAACACTGGGGTACAGTACCGGTGGGGACAGGTCTGTCTCTGTATAACACTGGGGTACAGTACTAGTGGGGACAGAGCTGTCACCGTATAACACTGGGGTACAGTACTGGTGGGGTCAGGTCTGTCTCTGTATAACATTGGGGTACAGCACCGGTGGGGACAGAGTTGTCACAATATAACACTGGGGTACAGTGCTGGTGGGGACAGGTCTGTCACTGTGCAACACTGGGGGGAGAGTACTGGTGGGAGCAGATCTGTCACTGTATAATACTGACGGAAAGCATTATGTGAGGGTTGTTCTGTCACTGTATAACATTAAGGTATAGTACTGGTAGAAACAGGTCTGTCACAGTATAACCCTGGGTTACTAGTGTGGATATGACTATCTTGTGTAATCCTGGGGTATAAAACTGGTAGGAACAGGGTATGGGACTGGTCTGGTAACAGCCTGTTTACATTGGGATGTTGTGCTATTTATCAGCTGATGCTGGGAAGCTGGGACTGTCGAGGCTCTGACAAATACTTTCCCTTGCCTGGTCATTACTGAGCATGATGAGGTGTGATGGTAAAACCACCAGAGTTACAAGACAGAGAGAACTTTGTTCCATCAGTCTCATTCGGCTCTCCAACATATTGCAAAGTACTGTATGGCTGACAAGTCATTACTATACTCGACTGACGGTGGTTTTCCAAATGTGGGCAGGGTCAAATGGCACTCAGCCAGATCTCTCTCATACACGGCAATGTGGAAAAGTAGACCTGATTACAGCTATGTAGGTTATGAGATAATTATAGACTCGCCAGGAGCTTTGTCTCATTGTCAAGACTGAGTCTACCAGTGTGAGACAGTGTGAGTCAAAGTCCCATATTTCAGATGAGCTATTCAACTGAGGACGCACAAACACGGAAATCAGGAACATGCCCTTTGAGCCCGGTTCACCCTTATAATCATGGCTGATCCAAGTGCTTTCTCAGTAAATGAATCCATGGCCATTGTTCCAGCTTCTCCTGTCAACAGTGAGCCTTTAAATAACATCACCAAAACAGCTTCTCTGGTTATTATCACATTTGTGAGAGCTCGCTAAGTGCTCATTGCCAGCTACAACAGCAACAACATTTCAAACCTACTGCACTGGGTATAAAGTATTTTGGGAGGTCCTGAGACAGTCAGTGACCTCTCCAGACGCCACCAAATACTCCAGTTCAGTTACAGAGTAAGAGCCATAGAGCTGTGCAGTATGGAAACAGACCCTTTGGTCCAACTTGTCCATGCCGACCAGATATCCCAAGTAAATCTAGTCCCATTTGTCAGCAATTGGTCCATATCCCTCTGAACCCTTCATATTCATATATCCATCCAAATGCCTTTTAAATGTTGTAATTGTACCAGCCTCCACCTCTTCCTGTGGCAGGTCATTCCATACACACACCACCCCATGTGAAAAAGTTGCCCCTTAGATCGCTTTTAAATCTTACCTCTCTCACCTTAAACCTATGCCCCTCTAGTTTTGGACATTGTCTATTCACCCTGTCCATGCCCATTGTGATTTTATAAACCTCTATAAGGTCAACCCTCAGCCTCTGATGCTCCAGGGAAAATAGCGCCAGCCTATTCAGCCTCTCCCTATGGCTCAAACCCTCCGATCCTGGCAACATCCTTGTAAATCTTTTTTGAACTATCTCAAGTTTCACAACATCCTTCCTATAGCAGGGTGACCAGAACTGCACACAGTATTCCAAAAGTGGCCTAACAAATGTCCTGTATAGCTGCAACATAACCTCCCAACTCCTATACTCAATGCACTGACCAAGGCAAGCATATCAAATGCCTTCTTCATAATCCTGTCTACATGTGACTCCACTTTCAAGGAACCTTACCAACCTCCCCAGAACCTTACCATTACGTGTATAAGTCCTGCCCTGGTTTGCCTTTCCAAAAAGCAGCACCTCACATTTATCTAAATTAAACTCCATCTGCCACTCCTTGGCCTATTGGTCCATCTGATCAAGATCCCATTGTATTCTGAGGTACCTTCTTCGCTGTCCACTACACCTCCAATTTTGGTAGTCAACCAGCATGGTGCCTAGGATTACAGCTTGATCCGGAATTGATGGTCATGACAAACGTCCAGTTCATATTTCCTGAAGTGTTACCATAACAACATTCCCTCAGGGCTCGAGAAACAACAAGACGTACAATCCACCAGCTTCACACTTGAATTAAACATCTCAGCAGCGGTTTGGAAACTATCTGGAGCAGCAAAGTCTTCTCTAAAAAGAATTTAATTCTTAGTTTGCCCTTCCCCACCTACATTGTATCGAATGAACTGCATTCAACAGCGATGGCCAATGCTTTCTCAGCACTTTGTTCATTCAGGTGAAGACTGTCAGTGTGTAAACAGAACTCTTCACTTCACATTCACCTACAAATTACATCAAACTCTCCCAAGACAGGGACAGCACAGAGTTAGATACAAAACAAAGCTGCCTGTACTCTTTTGAACTGAAAGTAAAGCTTCCTCAACACTGTCCCCATCAAACACTCCCAGGACAAGTACAGCACGGGGTTTAATAGAAACTCCCTCTCACAATTGTGACAGGGCTGTGGAGAATAATGTAGGAGCAAAGGAGTGGAAAACAATTCAAATTTGCACGTGCAGGGTGGTAAGTTAATTGGAATTCAGCATTTTAACGTTTAAACTGAAACAAGGCAAAGTTGGAAGTTGCTTGAAGTTGGAAGGCAAGCAGCAAAGTATCAATGACAAACAATCCAGAACAGAAACAGTGTTGAGGTGGCGAATGAAAGCTGAAGTTTGTGTTCAACCTAAGGCTTATTTACAGTGATATGGTGCCCCTTATTGAAAGTATGACCGATTCTACACAGATTTTTCACCCAGTCGTTTATCATATTCTGTCGACACCCCTCCTGTCTCCGAGTGAACAGAGTCTTCGTCAAGGTCAGAAGCTCTTCCTGGTTAAATGTGGGAAAACCGAAGCTATCGGGGGAAGGGGGGGAAGGGGGCGGGACGGTGGCTCAGTGGTTAACACTGCTGCCTCACAGCACCAGGGACCCGGGTTCGATTCCACCCTCGGGCGACTGTCTGTGTGGGAGTTTGCACATTCTCCCCGCGTCTGTGTGGGTTTCCTCCAGGTGCTCCGGTTTCCTCCCACAGTCCAAAGATGGGCAGGTTAGGTGGATTGGCCATGCTAAATTGCCTGTAGTGTCCAGGGATGTGTAGATTAGGGGATGGGTGTGGGTGGGATTCTGTGAGGGTCAGTGTGGGTTTGTTGGACCGAAGGGCCTGTTTCCACACTGTCGGGATTCTATGATTCCATCGCCATTAACCACTGCCACACACTCTGTTCACTTGCAGCCAAGTCCATCCCTCATTGTGGCAACAGTCTCAGGAAAAACAAGACAGTTGACAAAATCAGTGCCCAAAAGGAAACCCAGATAAGTTTCTGAGCACAGTTTTCCACCATTCCTGTCACCTAACTCTGAACCACAGTTGGCTGCTATTGCCAACTAGCCATAAGTTGTGACCTTAAGACAAGAGTACTGCTGTGTTCCTCCTATCTGTATGAACTTGAATTCACCTGAAACTCCACTCTACCCTCATTCACGGCAAGTCCTGTTCACTGGGCAACACTGGAACCTGCTTCAGCAACCACTTTCACTTCAAAATTTCATCCTCATATTCAAATCCCTCTGCACCTTCCTGTCGCAACAACTTCCCAGCCTGTCTGTTATAATGGCCTCCGTTCCAACTGCCATATCTTACTGGACGTGAGTGTCACTGGCTAGGCTAGCAATTTTTGCCCAACTCTATACATCTTGAACTGAATGGCTTGCTCAGTAATTTCAGAGGGCAGTTAAGAGTCATCCACATTGCTATTGGTATGGAGTCAGGCACAAATGGCAAATTTCTTTCCCCTGAAGGGCATTTATGAAGCAAATGTGTTTTTACAACAACTAACACTGGTTTCACAGACCTTTTAGAATTCAAATTTCAGCACCAGCAATCAGTCACAAACAGTGGCCCTGTCTTTAGGAAACTGGTTTGAAAACGCTGGATGTGACTAACTCAATTTCACAACCTCTCCTCAATCTAGACAGCAAAATATAGATCTCTGAGCAGTGGTTTCTCCATTTGCTCATTTATATCCTCTGAAAAAGATAAGAATGTTATTACATATAAACATTTCACTGAAGCACATCTATCTCAATTCTGAACTTGACATATGCAGACTTGTCCCCAGCAGTATTGGACCCCACTGTTATACAACGACAGACCTGGCTCCACCAGCACCATACCCCAGTGTCATACAGTGGCAGATCTGTCCCCACCAGCACTGCAGCCCAGAGTTATACAGAGACAGACCTGTCTCCACCAGTACTGTGTCTCAGTATAGTGCAGCGACAGACCTGACCCCACCAGTACTGCGCCCCAATGTTATACATGACAAAGACCTGTTTCCACCAGTACTATGTACCACTGTTATACAGTGTCAGACCTATCTCCACCAGTACTGTACCCCAGTGTAATGCAGTGACAGACCTGTCCCCACCAGTATTGCACCCCCCAAGTTTTCTACACTGACGGACATGTCCCCCACCAGTACTAAACCCTGAAATAATTCCATGAAGGCCAGTATCCTGTCACCAAGTCACCCTTTATTTAAACGTGCATAGTACAAGACACTGACACAGCTAGTTCAGAGCCGGCTCCTCCAGTGAGTCAAACCCTGAAACTCCTGTTCATATCTGTCAGCCAGGACTCCCTGATTGAATCAGATTAACAGCCCCAATCAGGGAACTCAGATTCTATGAGATCCACCTCACTGACCTCATTCCAATCACTACATATCTCAGTGTTGCACAGCAACAGCTCTGTCCCCACTTGTACTGTACCCATGTTACACAGTGACAGACCTGTCCCCCACCAGTATTGTACTCCACTGTTATACAGTCCTTGACATATAAAACTTTGATACAAATGGGAAGAAACTGGGATCCAGTCCTTGATCCTTGCAGTAGCTGACTAGTAACAACCTACCAACCTGAGAATGACCTATTTAATCCTACTGTCTGTGATCTGCAGTGCATGGTAGTATATTTCCTCCAATCCCACACAATTTAATTCTGTTTTCTAGCCTCCTGTGAGGCACTTGGTCAGCAGATTTCTGGAAATCTCAGTACAGAATAACACCCACTAGTTCGCCCTGAGTGACTCTACTCAGAACATCCTCAAAAAACCCTCTCCATCCAGTTTGTCAAATAATGTTTCCCTTTCATAAATCCATGTTGACCCTGTCCAATCAGGCAATGATTTTTTTACTGTCCAGTAACCACAGTTTATAATCAATTTTCCCAAAGACTGACAGCAGGCTAACAGCACAGTAATTCCCTGTTTTCTCTGTCTCTCTCTCCTTTCTTCAGAAACCTTCCAATCTCAGGCACCATCAAATAAATGAATTTTGAAAGATGGTCACCTTTGTATCTACCATCTCTATAGCCGAATATTTCAGCACTAGAGAGTGAAGGGTATCAGATCCCAGGGATTTATCCACTTTCAGACCCATTTATTTCTCCAATTCCACTTTTACACTGATCCTAATTTCTTTCAGCTCCACACTCTCACTAGACTCTTGGATCTTCATTATTTCAGAAAGACTGCTTGTGTTATCCTCTTTGAAGACAGACTGTTTAGCTTCTCTATTTCCAATTATACTTTCTCACATTTCTGCTTTTCACGGGTTGACATTGGTCTTTGCTTATCTTTTTCTCATTTAATGCTTGGGGACATGAGCTCAAATTGCAATGTGGTAGCTGGTGGGATTTAAATCCATTTGTCAATTAGAAACTGAAAGCAATCTGAATCATGGTGAGCACGAAGATAACAAGTATTGTTAAAACCAATCTAATTCATTTCCTTCTTTTCAGGAAATCTTCCACTCTTACCCAGTTGGGCCTATATGACTCCAGAACAACAGCGATGCAGTTAATTTTTAACTGCCTTCTGAAGTGGTCTAGCAAGCCATTCTGTTCAAGGACAATGCCAAATGGGCAACAAATTGCCCTCATCGCTGACGTCCACAACCTATAAAAGGCTAAATAAAAACTCTGTCAACAGCACACTGGGCAGATCTGTCTTGAATTTGTGTTCAGGATTCTGAAGAGGCTATTGAATCCTCAACTTTTGGACTTAGCATGTCAGTTACAATTGGAGTTGGGCAAAGACAGCCCATGCATCTACTACAATCACACGACACTGAAGAGAGCCAGCAGCCAGCTTCACAGAGAGGTGTTGTCAGAAACTACAAAGCTAGGAGCGAGCCATGAGATTAGTACAGGCAAAAGAATGACTGCAAACAATAACCTTTAGTAACTTTCAAGAAATCATAAACCGTATCATACATCGGCCAGGGCTGGAATGAAAACAAAATCCAAATTCAGCAACATGCTGGGCAGTCAACAGTGCAACTTAGATTGAGAGTAAAGCTCCCTCGACACAGCCACATCAACAACGTGAGATTAGGTACGGAGTAAAGGTCTCTTTTCACTGTTCCCATCAAACACTCCCAGGACAACAACATTTAAAAGGCATCTAATGGGTATGAATAGAAAGAGTTTAGAGGAATATGGGTCAAATGCTGGCAGTTGGGACTAGATCAGTTTGATATCTGGTCAGCACGGATGAACTGGACTGAAGGGTCCCTTTTCTTGTTTTATAACTCTATGACAGGTACAGCACAGGGTTAGATACAGAGTAAAGCTCTCTCTACACTGTGTCTGCGTCCTCTTCCGGTCTGTGACCTTCCATCTCTGTCAATCACTTCAACACGCCTGATTCCAGTCTCCCACGCTCTTATCCTCCCCCTTTCCCCCTGAACCGAGTCCCTCATTGGTCTCTCTCTCTCTCGGTACCGATATCTCACTTACTCCCTCCGATCCCATTTTCTCCCGATTCCCCTCTGTGCCCGATCCGAGTCTACGTGATCCCTCTCTTTCCAATCCCCGTCTCTCTCTGATCCCGGTCTCTGAGAATCCTTCTCTCTCTGATCCCACTCTCTTTTACTGACGCGTGTCTCTGCTCGCCCGGAGCCGGCGCAAATAGCGCTCCACATGGAGGCCTTACTAAGGACAGCGGCGTTTCTCTATTTCTGACATCTCAGGCTCGGATCTGATGGCAGGGGGTTTTAAGAGAGGGTGTCTAACTCTGTCCACAGAGAAGGTCTGACCTTACTGCGATCCTTCTCCGGGACGGGTTACCTCTGTGCTCCAGGATTCCGCTCTCCCGCCGACAATGTGTCACTTTCAGGCAACGTCGCGCATAATAGACGAATGACAGGCCTGCCCCAGGGACCCGCCCCGTTAAAGGGTCCGCACCCCGGGAAGCTCACACAAACCCCACACCTCCAGACACCCATCCCTAGCCATAATTGGAACTTCAATGTCCCCGACTCTTATCGTAAGCTAAAGGAAGGCTATTATTCAAACGGCGTTCAGAATCCAGAAAAGCACACAGAGGGAACAAAAAGAAATTGCTGGAAAATCTCAGCAGGTCTGGTAGTATCAGTGTTGAGACAGAGGCACGTGGGTGTTCTTCTGCAATGAAACACAAAAGTGTTAGCAGGCAGATGGAGCAAACTGGCCCGCCATTGCTCAGGGGTTGGAGTTTAAAAAACAGGGAACTGCTGATACAACTATACAGGAGGTTGGTGAGGCTACCCCTAGAATACCGTGTACAATTTTAGCAACCATATTTCGAAAAGGATGTACTGGCATTAGAGGCTGTTTAAAAAGGACTGATTCATTTTTTTTAAAAAAAGAAAGCTCAATAGGTTCAGCCTTTAGTTATTAGGGTTTAAAGATGCTTCCATTCATGGGGGAATGTCAAACTGGGGCACATGGTGACAGAAGTGGGAGGGTGGGGATTATTTAAAACTGAGCACATCTGGAAATCTTTGCCTAAAAGAGTTATGGAGACTCCATCTCTGGAAGTATTTAAATGAGGTTGAAAGTAGAGGGTGCTGGTGAGACCACATCTAGAGTACTGAGACCAGTATTGGTCCCCTTATTTACAATATGATTGCATTGGAGACATTTGACAGAAGGTTCACTTGGATGATCCCTGGTATGGAGGAATTATCTTACAAACCAAAATTAAACAGGTATGGATTCTAATCACTGGAGTTCAGAAAAATGAGATGATCTCATTGAAACAGGGGATTCTTAAAGGATTTGACAGGGTAAATGCTGACAGCATGTTGCCACACATGGGAGAGTCTAGAACCAAAGGGCATAGTTTCAGAATCTTCAATGCTTGAAAGACAAGAAATCCAAACTTTCCACTATCATATATTCTGGAGTGTCTCATCTCTGATATCATTCCAGTAATTTTCGATGCACCTTCTCCAAGAACTTTGACACCCTTACCAGCAACTTATACAACTGTTTATAACTTCACTGCTTTGATATGCTATACTTCTCTGTATAAAACCAATTTAGGAGCTATGTAAACTGTTCATGTTCTGTTCACCATTGCTTTGTGAATACTACTTCCATATTGGAAATCTTGATTTTAAGCACATTTCTGCTTCTACAAATGGAACAGAAGTAATTTCTTCTAGGCTGACTCTTTACAGGAACCAGACTACTGTATTGAAAAAAGCTCGCTGTTTGCACACACTCAGAACAAATGGATCAATCTCGATTGATACAAGAGGGTAGGAGAATCCACAGTTAAGTACCTGTTCATTTAGCATCACTCTGCCTAAAGACCTGCATTTGGATAGTACCTTGCATTATTACTCAAAATTGCCAAGCCTTCTAAAACCACTGAAGTGCTTTCTAAAATGCAATTGTTAATGTCCTGTAGGCTGTATGCAGCCAGTTGGCACACAGCAAGGTCCTATACCCAGTTCATAATCAGATAATGTGTCATCTGCTGTTTGTTGGAGGACAAACATTGACCAGGACATCATGGAGAATTCCTGCTCTCTCTCAAATTAGTACTGGAAGGGGCAGGCTAGGGCCTCAGTTTAACATCTTTCATCTATAGGTTGGCAGCTCCAACACTGTAGCATTGCCTCAGTGGGAGCCTTGAGTTTTGTCTCAAACAACTTGAATCTACAATCTTCTGATTCAGAGGTGCCACATCTGACAATGGCAAGGGGGGAGAGAGCTTGATGGTTTTTGACTGAAATTCTGGGACAGGCATCTTCCATTCAAGACACATTCCAAGCATTGTGGACAAAGTGATTGTGAATGCTTCAGTGATTGTATAATAGCAGATATCACTCACAATCACTCATAACATAATTTGTTTTCATAAAACTTTCCTGGAATGAAATATCAGAAACACTCAAACAACTGCTAAATTGTCTTAGCTAACTTTTGACTTACCCACTTACAAAGTTTTCAGCATGACTCATCATCACCAATAAATGCAGTGGTCGCTACCAGAAGTTAATTCCTTAAGGACACAACGCCAATTGTCAAGTTATTCCACAGCATCTCAAGCAAACTAACAAACGCAGATTCCAGTGAGTTTTATGTTTGGCCGTTCTTTGTGAGCTGTCTGCACATCATTTCCCATCCCAATGAGACTCGCTGGTTTGCACCTTCTGATTTCAAGACTGGCTCCATCTAACTAGGTGGCAGATGTAAATAGAATTAAATAATGTTAGAGACGCGTGCCTCTCTGAGCAGGTGCTTTTCAAGGGAAAACAGATTTTTAAATCAGACATCACTAGGTGCAATTACAAAGGGAGAAGGAACTTCTATTGCACTGAGTCATTCAGTTAAGTAAAATCAGCCCAAAAACCGTGAAAGGTGGAGACAGGATTCCTAACTACATTTGGAAGGGGGTATAGTGAAGTACTTGAATCAGAACATTTTAAAAGAGGGCACAGTGGGTAGCTGTGTCAGAGAACTGGTTCAGGCACAATGTGTTGATGGCTCCCTTCAGCACTCCAAATGTACTGTAAATACAACCTGGTTCTTCAAATTAAATAGATTCAGTTCCTTTAGAGCATCAAAGAGATGTGTTTGAGTCAGGACCCCTATAATTGGTATTCCTTAATCTGTCAAAACACGACAGAGCTGAAATTAAAACTTTTGAAAGAATCCAAGTGTTGACCAGTTCTCAGGAAGCATGAAATCAGAAGCTTAAAGGTCAAATGCAGTGGCAGTTATTATGTATGCGGAGGCCAAAATGACAAATTTGAAAAGGATTAAAAAAGCTCACAACTAACATCTGATGTTCAAAATCTTGTTTAATTTCAAAAACACAGAAAACATAATGGGTAACTTAAGAACCCAATACTACAAACAAATTTCTACAACACTCCTCACAAAATAACCAAGAGGCCAGGGCCACAGAAAACTGGACACCAAATGAGAGTCAGATTTGGTGGCAATGAGGGAACTGGTAAATGTCACGTGCAGCTGAGTCAGATCAAACTGGAGACAACAAGACCATGAGAAAGACTGGACTCAAAACATTAAGACTTTGAAGTCCAGACACTGCAGTGCAAGGAATCGCTATAGCTTTGGGGCAACAAGGCTGCTGCTGGGTATTGCGGGAGTGGCGACAGGTCACTGAATCCCAAATACACTGGAATTTCTTCACTGGACGAAGGTGAAGCTGAACCATCACAGTGACAACTTATGAATTAAATCTTTGGCACTACTGAAACAACTTTTTCATTAATCCTGCTCCCCCACTTCGTAGCCCAGAGTCAAGCATTGTTCAGTTTCAATGTCCTTTGACAAATTACTCTTTAATTTGCTTCAACTGCCCTCATTGAGGTCATCACAAATCACAGCAGCAAAAAGAAAGTCTCATTTCCTCCTATCTCTTTTTAAAACTGATTTTAAATCTGTCCCCTCAGATATCCAAACTCCTGCCGGTGGGGGTGGGGAGAAACTTACCCCTAGTTTGTCTCACAAAGCCATGCATAATGTTACAAACTTTCAAAGCAAAGCGATGCCAAAATGGTCGCACCCTCGCACACACTCAGTTGAGAAATCCAACAGACAGTGGCTATGAATGGTCTGTAGGAGAGCTTACAAAGTAGTCAGGGTGCAGGACCAAGAGTTCCTACTTTACAGCTTCTTGTCTGACTTAAAATGGAGGATGAAGTAGAGCTCATATTGTTTTCTTCTTTCACAAAGAGTTTGCACTTGGTTGACAAACCAAGATAAGAGACAACCTGTCCTCTTTCAACCAGCGACCCAGTAAAATCTGTCACTTATTTACACAGATGGATGAGGCTGTTGCAATGTTAAGGTGTGGCTCAATAGTTATGTTATCTGACTGTAAATAACAAGTAATAAAAGTTGGTGAAGATAAGGGAGCATGGTCAGTGTCAAAGCAGATTAAATAATGACTTAAAAAAAAATGAGGCCGTAAATATTTCTGAAGGAATCATTTGTGAAAGATCAAATCTAATCACTAACTCTTTCCAAGGGCCAGCAGGATGAACAGCCTTTGTCTGTTGAAATAATTAAGGTGCATACATAAACCTCAAAGGAAAGAAGACTGGATAGTAGTTTTTCGAACAGATGGACTAGCATGGACAAGTCAAACTGTATGTTCTTCAATGTTTACCTAGAAAAAGTGCAAGCTTATTTAAGACATTAGACCAGCAACTCTCAGCAAAAGGATGGAGAGAGATGATGCTGGCTATCAGCACATGAGAGAAACCAGACCTCAGATTTATGGCTGTGCTCAGTGAACTACAACAGATAGTGGGGATTACACCTTTAGAGGATTACTGGGGCTATTTACAATGTTGAGAGGGCATGAGTGAATCAAACATAGGTACTTGCAGCACAACAATAAAACAAAGAGAGGAAAAACAGTTTGGAAATTGGTGGGAAACTAATAGTTTATCAAGATTGAGAAATTGACATTATTAAAATAATGGTACTAGAAAAATTAATAAGATGAATAGCTGTCATATCCCTGGGACCTGATGGGCAATGTCCTCAAGTTGTAAGAGAAGTCTTTAGAGACTGGTTGCATTGGATGCGATCTTCTAAAATGGTGTAGATTCGAGAACAATCTCCTGATTGGAAGGAAGCAAAAAGCACCAAGAACATATTGTATATATATAGACTCTTTAATGTCACGAAAAGTCCCAAACCATTTCAAAGGGACATTAGAAAAGAGGGTTCGACACTGAACAACACAAGATGATAACAGGGCAGATTACTGAAGAATGCTTTAATGAGGGTCTTAAAAAGAAAAGGGAAATAGAAGACAGAGATAGGAAGGCACAGCCACAGTGGAGGGATGAACATTTGGGATGCTCCAGATTTCGAGCGCCACAGGCACCTTGAAGGGTTGTCACGCTAGAGGAGATGCCAAAGATTATCTCACGAAGGTCTGTAAGAACAATGATGAGAAGTTTAAAATTGAGATGCTACTTGACAGAGACTATGTTGGTCACCAAGTCTGGGGGCTGCTTCAAAAGACCTGGTGTAAGTTCGGACATGGGCAGCAGAATAAATGGAATGTGGCTATTCAAGAAACAAGAGTGAAAAAACAGGGTACAATGGGCCAATAAATGTGGCAGCAGTAATCGGCAAAATGCTCCAATCTATTATAAGCATCGTGGCATCTCGGCAATCAGAAAACTATATCCTGGTATTCAATACAGAATTATGAAAGAAAAGTGGTGTTTTAAGAACTCGTGCAATTTGATGCAGTAACCAGTAGTGTAGGCAAGTGGCAATGAATATATTTGCATTTTGAAAATCATTTCATGATGTGCCACATGAAATAGAAATGCCAAATAAGGATTCTGGAATTGAAGGCAATTGTTTAACACTGATTGAGGCCTGACTAATAGACATGAAGTGGTCATTATCAGATTGACAGGTTGTCATTTGTGATACAATGACTTGAGCCTCAGCTATTTCCAATCCAAATCCATAATGGCGAAGAAGAAGCCAAATGTCAGAGTTTGTTAATAGCTTAAATTCTCATCTAACTTTGCACAATGAGGAATTTGTAAAGAAAGAGTGATTAAACACATAGGTAAGAATGGCATGTGGATGAATATAATGTGGAAATGTGTGAAGTTACCCACTTAAGTGGAAAAACAGGAAGTATAATACTTAATCAATGCTTGAAGACGCGAAAAAGTTTGTGCTTAGTGGGACCCTAGTGCTGTTGCACATAAATCTCCAAGTTAACAAACAGATATAGCAAGTAATCAAATCACAGCAAAGGAGGATGACATTCAGCCCAGCAAAAGCAATTCACCTGGTATCAACTCTTTCCCCGTAGCCCTGCAGTTTTCCTCTTCAGTTCTCTTTTGAGAGCCACAATTCATTCTACCTTCTCAGATTCAATGAGGAAAACATTTTGACATCCTTGATTACTAAGAGACTGGAGTGAAGAATTCTAACCGAAAATGTCAAGCTCCACATGAGGTCACAGTTGGAGTAGTGTGCACAGTTTTGGTCTCCTTATCTATTGAAGGATACACTTGTTTTAGATGGTTTGGGACTGAGCTTTACCAGACTGACAATTTGGAACTCAGAGCCTGTCCTACAATGGGATGTTTTGTAGACTCTGATGATGTTTGAGAAGTTAGAAGAATGAGAGGTGATTTAATCGAAACATAATATTTTGAAATGCCTCAATAGGGTAAACACTCATGTGACATATTCCCATGGCTGCAGAGACTAAAATGAGAGCTCAATTGTCAAATAACAGGTCGATGATTTAGAGTTGAAATGAGGAGAATTAACATTGTTCTCAGGATGGTGAGCATTTGGACAATCCTAGCCCAGAGACTTGTGGACACTCAGTCAACGACCAATAGATCTTTGGATACTAAGGGAATAAGGGAATAAACACAATGAGGATTGTGTTGAAGGTGCATCTGGGGATCAGCCACAGACATACTGAATGATTGAAAAGGTTCAAAGAGCTGAATGGACTACTCTTGCTTAAAAACTGTATTAAGGTCACAGAGGGATAAATGGCAAAAAAATCACAATGTTGCATGTCTTGGGAACATGTGAATCTGAGTAGACAGATGTATACAGGAATTTGCAGGAGGGAGCAGTGTGGAGAGATGATGCCCTGACCGTGACATGCTTGGAAAGAACAAGTGAGAATTCCCAAAGCTTTACCACTGGTGTCTACACTGGTGTCAGTGTAGACTATCAGTAATAACTAGTCTAGTATCGCATTATTTGATTGTGAGGATGGAAAAACTCCATTTCAATGGACCTGGCACATTTCACAATTCATATGTTCTTCTGCAGAGCTGACAATGTATGCCAAGACCATGCTGGGAGTAATGATTAGAAATGGGAGTGACACCAAAAACAGAAGAGTAAACATTGAGCTTTTTGAGGAACACATGAAAAGGAGGGACTCAATGATCATGTAAACAAATATGCACATCAAGAGGGTAGGGGGTTCAGGAGAATAGAGTCAAGGGGACCAAGAAGTCATTCTCTTAAACAAAAGCTGTCTGTATTTCTCAGCTTTCAAATACTGGTAACATCTGAAACTCAAACATAAAA
This sequence comes from Rhincodon typus, assembly GCF_021869965.1. Taxonomy (NCBI): domain Eukaryota; kingdom Metazoa; phylum Chordata; class Chondrichthyes; order Orectolobiformes; family Rhincodontidae; genus Rhincodon; species Rhincodon typus. The sequence goes on along the minus strand of NC_063371.1, from coordinate 15,878,199 downwards.
ATGTTTTCCCAAAAACCTCACTTTATTATGATATGGGTAAAATTAATTGCAATGTCAAGCCAGAGATCAGCAAGTTGCATTCAAGTCGCAGCCTTCACATCATTAAATATGCAAAGCACTTCACGGCATTTATTCAGACAAAGTTTGGCACTGAACTACCTAATGAAGTTTTAGGAGAGGAAGGGGTGGTTTTAGGCAGTATCCAAGGAGCAGAGCAAGTGGTAGAAAAACAAGGACACGGATTGTATACCAGGTTCTACCACAATTATATATCTGGGAAGGCAGGTAAACAGGTGAGTGCATGGCACAGCCCTATGGCCACACTGTGACTTATCACTGTATCAAGTTCATCAGATGCACGAGAATAATTGGAAAAGACCAGATTAGATTTCACACTCTGAACAGGTTGTTGTTTAGTATTACCATGTACAGAATGTCCTTCGACCCACTGCCACAGTCACAGCTCATGAAAAAGATACTATGGAAGAGCAATCTACCCATGTTAATTCCAAGTCCAGTACACAAACATTCAAATTGCCAATTCAGAAAGGTGTCAGTCTATTTAAGTACTTGATTTAATTTGAACCTGGGAACAAATTTATGCTAAGCTACCAGGAATCTGGAGACAGCCAAAAAATGTCTTTTATCTATGATCCAGTGCAAGTGGTTTAACTCCAAGATCTGTGCAAAATATAAAGTTCTCTCTTTCAAAAATATGAAGTGGCCAGGTTTCTCACTGTCATTATTCCACTCCATCCTTCACCAACATGTCATATGGTCACAAATGAGACAATTATGAAGCCTATTGTTTTGAGGATGCCCTTGCAAAATCCTGTGGGACTTAAAGCACTGCTCTCATTTTCCCAAGGAATGGGCCAGCCTAGGGTGGTGGTAGTAGACAAGAAATAGCATTTTGGCTCAACTAGTGAAACTCCTCTCAGTTATTTCACATTTATTTTAAAGAATGCAAATAACATTAGCAAGGTCAGAATTGGTCAGCTCTCTTCGATGTCTTAAGACGGAAGTGAGAAAACTCATTGCTGTGGGTTTGGAGTCACATGTAGACCAGAACAGACAAGGATGACAAATTTCCTTCCGTAAAGGACATCAGTGAACCGGTGATTTTGACTATGCTTCAATAGTTTCACAGTCAGTCTCCTGATTGCAGTTTATTTTTTCATTTCTCGATTGAAACCTGGGTCTGCAAATGTATCTTGAATTTGGACCCCAATTTTTGCACTGTGCCAAGAAATTAAAAGATGCTCTCTTTCGACTTGACAAAATATTCTAAAAAGTAGCTCCTTCTGTGGCATACCAGACAATCTGGAATAGCAGTTTTAAACAGACTTTCACTGCCTATGCGCAAACTTCAGGGCCAAGCCACAAGAAGGCAAGAACAATTGCTTTGTCAGAAGGCAGCAGATCATATTGAACATGCAGATACATACCACAGAGGGAGACTCATCCCAATGGGCAGCTGATGGCTTACTTTGGGAGCATGCCTATGGATTTGTACATCAAGAACTGGTTAAGATAATGGGCAAAAGGAGCCAGAAGGGGAATGTGCAAAGATCTTTTTTTAACAAACATGCTTGTGATCAAGAACGAGCTGCTTAAAGAGGTGATATAAAGTCCAATAGTAACTGCCAAAATCAAATAGATAAACACTTCAAAATCAAACATTCACAGACCCAAGGAACATTGAGAGAGGAGGAATAGCTTGACAATTCCTGTAAGATGGGTCAAAATGACTTTCCGTTGTGCTGCAGGATTCCAGACAATTGCACAAACTCCTTTGCAAAAGTCCTTTCCTATTGCTAAAAGATATGGGAACATAACTATCATCTCTTGGCTGCTCTGGATAGCTTGTTGAGAAGATTAGCACCTCCAACCTGCAGTGGCATCAAACACAATGGTCTGTCCTGCCATCAGACTGAGGTCTGAAAGTAGGCTGTCGTTCCAAGATGGTTTGTGCTACACAATTTCAATGCATTGGAAGTGTTGCCAAGTAGCGTCCGCTGGTCATCAGTTGTCAATTATGTAATCAACAACCAGAGGATTATGTTAGTGAAGCAGAGCCTAGCAACAGTGACAAAAGTTGAATTAATCTAGTGACAGACTGAGTAACTTGGTGCCAGAGACCAGCCAATCGAAAGCACAGTCAATCAGATAACCACCCTCCCTCCTTTAACTAGCTGCAAGGGTCTCCACAGGACAACACTGCAGTGGGTAGGTGGTCCCAAGTGATGAGCAGGAACCTTACCCACACACTGTTCCGATATAAACAGGTCGTTCCAGCTGATCTCATTCTCTCTCTCAATTGAGGCTCCAAAGATTTCATCAATTACATTTTGTTTTATTTGGCCTCTGGCAAGTGTGATGCAAGTGAAAGAGAGTAAGTCCAGAGCAGCTGTGAGGAAAGACTGCTGTGGAATCATCTATGAGTTTTAGACAAGCCCAGCTCGTTTGCCAGCTATGGACTCATCTTAATATAACTCAAACTCTGCATTTAGACAATGATTGCACAGTGTTAAGTGCAGATTCATGTACAGTGTACTGCAACCAGAATCCAGACTCTGGGTTAAACTTGATACAAGTTGGACAGAAGACTTAAAAAGCATAAGTAAACCTTGGCTTCAGAGCAAGTTCGGCATTTCACAAGTTCACTGTGTCACATTGACAGTTGGCCTATTGATATTAAGCTGGAGATGTGCAATTATCTCAAGTATATGGAACTTTCAACAGTCCCAGTTGAGAATGGGCCCATGACATTGAGGATTGGAATCTCACAAGAACTGGACAGACTCACACGAGCTTGTAGTAAGCATCACTGGTTTCTGAACAAAGTCACAACTGCTAAGAATGGGTGCTGCAGACTTGAGGTAACAAAAAGGATTCAAGATTACAGCAGTTTTATTTTGCCTTCAGCCTACAGGATACCAAAATCAGCCTGGCTTGAACATGCAACACATAAATATTCCTTCAAGCATACCTTGCTGCAATCAAAACAAATTCAAATGAAGTATACATTCAAGACAGAATGCATTTCTCCTTAGCTAACCAGAGAGCAATGCTTACTTAATTTGATGGAATAATTCAGTCTTCCAATGTTGTCTGCTCACTGATGAAGTGGTCACAAATAACCAATACCATAATACCATTTCATGTTTGTATGAATTAGCTGGTAGCAACTCATTCTTATTGAATTCAGAAAGGCAACTTCTGTACAGAGTATCATCCACAGAATATAGAAGATTAAGGGGTGATTTAATCACAGGGCTGATTAAGAGAATTGATAGGGCAGATACACAGCAAGTACTTTCTCTGGATTGAGGAGTCCTGTGCAAAGGATATGAACTTAGATTAGAGGTACACTGTCCAAGGGTGCAATCAGCACTTCTTTACACGAAAGGCAATGGAAATCTGGAACTGTCTTCCTCAGAAAAGCAGCAGTTTGGCCAATTGAAGAATTCAGAAATAGATTGATAGAATTTGATTGGGTAAAGGCATTAACAAAAGAAACCAAAAAGGGTAAATGGACTGATAGTTTGATCAGCTGTGACCTAACTAAAGGACTGACTTGGTGTCAGGATCTTGTATTCCAACTCTTGAATTTTCAAAAGATGGCATTGATGTGGGATACATTTGAGCTACTCTCAAGCTTCACTCATCTCATAAATCAACCATCACTGTCTGAAAAGTTAATACTTCAAGGTAAAGAGTTTGTAAAATAGACAAAAGGAATTATTTCTACATAGCACCTACATAGCTGGAAATGCCCTGTACTGTTCAACTGAGCAACTCAGATGTCTGACTGGTGTTTCTTGAGGAATTCAAACCCTTATTTTTGCAGAACTCTGTTTCCTTCACTTATCATGTCTGGATTAAACAAAGTTACCGGTGTTAGAAATTTCAGTCAGCAGTAGGAACAGAGGAACCTGTTCCTGTCACATTATTCAAGAACCCGAGATGCATTAGCAAAATCAGAATCAGGACCAAATATGCAACATAACAGGAGTGTTCACCACATCTTGGCCATAGGTTAAAATCTTGGAACTCCCTACCTAACAGCATTGGAGTATCTACACCACATGGACTGCAGAGATTCAAGAAGGCAGCTCACCAACAGCTTCTCGATGGGCAATACAATCTGGCCTCTTCAATGATGCCCAGGACACAAGATTTGCCTTTCAGGGATATCACAATTCGACATAAATAGTTTTCTAAGAAAATAATTCAAACATTATTTCAAGCAAATGTAAGTACAAGTGTAATGGGATCATTACAAAAAAAAAAAAAATCAGAAAACTCCACTGAAGACTCAACAACAGCTCTAGGAAATGGGAATGAAATTTTGCCATTTTTTGCTGATTTTTTGAATAAGCAGCTCTCGTGCAGCAGCTTCGGAACTGTTCATGTCAGAAGTACAGAAAACCTATTTGGCCCAAATAACCTGTCTCTTTCACATCAATCTGGCTGCAATAAATATCTTCATTAAATTAAAACAGGAATGACTGGTACCTTTAGATTCTCCTTTTCATTAGAATATTGAGACTTTGCTTTATTGTGTGAATACTAACTCACTGGATTCCTTCAGTTGGGCTGGAGGTCAACTTGCACTGGAGTAGGTGTTAATCAGGGTCACAATAATTTCAACTGGATTCAAAGGAGGAAAGAGTAGAATTTTTCTTTTCGTGCATTGACCTGGGTTTTTCTTGTGTTGTCCTTCCAGGGAGATCCATGACTTCCAGAGAGATCCATGACTTCCAGACTGGTGACTGTCTTTACTACGAACTATCAGGGTTGAGAGAGACAGGCTGGGTGGACTACTGTATGCTTGTCCTGCAGGTCACGATTCAGATAAAAACAAACTGCTGAACAGGAATCATCTGCAAAGAGGAAAGCTGTCCTGAAATGTTAAGTCTACTTAAGTCTCTGGAGAGATGTAGGTGCTACCAGACATGCTGGATGCCATAAGCATTTTCTGTTTTTATTGTGGTTAAACAGAATGCTGTTTGCTCCTCATTAGAAGAGTTTCATAGGGCAAAGATGATATCCCATCAGATTACAGTGGTGGCTCACAGTTCTGAGACTGCAGACATTAGAGGAATTGGGCAATCACAATGAACATTTACTCAGAATACGGTAAACTGTTTGGAATCAATTCTTCTATTTCCACTTTCACCTCCTTTGATCCATCTTTCAACCAGAATTTGATTAAAGCTACTCTACTGTGTCTTCAAATTACATATCCTCTCTCAAAACAGAATAACAAGTGCACAATGATACAAGCCACATTATTCAGTGACAAGCCCACACAAGAAATTTCCTGAAATTTCCTCAGGGTGTAGGAGAAATGGGTCATTGCCAGCACTTGTTTTGAATGGTACAAACTAATAAAACAAATTAAATAACACACTGAACAAAATGTACAAATCAAATCAGCTCAAGCCATTTGTAGTTTTGCTCGTTTCAGCAGCTCACTGCATGTTAACGACATGTCATTGAAAAACAAACCAAAAAAATGCTTCAATAAGAGAATTCCTCTGTAGTTGTAATAATTAAAGTCTCAGGGGAAATAAATCTCTGTCCAATTGTGATAAGGGCTCCCATTTTGAGAAGGTCTCCCTGGAAAGCCACTCCCACTTCCAATGCTCCCTCACCCAGCCACTATGCCCAAAGTCTTTCCTCTCTGGGTCTCAAAAGGCATTTCCTGGCAGCTTCATAGGTAGAAGAGTAGTTCGGAGAGAAGGGCAGCTGGCTCCTGGTGCAGAGATTGGCCACAGAGAAATGCCAGTTTGTGGGCATACTTGCAGGGTGCAGGTACACGGATTGTACCTGACCAGTTCCAGTACAAGTGACAGAGTTTGAAGGTGAGCCTGCAAGAAAAATCAAACAGATTCAGTGGATGAAAGTCATAACCCAGGACACATGAGCCAATTAGACAGCATTAAAGACTTGCATTATATAGCACCTTTGACACTCAAGACATTCCAAAGGGCTTTAGAACCAATGAAATACTTTTGAAATGTGTTTAATTTTTATAATGGTGTGGCACCAATTCATGCACAGCAAGCTCCCAACAGATCAGTATGACAACGACCAGGAAATGTTCCTTTTAAATAATGATTTAGGGATAAACGCTGGCCAGACCACTGGGGAAAATTCAGCTAATCTTCTCCAAATGGTAGTAATAACTGAAACTCTGAAGCCAACACAGAAAATGCAGGTGTGGCAACATCTGTGGAGAGAAAACAGAGTTAACATTTCAAGTCCAGTCTGATTTTTCTTCAGAACTGACCAGGAGTCTCACTGGACTCAAATTGTTAAGTCTGTTTCTCGCCATAGATGATCCTTCCAATTCTGTTATATGATATTTTGCATCCAGCAGAGGGGAGAAAGGACCTTGGTTTAATGTCTGACCTGAATACTGGTCTCTCTGATAGTACAGCCTGTCAACCTCAGCCGTATTACAAAGTCTCTGGAATGGGCTTTAAACCCTCAACCATCCACCTTAGAGCTAAGCATTATGGTTGTGTTTGCATAGCAGGTGTACACCACCTCCAGACAAAGGGCCATGCAAATGTAAGCCAAGCCCAATACTTAGGTCAATCTTGCCTCATAGGGTGTCATTCACAGCCCTAGTCACCAGGTCAGTTTTAGCTCCCATGGCAGAGATGACAACAAGGTGATAGAGCCTTCCAGATCTACCACCAGTACCACTCAGAAGGACAAGGGCAGCAGATACATCAGACCACTGCCACCGGCAAGCTGCCCTCCAAGCCACTCACAATCCTGACTTGGCAATATATTGCTACCTCACCACCATCTTCAACGACAACGAGGGATGGGAAACAAATGTTGGTCCAGCCAGAAACACACACATCCCATGAATGAAGACAAAATCAAGTCTCATAATTCCAGTGCACTACCAAGAGAGTACTGCACTGCTAAAGATGCTTCTTTTGAAAGAACAAATCAAAAACACAATTAGTTGAATAGATGGACACAAAATCCTATGGAAGATGAGAGCTGCTCTTGCATTCTAGCCAATAATTATCCCTCAACCTACAACAACGCTGATTATCTGGTCATGGTCAGTGCTGAGAGTCCAAGTTCACTGTCATATAGGAGAACAAAAACGTAGCTTTAAAATTGCCTAATATGGTCAGGTGATTTGGAACATTGAGAATGTGAAAGGCAGTGTACACACCCAAACATACTCCAAACTTGGGGGACAGACTGGCCTTTTCCAGATGAAATGAAACCTAACACATGCCCTCACCATACCTACCCAATGCTGACAACAGAAAGTCTAACAGCATCTATTGGGAAAAATGTTCAAGATAACAAAAAGTGGGTGGGAGTGTAGGTTTAAGTGAAAAATATTGTTGTTTCCTTCTGCAAACTGAATCAAATAGTTACATTTTATGACTGTAGCTATCCCACATGACACACGAAGGAAATCGATGAGCCAACACCACTGAAGGTAAATAGCAATTATGCCGCTGACCCATTGTGATCTCCAGCATTTGTTGTTTTCAGTAATAGTAATTGATTATTTTAAACACCATGAAAGAGTTAGTGTATGAGTTGAAAAGATCAGAGATCTTTTCAGAGAAAAGATCACCATTTTAAAATGCACTGCTCAGTTGCATACACCTTACCTCTGCATGTGGTCAGGGCTGAGCTTCAGACTGTTGTACACACAGATATAGTGTGTTGGGATTCCACAGCCTTGACGAATAGTATGAGCCAACAGGAAGAAGTCAGTCCTTCAAAACAGGGAAACCACAATGAGATCTGAGAGCAACCAAGTTCACATACACCCTGTTAAACACTCTGCAAAGACGATGGGAATGGACATGCAGTGAAGAACAAACATAGCACAACAAGGGTTATAATCAACAGTGTATCCAAACTAAAGGAGGGGAAACTTGTGATTGCTGTTGTCCAATTAGTTCATGAGTTCTCAGCGTGGGTCATAAGAGTACAGCTGAGACAGGAGAAGTGAAGTCTCAAAAAGGACTTTAAGATTTCAGCCTTATTTCCCAGATATACTGACTTAGTCGGTTACAAGGAATGAACTGTTGGATTCACGCCTGACAATTTTATCTTTGCTGGAAATGGACACTGTCAGAACTTGGATCCAGCATGAAATGGAACACAGCAGGTTTCTCCCATGGTACACAGCACAGGAGCACTGCTTTGACACATCAGAGTGCCGTTGATTCAACATCTGCTCCAATAGCAATGCTGTTGTTCAAATATTTCAGTTTCATTTTCTCAAGCTGTGCCTCTCACACCATTCACTGGTTTCGACTAGGTCTGACAGCAGATGGCTTAGCAAGCTAGATAGCTGCTCCCAGGGCAGGGCTGACAAAATCTCCAATCATCCACCAGATGTGAAGACAGTCCTGGGCTAACAGACCTTGAAATATCCAATTGTAAGTTTGGGCAAGAGCCCACTGGTAGGTAGTGTATTGCAGGTAGTATATTGGCATGGATAGAAGATTTGTTAACTAATAGAAGATAGACAGTTAAGATAAGAAGGGTATTTTCAGGACGGCAACCTTTATTTAGTGCCATAAGGGTCAGTGCTGGGGCCACAATTATTTACAACATACATTAATGCCTTTGATAAGGAAAGTGAATATCTACAGCCAGTTGACAAAAACAGATGGGAAGGCAAGTGGTGAGGAGGGCACAAGTGTCTGCAGACAATTTAAGTCAGTGTTCAAAAACTCGACAGGTGGAATAATGTGGGAAAACGTGAAATCATGTTATTTGGCAGGAACAGTAGAGGGGCTGAATATTATTTAAACAGAGAAAGACTGTAGAATGCTGAAATACAGAGGGATTTGGGAGCTCCCGTGCATAAATCACAAAAAAACTAGCATCCAAATTCAGCAGGTAATAGGGAAGGCAAATGAAATGTTGGCCTTTAGTTTTGGGAGTATACAAATAGGGACATTTTGCTTCAGCTATACAAAGCACTAGTCAGGACACAACTAGAACACAGAACAGATAGTAAGAACTGCCAGTGCTGGAGTCAGAGAAAACACAGTGTGGAGCTGGAGGAGCACAGCAGGCTAGGCAGCATCAGAGGAGCAGGAAAGTTGATGTTTTGGATAGGGACCCTTCTTCAGAAATGGGGGAGGGGGAAGGGAGCTCCGAAATAAAAGAGGTGGGGTGGGGCGGGGGAAGGTAGGTGGGATGGTGATAGGTGCGTGCAGGTAGGCAGTGGTGGGGTTGGTCAGTGAGGTGGGAGGAGCGGATAGGTGGGAGAGAAGAGGTACAGGTTGTGTCAGGTCAAGAAGGCGGGGATGAGAGGGAGGATTGGTCATGGGATGAGGCCAGGGGTGGGGAGATTTGGTCATGGGATGAGGCCAGGGGTGGGGAGATTTTGAAATTGGTAAAGTCCACATTGACACCACTGAGTTGTAGGCTCCCAAGGTGGAATATGAGGTGCTGCTCCTCCAGTTTCTGCGTGGTCATTGTGACACTGGAGGAGACCCAGGATGGACACGTCATCCAGGGAGTGCGGAGTTGAAATGGTTTACGAATGGACGATGTTGTCGTTTGTCGCGAACAGAGTGCAGGTGCTCTACAAAGTGGTCTCCGATGATCTCACCAATGTAGAGGAGACCACATCGGGAGCAGCAGATACAATAGACCACACTGACAGAAGTGCAAGTGAAACTCTCTCTGATGTGAAAGGTTTGTTTGGTGCCTTGGATGGAGGTGGGGGGGTGGGGAGTGTAGGGGCAGGTGTAGCACTTCCTGTGGTTGCAGATTGCGGTGCCGGGCATGGTGGGGCTAGTGGGGAGTGTGCAACGGTCAAGGGAGTCGCAGAGGGAGCAGTCCCTATGGAAGGCAGATAGGGGTGGAGAGGGAAATATATCTTTGGTTGTGGGGTCGGATTGCAGGTGGCGGAGAACGATACGTTGAATCTGGAGATTAGCTGGACTTTTCCCTGCAACTGCAGGAAGCGCTACACCAGCACCTTTCCCTGCAACCGCAGGAAGCACTACACCTGTCCCTACACTTGCCCCCTCACGTCCATCCAAGGCACCAAACTAACCTTTTACATCAGAGAGGGGTTGACCTGCACATCTGTCAATGTGGTCTATTGCATCCGCGGCTCACGATGTGGCCTCCTCTACATCGGGGAGACCAAGCGGAGGCTCTGAAACTGCTTTGTAGAGCACCTGCACTCTGTTCGGGGCAAACGACAACACCTTCCATTCGCAAACCACTTCAACTCCCCGTCCCACTCCCACTCCCTGGGTGACATGTCCATTTTGGGCCTTCTCCGGTGTCACAATGACGCCACCTGGAAACTGGAGGAGCAGCACCTCATATTCCACCTTGGGAGCCTACAACCCAATGTGGACTTTACCAGTTTCAAAATCTCCCCAGCCCTGTCCTCATCCCATGATCAACCCTCCCTCTCATCCTGCCTCCTTGACCTGACACAACCTGTCCACCTTCTCTCCAACCTATCCGCTCCTCCCACCTCACTGACCAACCCCATCTGCCTACCTGCACTCACCTATCACCATCCCACCTACTGTCCCCAGCCCCACCCCTCCCCACTCTATTTATTTTGGAGCTCCCTTCCTCCTCCTCCATTTCTGAAGAAGGGTCCCGACCTGAAACGTCAACTTTCCTGCTCCTCTGATGCTGCCTAGCCTATTGAGAACACAGAACAGGTTTAGCCCCTTTATCCAGGGAGACAGATGCTGTCACTGGAGGCAGTTCAAACAAGGTTCATTCAGCTGATCCTGGGTATAGAAGGACTGTCTTACGAGGACAGATTGTGTAGGATGGGCTCGTACTTGGAGTTCAGAAGCATGAGAGATATCCTTATTGAAACGTACAAGATTCACAAGGGACTTGACAGGCTACATGCAGAAAAGTTGTTTCCTCTTGTTGGAGGGTGTCGGATCAGAATAAGAGGTCACCTGTACAAGACAGATGAGGAGAAATTTCTTCTCAGTGTTAGTGAACTTGTGATTATTTTTAATTAAAAAAAAAAGAGGGCTGCAGAAGTTGGGTTATTAAGAATATTTAAGCTGACATAAATAGATTTTAATCAGTGAAAGAATCAGGGGTCATGGACAAAAGTCAGGAAAATTCAGTTGAAAATGGTCAAGCCGGATCTCAATGACTCGATGGGCTGAACGGCCTACTTTAACTCGTATGTCTTATAGTCTCACCATTCCCTGCTGGTGACAGTATGGTCCATCACAGTTCCAGGAGGTGGCACCTCAAGCCTGCCCGATGCTGCCTTTGCATACAGGTTGGTGCTGATCCTCTTCTGCACCACAATCACCATCATTTTTGGGTGATAGTCACTGAACACCTCAAAGCACTTTAGGAGCTGAGGAAGCTCATAGTCTGTCACAGTGTTGAGCTGGCCATCAGACACTCCATCGCGGTACACAGCAATTTTCTCAGGGAGACAGTGGTTTATCTGTACACAACAGTTAAGATACACTGACTCAGTGAAAACTTAGCATGAGACGTTCCAACAACTCACTGCTTATATCACCTAGTCAAGGCCACAAGCAGCAATCAAATACAGCCATGCACTTCAAACAAGCTCACACTCTGCCTAATTAACTCCTGGTTGAGCATGAGAGGGAGAAGAAAAAGTAGAAATGGAAACAAAACAAAGGGCAACTGTACACTGGAACTCTAACAACAACATAGAACAGGTGCCACGTCTTCTAATCTTTCCTAAGAGAACGCCTTGCAGCACTGCCAATTCTGAACACAGCAAAGGGAACATTGAACACTAGTATTGTTTCAGGTTGCGGGTCTTTCAGAATGATTTCCTCACTGTCCCATACTCTCTCCTTCTCCTGCCACAGGTGGGAGGGAGGGGAAGGATGGAGGTGGGGGGGGGGGGAGGGGAAAGAGAACGGTGGGAGGTACAGTGGAAGAAAGATGGGGGGGTGGAGAAGGAGTGAGACAGAGAAAAAAAAGAGGGAGAGACAGAGATAGACAGAAGGAAAGAAAGACAGATTTAGTTTTTGACACTAGAATCACTATGTTTACTGACAGAGTTGTCTATTGTCAGAGAAAGTGAAAAGAAATTCAGGTCAGAAGCAAGTTCTGCCTAGGAATCTGGGCAAGGAGTTGATGGTGAAAGAGGATACAAGCTACTGTCAAGTAGTTAATTTTCTTTGTTTTAAGTCTCTAATTAACACCAGCTTGACATCATACCTACTGCATGCAACCTCATCTGTAAAATTTTACCAAACACAGAATTACAGAAATGTGCACATAATGCTGACGTGTGATGCCTTTGCTGACTACCTCATAATATTTCTTCAGGGATGCCACCATACAAATCTTTAATCCATCAATGATTTCCTGATTGGCCATCTGAAATGCAACCTTCGAAAACCACTTGGTCATTGCCCTGGGGAAAGAAACATAGAATTAAACCAAAACACGCTCTCCTTGACCTCAGCTCTCAATTCAATTCCATGCTATTCGTGACGAGTGATTTATTCCGTTGCAATCTCATAACGCAGCATCATAGTTTCCAGTGTTGGGGAGAGGTGGTCTGGAGAAAGCTCCTGTTTTCCTCCTGCTACCTCATGATACAGTCTGGGATACACCCTCAAGCCAACTGCAAATCCAAATGGCCGAACAGGGTTAACAAGTGGGTTGAAGAATATACCATGTACCCGGAGAGAAAGGGAGCAGTGTTCTGGCAAGGAACATGCAGATTGGTGACTTCACCCAGCAACAACATGCAAAGTGGCGCTGAAATCCAACATCAAACTCCAATGTGCTGGTGTAGCCTTTGGAAGCTTGAGGAACACGTGTTCAAAGTTGGAAACCTCAAACCCAGCACCAAGTGCACGATCTATAAAACATCTGTGGTCCCTACCCTCCTATATACATCAGAAATATGCAGCATGTACAGTAGGCACCTCAAATTCCTGGAGAGGATTCACCAGTGCTGCCTTCTCAAAATTCCACAAATCCCATGACAGGATAGGTATACCAACATGACCATCCTCTCCCAGGCCAACATTCCCAGTATCAAGACATCAGTCATGCACAACCAGCTGCGATGGGCAGACCACTTCGTTCCCCAAGCCTGACACAAGACTCCCAACCACCCCACCATAGTGAAAGCAAGCCATTCTTGACCCTGAGGGACTGCTGCAAAGGCACTGTGTCAACGCCTCTGATATCATGAAATGGCAGAGGAGTAGCAGGGCTGTGTTCAGGCTCTTGCCTGGATCTCATCTGCTCCTGCATGTTTTCTCTTTTCTTTTCCTTTGTCTACTCTGCTCCTTTTTTTTCTTTTATTCTTCCTTTTCTTTGGAGCCTATTGCGGCAAGTCAGTTTTTGAAATTGACGTAGCGGTTAGAGCGGGCCGTGCGCGGAATGGCAGCTCCTCCCAGCGATCAGAAGTAGCAGTGGACACATCTCAGCGACTGGAGGCAGTGGTGGCAGCAGGGATGTCCTCCCGGCGTTTGGGGCTGGGGGCAGCAACGTCAATCAGAAGCAGCAGTGGACTTTAAGACAGTGGCACCAGCAAGGCAACAATTCAGAAGAGGGCAGCTGGAGTGGACCTCTTGGTAGGATAGCAGCGGCAGCCTGTTCTGGCAGCATAGCCAGGGACTCCTGGTTGCAGAGATAGAGTGTGGGTTCAGCACCGACATCAGCATCATTGGGCCCACCAGTAAATGGGTGGCACTTAAACAGTGGCAACTCCTATGTTGGTGGGTCCAGCACAGGCAGCGGTGAGGTGGAGGTGGTAGTGGTAGTGGTAGTGGGTGGGTGGTGGTTGGAGAATAGTGGCAGCACAGGCATCGTCGGTGAGTCAGCCCAGGGCTCACTTTTGCATATCTTTTATCTATTTTACTCTTAAACTATTCAAAATGCCACAGGATTGTGGCAATAGTTGAAGCTTTTCACTGTATTTTATTGTATTATTCACTCTAAAATGCAAGTGACAATATACTTAAAAACGTTTCAACTATTGATTAAGAATTGGTATTAGGTGAATGATAGACACTCATTCACCTTAAGTTGATAACACACTCCAGAAACCAGAGCTCATAACACAGGCTGACTCGCCAGTATTGGCAGAATGCTAGTGTTGGAAATACTTCCTTTCTGATGAGACATTGAATGACATTTCAAGCTGCTCTCCCTCAGGTGGAGACTCAAGATACAACGGCAGCATTTCACACAGCAAGGAAGATTTCACAGGTAGCTTTATCAATTCTTATTCCATAACTTTGATTATTGATACATGTTCATCATTGTCATGTTGCTGCTCACGCGACTTTGTCACTGCAGACTGGCAGCCACCTTTTTGAAGTTACAGCTATGGCAACACTTGACAAAATACTCCATTGGCTGTAAACACTTTGGGATGTCTCCAAGTTGTGAAAAGTACAAAAATGCAGGTCTACAATTCTGTTAACAGGAGTATACTGAAACAGTAACTGCCAAAAGCTAGTGAAGAAATGAGGGACTGAAAGTCTGATATGAAGGCTCATTTTAAGGCTCAAACAAAATTCCTGCATTATCCAATGTCTATATGAGATGCAGCAGGATTTTTACACTTGTCAGTTCAGATACTGACTGCTAGCAAGATGCTAATTTCCTGTTCCGGAGATACAACACTATCTTATGACATCCTGCATTACCTGGCCATCCAGGTGTACCACACACCTGGACTGGAGTAATCCAGAAGTCAATGGCACCTTCAGAGGGGCAGTTATTTGCTCAATTGCTCAAACCTGTGAATGAATAAAAACAAATCACCAAGGCTCTGTCAAGGATATGGGCTAAATGCAGGCAAATAGGATTAGTTTAGTTTGGGAAACATGGTCAACGTGGATGAATTGGACTGAAGGTCTGTTTCCATGCTGTATGGTTCCATAAATATATCAGTTTAGAAATTCAGGAACAATACCTTGAGCCAGAGAATGACCAGCAGACAGAACATTCTAAAACGTAAGTCAGTGCAACGATATGTTAAAGGGGAAGATAACCAAGTATGGGGGAAGGAAGGGATAACTGGTTCTGTTACTTGGGTTTGGTCAAGTCAGGTGGAAGGAGTGCACAATTTGGTGACTTAGTCCGTCAGTTTTAATTAGGTCCTGAACAACAGACAAAATTCAAGATGCAGGGAGGTTAAAGGGGATTTTCAGAGCCCAGTCAACTGAACGCCAGGTGGAGCACTCAAAACTACAAAATGTGAAGACGTCAGATTGGAAGAGCAGCGAGACTTTCAAAATTTACACAGTTGTACAGCGTTACAGTGACTAGTGAGGCCATGTTTTACACATGGGACACCTGAACTGTAGATTCATTATAGTGGAATTATCACTGGACTGTTAATCCAGAGACCCAGATGACGTGCTGGGGACCCAGGTTTGAATCCCACCACAGCAGATGGTGGAATTTGAATTCAATAAATAGCTGGAATTAAGGGTCTAATGATGGCCATAAATCCATTGTCGATTGTCGGGAAAAACCCACCTGGTTCACTAATGTCCTTTAGCGAAGGAAACTGCCATCCTTACCTGGTCTGGCCTACATGTGACTCCAGACCCACAGCAATGTGGTTGACTCTTAACTGCCCTCTGGACAATTAGGGATGGGCAATAAATGCTGGTCCTAGCCAGTGATGCCCTCATTCCATGAATGAATAAAGAAAAAAAAAAGACTGCTCAAACATCTCAGCCTCAATGAAAAGATCGCTTTAGTCGTGCTGTTGATGTAAAGTATGGAAGATGTTGGAAGTCAGATAGAAAGTCAAATGGAAATTTTCAACAGGTCACACAGCCATTACAGAGACAGAGAAAAGCTTAAAGCTTGAAACACTAACTATCTGAATGGCAATAGGTTGGGAAAGGGGAAGGTGCAACAAAGCTTTGGTGTCCCTTGTCACCAGTCATTGAAAGTAAGTATCCAGGTGCAGCAAGCAATGGAGGAGGAAATTTGGCCTTCATAGTGAGAGGCTTTGAGTACATGCAGCAAGTCATCCCTGCTCAATTGTTCAGGGTCATGGTGAGACCATTCATAGAGTATTGTGTGCACTTTGGTCTCCTTATCTGAGTATCTTCTAGCTAAAGAGGAAGTGCAATGAAGAGTTACCAGGCTGATTCCTGGGATGGCAGGACTAATGAATGAAAAAAGACTAGAGTGGTGAGGACTATATTCACTGGAGTTTAGAAGAATGAAAGGGGGTTTTATACAAACCTATAAAATTCTAACAGGACTGGTCAGAGCAAGCACCGGAAGCATGCTCCTCGTGACAAGGGAGTCCAGAAACAGGGGGCTCATTCTAAGGATACGGAGAAGGCCATTTAGTACTGAGACGAGGAGCAACGTCTTCACCCAAAGAATGGTAAGCCTGTGGAATACTCTACTACAGAAAGTGCTTGAAGCTGAAACACGGGATGTTTTTGAGAAGGGTTAAATATAGTTCTTTGGGCTAAATGGATCAAAGGGTATGGGGCAAATGCAAGAAGAGGGTAGAGTTGGATGATCAGCCATGATCACATTGAATGGTGAAGCAGGCTCAAATGGGTGAATGGTTAACTGCCTCCTATTTTCTGCGTATTTATGTAATTCTGTTCCACTGCTCACATATGTTGCCTAATCGGAATATTTCCACTTCAGTATTGTTTTTCACGTTGTATCAAATTACCATCTCCTTCAGGCAAACCTGTCGCAACTCCAATGCACATATCTTAAGATTCTGACCTTCCCAGTTTCATTTATCAGAGAAAATGAAAGCACATCCACATGAGAGGGAGAGAGAAAGACGATCATTTTCATTATTTGCTTAACTGGAAAAGAAGTAGCAAGTTGAAAGTTGCTTTCCATCATGCTACTAAATTTAAACCGAGTCTTCCCAATGTTGTGGGTCACACGAAGCTACCTGAACAGTCTACTGACATGCAACTGGTCACACTGCAGCTCTGCACCCTGAAAGTCACAGTGCTTTTTGACTGAATATTTCTGTAATATCTCCCCACCTTCTTACCAGAAAACAAAGGGTGTAAGCTCCAGGGTTTTGCTGTTGGTGTATCAATCAGAGCATCAGAAACGTTTCACTCACCCAATTCCCAATTCACAAATTATCAGATCACCAACACTGCAGGTGGTTGGAAACCTCGATATAAAGATCTGCTGTGGCCTTGCAGCCCTCTTATACCTGCTGGGTGAGATCAATGACCTTGGGCTCTTCCTTACTGATTGCAAAGCCAGCGAGTGGGCAGTGTGTGAAGTGATACTCTTAGAGGAACAGAACAATCCCCTGCAAAAAGTACTATTTAAAGCACTCACACACACTCTCTCCGCCACCCGCGCCCACACTCATACTCACTCGCACACGCATCCCCCTCCTCGCTCCCCCGCACACGCACACACTCCCACCCACCCCACCCCAACACACACACAC
This sequence comes from Rhincodon typus, assembly GCF_021869965.1. NCBI lineage: Eukaryota > Metazoa > Chordata > Chondrichthyes > Orectolobiformes > Rhincodontidae > Rhincodon > Rhincodon typus. The sequence continues at coordinate 15,860,741 of NC_063371.1, read as the reverse complement.
GCATTTTCAGATTTTGAATTGCTGATACATTCTATTTTGTTCAAAAAGCACACAATTTGTAGAGAAGTCAATGTTGCACTTTAAAAATTCGTACTTTGGAAATAAAACCAGTCTGACTCCAAGGTGATACACAGCCATATTCTAAACAAGGCCTCACACCTGAAATGCACTGTCTTACCTGAGATGTCACCTCTGATATAGGGATAAAACCTTTAGTTATCTCAGGGTACTGACTTCAAAGAAATTCTGGGATTTGCATATTAATCAAATGAAAGCTGCATCTCCTTTCTAACTGATTAAAGATTTAACAGCTGTCTTAGGTTTGTTCAATACATTCACATCAGTTCTATGACCTTTTGCTTATAAATTCTGCGTCTGATGCCACCTCTCTCACTAACACCTGAAGGAGCAAGACTCCGAAAGCTTGTGTTTTCAAATAAACCTGTTGGACTATCATTTGGTGTTGTGATTTTTGACCTTGACCAATAAGCAGCATAGACTTACTTATTCATGCTGGCAACAAATCCAACAACAGACTGCTTCCCCCTGACAGGGTCGTGGTACACATCCATTCCTATCACCATCAGCTGTTTCTGAAACAGGGCAGACAAAGAGCTAAGCATAATGCACATACAAATACTTAATACTTGTACTTATCTAGGCAAAGCTGAGCGCTATACATTACACCAGATCAGTTAGAGATCATTACGGAATGAGGATTATCTACCCCAGGCAAATAATATATATATATTTACTCAGTAGTTTTACGAAGAGTCAATTTAGACCGTCAAGCCTGTTCCACCTCTCAGTAATATCCTGGCTTGTCTGCAAACCAAATACATAATGTGGCTCTTCATACCTTTGGTTAGCAAAAAATTCTACGATGGGTTTTCAAATTAACCATTGTTTGAGCACCAATTGCAGTCCATAGAAGACAATTCCATATTCACCCTCTTTCTACACTCACTTCCCACACCTGAAAGGTTCAATTTATCTTTAATTAAACAAAGCACTGTGGGTGCCGGAAATCTGAAATAGAGACACAAAATATGGGCGGCACGGTGGCTCAGCAATTAGCAGTGCTGCCTCACAGTACTAGGGAGCCGTGTCTGCGTGGGTTTCCTCCAGGTGCTCTAGTTTCCTTCTACAGTCCAAAGATGTGCAGGTTAGTTGGATTGGCCATGCTAAATTGCCAATTGAAGTCCCCAGGCAACAAAACACTTGCACACTTGGAGATGTTTATTCTGAAATTATCAAGTGTCATGCAGACTGTAGTTTCAGACATTAAATTGACAGACAATGAGCAGCTTCAAGTGTCTACACTCCCTGGATAAAAAAAAAAACAACTGCAGTCAAGGTGGAACATCTTCTGCTGCCACCTAGATTTACTCACTAAAAATCTGCTAAATTTGCAGGCACAATTTGCAAGCCAGAGAACTTGTCACTGCACTCCGTTACTAAGTTATTCATGTCTTTTTATAGAAGCTTTCATCAACTGTTTTTCACATGGGACTATTAATGTGGAAGGATGGTCACAGTTAGCTGGACGGTTGCTTTGCAATTCAGTGTGATGCGAACAGCATTAGCTGAGGTTATTATGAAGGACTCTCCTTCTCAATCTCTCTCCTCACCTGAAGCATGGTGACCCTGAAGTAAAACTCTAGTGAGAGCAGCTCAGTGGTCTGGAAACTAGACCTTTATCGTGTCACTGAGTTATACAGCATACTGCATGAGAAGTTACATTTTGCAAATAAAACCTCAGGATGACTTCTATGTGGAAAGTTTCATTCAATACCCTTAACCAAAACCAGTCACATAAGCTAACAGGGAGTCATACTGACCCTACATTAGGTAGAGCTCCCTCCATTTCTTTGACAATGTCCTGGAATATGTTTTATGCATCTGAGGATGGGTAGGAGACTTGCTTAAACACGTCATTCAAAGAACAGAACCTCCTACACCACATTACTCCCTTAACAAAGCTGAACCTCAGCCTTCATTTTATGCTCGCATCTTAGAACAGAGACCTGATCCCTCAACTTTAGAATCCCTATAGTGTGGAAGCAGGCCATTCAGCCTCGAGTCCACACCAGCCCTCTGGACAGCATCCAGCCAGACCAACCCCCCCAACCAAATCCTGTAACCCTGTGCATCCCTGGACACTATGGGCAATTGAGCATGGCCAATCGATCTAACCCATACACGTTTGGACTATGGGAGGAAACCGGAGCATGCAGAGGAAACCCACAGAGACATGGGGAGAGCACGCAAGCTCCACACTGTCATCTGAGGCTAGAATCGAACCCAGGTCCCTGGCACTGAGGCAGCAGTGCTACCCACTGTGCCATTGTTCCACAAAACAAACACAGTCCTCCCAACAGCGTGGCTGATACCTGCTGCTGGTCTGTACAACAGCTCTGAAACCAAATGTACCAAGTAGATGGTGACAAATGAGCCTGGAGGCAAGATCCATATACTCACCAGTGGTATGTCCACACCCCACAGCTCTCCACCCAACTTGCAATTTATCTGCAGCAGGATCTTTTGGCAGATGCTTCTCATCCTAACAGTCTGAGAGACTGTCCTCACATTAATCACCTGGAGAGATCCAAGTTAGCATATGTTACTGATCAAATTATCAATGCCACGATAAATCCCTATCCTGCTCCTGTCATGCACTGGATTATCTGAACATAGATAAAGAGAAAATCAGACAGACAATTCTCTGAATGCCCAACTGGATTAAATGTCAAGCAAAAGCATGACATGTGTGCATTTCCCACAACTCTAAATTCTTGGGAACCCATTGACCAGACATTGATTAAAATATTTCAAAGGAACTGAACTGAGTGGTCAATGTATCCTGAATTATCCCATTTTACCCCCTTCACTGTCCCCCAAACCCGGTTTCCTCGAAGTGCAAGAACAAGTCCATAAATTGACCAGGTCCAATTTATCACTGGATCAGGTAACAGTCGATGTCCCTGAGTATTGGTTAATTTGACAGAAAATAGGAACCCAGACAAAAATAAAATTACTGCAGATGCTTGTAATAAAAACACAAAGCACTGGAACAGTCAGCAGCTGTGAAGATAGAAACAAAGTCAACATTTCACCCCTAGGACTTCATTTCAGAACTGGAAGAGGAAAATCTAAGGCCTCAGAAAAATGACCTGGAGACTCGCTTTTGGCAGATGATTACAATATTGAGGATTAAGTCACCATCATTATTATTATTACCACTGATATCCCTCTCCAATATTGCCACTGCTCATTATCCATTCACACAATCACCTGACTTACATTTGCCCATATTAAACACCTCTGCCCTAGATCCTTGGTCTATCCCAATCCTTCAACATTTCCTCAGTTTGCTCCTAGTTGCTCATGTCATTTCCCCTTCAGTATAATGTACTAATTCCTACTTCCACTTCCAACACATTTCTTAGGCACAGAACCAAGGAGACCAAATAAAGTGAAATTGGACAACAGCTAATCGAATCAGTGTTAAGGACTAAATATTCTCATCCCAGTCATCTTCATACATTTAAACACAACTGCCCAGTAAAAAAAGGGGGGCGCGGTTTGATGGACTGGCAGTATAATGTTCTGGGGACCCAGGTTCGAGTCCCGCCATGGCAAATGGTGGAATTTCAATTCAACTAAAAGAAAATCTGGAATTAAAAGTCTAGAGATAACCATAAATCCATTGTCAATTGTCAGGAAAACTCATCTGGTTCACGAATGTCCTTTTGGAAGGAAACTGCCGTGCGTACCTGTTCTGGCCTACATGGGATTCCAGACCCACAGCGATGTGGTTCACTCTTAACTGCCTTCTAGGCAACAAATGCTATCTAGCCAGCAACACCCACAGCCCTTGAATGAATCTAAAAAATGGCTAAAACTCCCCTCTGGCACAATCGTGAATAAGTGTAGTGCACTAACACCACCGAGATTAAGCTTTCAGAAAGTGGCTCTCATGGTCTTCCAGGAGCTGAACCCTTACCTGCGAGGAGACAGGAGATTGCACACAGCAGAGTTTCTTAATGGCATGATACAGGTCATCACGGTTGCCTGTCACTATGCATACCACAAGCTTCACTGAACCCTGTGAATACGAAGCACAAGCATGGCGTTTTAACAGGTCAAACATGTCACACCATGTTAGATTTAATTGAATTGTTCCACCTTTAGTAAAGTTCTGTGCTGAGAGCCAACAATTCCAAGTGATAAAAGACATCAGCACCTAGAGTCACCAGTGAGCAGTGCCAGATCCACTAACAGTGTGGATGTTACAAAAATTAACTTCCTCTACTCAGTCCCAAATTGTGTTCACCCATGTCCCCAAAGACATCTCCACTTCTTGCTAAGAAAGGAAGAAGGAAAAAAGAAATAATTTGTAGTTGCTTGTGTTTTCCACATTCCCAAAGCCATCACTTAAATGCAATTCACGTCTTTTAAATTGGATTTAGTGCCACAGAGGCAGAAAGGGTAACTTCAGCAGCACAATCTCATAAACAGTAAAGAGATAAATGCGTAGCACATCTGTTTGAGGTTTTCTAAGAAAATTAATCAGTCATGGGAGATGGGGATCATTGCTACGCTATCATTTATTGCTCACCACTTGAGGATACCCTTCCCAGACTGCTTCACTGTGACACCAATTACGAGAACTGACTGAGGATGTGACTGGTAAAGTTGATGAGGGGAGCCAGTTAATGCTGCATATTTGGACTAATGGGATACCTTGGGATCAGTACCGGGACCTCGGCTTTTCACAAATTTGTTAATGATTAAGGCAGAAGAACTAAATGAATAACTCAAAATTTGCAGGTAACAAAGCTGGGTGACAGAGTGAGATGTGAGGAGGATAGAGATGTTGCACTGTGAGTTGGACAAGTTCAGCGAGTGGGTAATGCATAGCAGATGCAGGAAAATATGGTTAAATGAGAGGGTATCCACTTTGGTTGAAAAAATAGGAAGGCAGACTGAATGCTGTAAATTGAGAGAGGGGAATGTTCAACGAGATCTGGGTATCCTCATATCTAAGTGACTAGAAGCTAGCGTGCAGAGCAGGCAATACAGAAGATAAACTGAATGTTAGCCTTTCTAGCGAGAGGATTCGGTATGGGAACAAATATGTCTTGCTGAAATTAAAAAGGCAATGGTGAGGCCACACCTGGAATATTGTGGGCAGTTTTGGTCTCGTTATCCAAAGAAGGATGTTCTTACTATAGAGGGAGTGCAGTGCAGGTTTAGCAAATTGTTTCCTGGGATGGCAGGACTGACATACAAGGAGAGATTAGAGTTTGAGTTGGTTATGATTTTAAATGGCCTACTCCTGTTCCGACTTTCTATGTTTTCTAATAGAAATTGGTGGGGAGTGACCTTCTTGAAGCACGCAAAAGGGACATTTTCTTAAATGCCATTGAGGAAACAGACAATTCTTCTAGAAAGGGTTCTTTGATAACCACTTGACAGAGTAGACAGGGCCTCTGCACATCCATAACATCAATAGGATAGTTAAGGCAGCATATGGGATATTTGCTTTCATCAGTCACGGCAGACAGTAGAGAGCAAGAAGGTAATATTGGAGTTGTACATAGCATTGGTTAGGCCACAGCTGGACTACTGTGTGCAGTTCTGGTCACCTCACTACAGGAAAGACGTGACAGCACTCAACAGGGTAAAGAGGAGGTTCACCAGGATATTTCCTGGCTTGGAGAAAATGAGCTATAAGCAGAGTCTAGGTAGTCTTGGATTGTTTCCTTTAGAGCAGCACAGAGGGAGGGGGGAGCATGATTGAGGTGAATAAGATTAATGGGTATGAACAGGTGGAATAGAGAGCAGCTGTTCCCTTTGGTTTAGGGGTCAAATCACAAGGGTTTTAGGCTAAGGAATAGGAGATTCAGAGGAGATCTGATTAAAAAATTTTCACCTACAGGGTGGTGGGAATCTGGAATGCACTGCCTGGGGAGTTAGTGGAGGTCGAAAAGCTTAACATTTAGAATACAAAATTTGATAGAGCACTTAATATATCACAACACTCAGGGATATGGGACAACCTGGCATTATTTCAACTCCATGTTCCATGCTGCTTTCATGTTCCCAGGAGTAGGTTAAGGGAATTGGCAACTCCAAGTTAAACATAATTAAAAATGGACTTGGTACCAACCAAATTATTCAGGTGATTGGAGGAAGATATTGGGAGATGTCAGAGGTAGGTTCTTTACACAGAGAGTGGTGGGCGTGTGGAATGCGCTGCCGGCAATGGCAGGGTATTGGGATTAGTGTGCCTTTAGCGGTAGGCATGTCGGTACAGGCACGATGGCTGCAGGCTTTTTCCGTGCTCTATCACCCTTGTAAAGCTGCATTGCTTTTCAAAGTCTTCAGGAATCAAATAAAGGGAAGAGGTCAGCAATTTAGTATTGGAAAAGCCAAATAAGCAGCCAGGCTGCTACGAGACAGCCATGTCAAGCTCCATAGTGCATTCAGCAAACCATTCTCTACCACTACATACATCCAGTACAATTCAGCACTACACATACTAGTAGATTTTGAAGTTAAGAATTATATTTTCCCCAGCTGATACATAGAAGGGCAAGTAGCCTGGAACATACATTACTCCCCAGGTAGGATTGGAGAGTTCGGACATAGGTCTGGGTGCGATCGTCCTTCAGCTCGATGTATGCAGGCTGCTGGAAGGTCATTCCAATGGGTTCTGCCACCTTTGACATGAAGCTGACTAGATCCTTGGCATGTGTTGCACTTTGCTTGGTGTACAAGAGAGCCCAGCAGTGTAGCATGGCCTGTGCTCAAAGCAAGGAAGTACACATTTAAAATCAATACAAACACTCCAGAAAGAAAACTTTTCTTGGCCGTTCTCAAGCTTTCTCATAAAACAGATAATCTATCTCCATGTTGGTGAAGCTGTGAAAGCTTTCTGGGTAGTCAAGTCCTTCAAGCTTCCTCAATGCTTTTTTATTTCCTTTCAGTCTTAATTAGGCCAGCATTGACACAAAGGCAAGCACTCACACTTCTCAATAACAAGGCCTTGGATTCCAGTCCCACCGCAGAGACTACTGCAAGAGCAGAGAAAATTCACGCTGCTGCGTCCTGGCACATATTTAACTCTCAACCAGCTTCTTACGACCTGTATGTCTGTCTAATATCACACTGCTGTCTGTCAGGGTTGATTTTGCATGATTTGGCTGCTACTGCTAAATCACAGCAGTGACTTCTGGCTGTGAAGCTCTTTGGTCATTGCGAGGCTGTGAAAGGCCCGACGAAATTCAGTCGTTTCAAAAAAAAAAAAATCTACCACACTGCCCCTCAATTCCGAGTCCTGGCATTATTTCAACTCCATGTTCCATGCTGCTTTCATGTTCCCAGGAGTAGGTTAAGGGAATTGGCAACTCCAAGTTAAACATAATTAAAAATGGACTTGATACCAACCAAATTATTCAGGTGATTGGAGGAAGGTATTGGGAGATGTCAGAGGTAGGTTCTTTACACAGAGAGTGGTGGGTGTGTGGAATGCGCTGCCGGCAATGGTAGTGGAGTCAGATACTTTAGACTTTTAAGTGACTCTTGGAGAGGCACATGGAGGATAGTAAAATGTAGGGTACGCAGGGTAGACTGATCTGAGTAGCATAACAGGTCGGCCTGAGATGTTGTGCCGAAGGGCCTGTATTGTGCTGTACTGTTCTATGTTCTAAACAACAGTAAAATACACACAGAAAAACAGAAGAACTGCAGATGCTGGAAATCAGAAACAAAAACAAATTGCTGGAAAAATTCAGCAGGTCTGACAGCACCTATGGATAGAAATCAGAGTTAACCTTTCAGATCCAATGACGCTTCTTCAGATTCTGAAGAAGGGTCTAGGCCTGAAACGTCAGCCTTCCTGCTCCTCTGATGCTATTTGGCCTGCTGTGTTCATCCAGCTCTACAGCTTGTTATCTCAGATTCTCCAGCATCTGCAGTTCCTACCATCTCGGAAATACACACAGGTGTGGTTCAGGCCAGATCATCTTAAAACTCATTCTCAGCATCAAGACCGCTTACTTCTGCACACTAAAAGAGATGGAAGATTTTAAAGACCAGGTATATGACTTTGATAAAGCCTAAGCCCAGACCAAGTTGTTAATACAGGAAAAGCTGGCAAGCCTTTACACTCGAGTAATGAGTTTGTACTCAGGAATTCTGTAATGACAACACTTGCGAAACAGCGACTGAGCCAGAAACTACATCATAGAACATAGAACATACAACAGTACAGGCCCTTTGGCCCACGATGTCGTACCGATCTATTATCCTACTAAGATCAATCTACCCTGCATACCCTACATTTTACTATCCTCCATGCCCCTATCCAAGAGTCAGTTAAAAGTCTCTCAAGTATCTGACTCCACTACCACTGCCGGCAGCGCATTCCACACACCCACCATTCTCTGTGTGAAGAACCTACCTCTGACATCTCCCCTATACCTTCCTCCAATCACCTTAAAATTACGCCCCCTCATAACAGTCATTTCCGCCCTGGGAAAAAGTCTCTCACTATCCACTCTATCTATGCCTCTCATCATCTTGCACACCTCTATCAAGTCACCTCTCATCCTTCTTTGCTCCAATGAAAAAAACCCTAGCTCCCTCAACCTTTCCTCATAAGACCTGCTCTCCGGTCCAGGCAGCATTCCGGTAAATCTCCTCTGCACCCTCTCTAAAGCTTCCACATCTTTCCTAGAATGAGGTGACCAGAACTGAACACAATACTCCAAGTGTGGTCTCACCAGAGTTGTATAGAACTACAGCATAACCTCTTAAACTCCATTCCCCTGCAATGAAAGCCAACACACCACACGCCTTCTTTACAACCGTATCAACTCTGAGGGATCGATCGACGTGGACCCCAAGATCCCTCTGTTTCTCAACACTGCTGGGAATCCTGCCATTAACCCTGTATTCTGCATTCAAATTCGACCTTCCAAAATGAATCACTTCACGCTTTTCTGCATTGATTTCCATCTGCCACTTCTTTGCCCAGCTCTGCATCCTGTCAATGTCCCATTGCAACCTACAACAGCCCTCCACGCTGTCCACAGCTCCACCAACCTTCGTGTCATCGGCAAACTTCCTAACCCACCCTTCCACTTCCTCATCCAAGTCATTCATAAAGATCACAAAGAGCAGAGGTCCCAGAACAGATCCCTGCAGAACACCACTGGTCACCGAGCTCCAGGCTGAATATTTTCCACCTGCTACCACCCTCTGTCTTCTATTGGACAGTCAATTCTGTATCCAGACAGCCAAATTTCCCAAAATCCCATGCCTCTTTACATTCTGAATGAGCCTACCATAGGAAACCTTATCAAATGCCTTGCTAAATTCCATATACACCACATCCACTGCTCTACCTTCATCGATGTGTTTTGTCACATCCTCAAAGAATTCAATAAGGATTGTGAGGCATGACCTGCCCCTCACAAAGCCATGCTGTCCATTTCTAATCAAACTGTGCTTTTCCAAATAATCATAAATACTATCTTTCAGAATCCTCTTCAATAATTTGCATACCACAGAAGAAAGACTGACCGGTCTGTAATTTCCAGGGTTATCCCTATTTCCTTGCACGAACAAGGGAATGACATTTGCCACCCTCCAAACTTCTGGTACTACTCCAGTGGACAGTGAGAATGCAAAGATCATTGCCAAAGGGGCAGCCAACCTCTTCCCTCGCTTCCCGTAGTAACCTTGGGTATATTCCGTCTGGCTCAGGGGACTTATTTATCCTCATGTTTTACAAAATTTCTAGCACATCCTTCTTCCTAACATCAACCTGTTCGAGCATATCTGCCTGTTTCATGCTATCCTCACAAACATCAAGGTCCCTCTCACTGGTGAATACTGAAGCAAAGTATTCAAAGGATACATCATGTACAATATGACATTGGATTGATGCATGAAGCAAATGTGTGAAGGGATTCTATGATTGGAAAGGTGACGAGGATTTAATGCATGCACTAAGAACAAAACCAACAGGAAACAGGAAGGCTTAACTGCCTAATTCCAACCTTTAAGATCTTCATACATGACAATGGAATCAAATGCATCAATAAATCTGATCTTCGTAGGATTGTTACAATACAGAATGAGACCATTCGGCCCATTGTGTCTGCACCAGTTCTCCAAGTAAGCATTAGTTCTAATATCCTGTCCTTTCCCCACAGTTCCGCACATCAGTTCTCGTAACACAATCATCTAATTCTTTCTTGAATTGCCTCAAGAGAACCTGCCCCCTGCCATATTTCGTGCACCATATTTCAGACCGCAACTACTCACTGTGTGAAATAATTTATTCTCACATGTGACCAACAGAGTTCCATCTGACAGCGGGAATGTCAGATTGCTGCACGGATCCTCAAGTCTGCTTACCGCTGATATCACTTTCTCCCGCGCAACCTCTCTCGACCAGTTAACATCAGTCCCACTTGGAAACGATTTGTACCGTACTATGATCTTTTCTGGAGGTAAAATTCTTCCTTCCGTCTATTAAAGATAATTTGGCCAAGGGGGAAGAAAGGCAAAGAGTTACTGTAAATAATCCACACAGGCTTGTGATTTGAAGACATGGTTTATTTCATGACGTGCAACAAACAGCTGGTTCATTTTGCTAACTATTCACCCTGTTCAATATTCCATTTGAAATATATGAAGTGCCTTTTCTACTCACGTTCTCTTGCCTTCTTCTTTTAAAGGTATTAGCTGTGACCCAAGGCAAAGCAGTCACATCTCATGTACTGTGCACAAACGTCATTCTAAAGGGTGAAGCTTTAACGTCAGCACCAAGAGAGTGCTGCATTGTCAGAGGTGCTAGCTTCTGGATGAAATATGGCCCTATCTGATCTTTCACATGGACGTTAAAAGATTCAATGGGATCAAGCTGTGAGAATATCATCTAACACATTCTTGACATTGTAACAACAACTAAACTGCAAGAGTATTTGATTGGCTGTCAAGTGCTTCCTGAAGACTGCCAGGGCATGCACTGTTCTGTAGTAACAGGGACAAGCTGGAAAAACAACTTGCTGCCAGGCTCCACTAAGACCCAGAATATGAAAATGATGGCTGAATTTCCATTCTTGGCTTTCTGTGGCTAATTACCGAGCTCATCCCAGTGTAAATTGGTAACTGCACACAGGTGCTTTGCAAAGTAACACAAAGAAACTCAATGCATTTTCTTGGCCCTGCATTAGCATCACCAGGCAGATGGGTTCCTTCTCCACATGGGGCATATGGCCAGCCCACATTTGTTGCAACATGCCTCTCCCACTCCAACGTTTCAGATTGGCAAGCTACTTCTGTACAGGGTAGAACACAAATACCTGCCTTATAAATATCTTCATCTATGACAAGCCCCCAATGTGCCAGTTCTTCTTGGACAATGGCATTTTTCTTGATGTTGTCCAGCAATTTTCGTAAAGCCATATGGTGTTGTTCTGGAGTCAGGTTGATCTGCACAGCCAGGTCCTACAAGTTCAAACCAAAACCAATCAGATTTACAACTGGAACCATAACCTCTAACTTTGATGACCGTCAGTCAAGGGTCAGTTGTGGCACTCCCACCTTAAACAGAAGCTGATCAAGGATTCTAATCCCACTCAAAAGAAGGATGACGCTACCAGTGCAATTCAGGAGGAGTGCTGCTTACTGCAGATACATTGTCCCAATGAGTACCAATTGCTCTCAATCACAGTGAAAGACTGCACATATACACACTCCATTGACACATTTGCATCATTGACCTCATACAGGATAGACCGGATAGGGCATATCTTTATTCTCAAAAGGATATTTATGAATCAGTTGCCGTTTTGTGACAAATGATCACAAAGACACCAATTTGTGAATGATTTTTCACTAATCTTCCTCAAGACATTTCTAGGTTATTAGTCTACACAACATAACTCACTAGGCAACAGTACCCTACATATTGCAGCAACACTTAGCGAGTCCATCCATTTTCACCAGAATTAAGTGGATATGTTCAAACTCATATCTCAAGCTCAACCTTTCTCTAATTTATTTTATCAGCATGACATGGCAACAGTGGTCCCTGGGCATCACTCTCATGACCAAGTTATAAATATAGACCCACAGCCTTCCTTGCACTTGCAGAAACCAAGACTCCTTTACCCAGACTCTTGCATACCTCAAAAATGAGAACCAGTCTCTCTCCCTCCATCTCCCTTTGAGTAACAGATGGGTTTTCATACCTTAGGTTTAAGATACCCCACTCACCGCCTCCAGCTGGTGTGCTGCCAAACAGTTTGCTATTTCACCCAGGTTCCTCAAAAGGAACGGCAAGGGAGCCTCAAGAGGTTTTCAACGTTTTTGAAGGATTTTAAGTTGACAGAGAAAAACTGTTTCCAATGGCAGGAGAAAAATTACAGAAGAACGTGAGTTTGGTTTAAAACCAATGTTTAACATGATCTGGAATACATTGCCTGAACAGATGGTGGCAGCTGATTCAATTCTAACTTTGATGTCAGAATTGACTCTGCACTTGAACCTGAAAATTGTAAAGCTGTGGATAAATCAGGGGATTGAGATGAATTGGATAGATCTTTCAGGGACCTACATGAAACAATGGGCTCAACAGCCTCTACATTCTACAATGAAGGAAATGTTTGCATCTTACGGTCACTGCAAGCCACACATCAGTACGTGCCCACAACATGGAGTGACTTCAGTTGGTTACTATTGTACTCCATACAATAACATACCCAAGTGAAACAATCGATCAGCAGAATTGTTACTTGCCCTCATTGCACGGAAATCCTTCCTCATCTGATCAGGGATCCCAGTCATGAAAGACAGCTCAGGTACAAGGAGGATCTCACTTTGGATAGGCTGTGGGAAAAAATATGCACAGGTTAAATTTATGAACACAGTTTTCATGTTGAGATCAGCTTACCCACAAAACAAATCTGTCCCCATTTCTACACTTTGTGGGGTATTTCAGTGAACAGGCAAACACATGATGCAAATAGACAAGGCACAGAAATTTATCCCCATTTGTGACATACACTACACTTCAGCAAAGATGTTGAATATTCCAGTGGGAGCAAAGTTGGGTTAAAAAAGATGGTTCCTGCGTTAAGTAATTGCAAAAAGTGACAGAAACCGAGCTAGAGCACAGGAAGTAAGAGGGGAAACTTAGCACAGTTATTAAAAAACAAAAAATTATTCTTAAAGAGTAAATAAGGAAAAGGTGTTACCAACAGGAAGAGAGTTAGTAACCAGAGGACACAGATTTAAGGAATATCATTAAAGCAGCACGGTAACTTTCCATCCAACCTATCTCCCTCCAAACTGACTGCACTCCGTGCACTTAGATCTAACCCTGACTTAGTCATTAAGCCTGCCGATAAGGGTGGTGCTGTTGTAGTCTGGCATACTGACCTCTATATTGCAGAGGCTGAGCGCCAACTCTCAGATACCACCTCCTACCTTCCCCTGGACCATGACCCCACTGTGGCACATCAGGCCATTGTATCCACTACGGTAACTGATCTCATTTCATCCGGTGATCTCCTCTCCTCCGCTTCCAAGCTAATAGTCCCCCAACCCCGCACAGCTCGCTTCTACCTCCTGCCAAAAATCCACAAACAGGACTGACCGCGCAGACCCACTGTTTCAGCCTGCTCGTGCCCCACAGAACTCATCTCTTCCTACCTTGACTCAGTCTTCTCCCCTCGGTACAATCCCTACCCACGTACATCCATGATTCCTCTGACGCCTTACGTCGGTTTCAAAACTTCCAGTTTACCGGTTCCAGCCACCTCCTCTTTACCGTGGACGCGCAATCCCTTTACACGTCCATTCCCCACCAGGAGCATCTTAGGCTCTCCGCTTCTTCGTGGAGCAAAGAACTGAATCATCCCCACCACCGCCCTCCTCCGCTTGGCCGAGCTTGTCCTCGCCCTCAAAAACTTCTCTTTCAACTCCTTTCATTTTCTTCAGGTAAGAGGGGTTGCCAAGGGTACCCGCATGGGCCCTAGTTAGGCCTGTCTCTTCATGGGGTATGTGGAACATTCCTTGTTCCAGTCCTATTCCGGCCCCCACCCACAACTCTTTCTCCGATACATCGATGATATCGTTGGTGCTGCTTCCCTCGCTCCTCTGGAATTGGAAAACTTCATCAATTTTGCCTCCAATTTCCACCCTGCCCTCACTTTCACCTGGTCTATCTCAGACTCCTCCCTTCCCTTCCTTGACATTTCTGTTTCCATTTCTGTGGATAGACTGGCCACTAATATCCATTACAAACCCACTGACTCCCACAGCAATCTGGACTATACATCCTCACACCCTGCTTCCTGTGAAGACTCCATCCCATTTTCTCAGTTCCTCCGTCTCCGTCGCATATGTTCAGATGAGGCCAATTTCGACAAAGGAGCCTCCGAAATGTCCACCTTCTTCCTCAACCGAGGATTCCCCACCTCCGTTGTCGACAGGGGCCTCAACCAGGTCCGACCCATCTCCCACATTTCCGCCCTGACCCCTTCTGTTCCCTCCCGCAACAGCAAGTGTTCCCCTTATCCTCACCTACCATCCCACCAGCATCTACACCCAGAAGATCATCAGACGCCATTTCCGCCACCTCCAGCAAGATGCAACCACTAGACACATATTCCCCTCCCCTCTCTCGTCCGCCTTCCACAGGGACCGTTCCCTCCGGGACACCCTAGTCCACACTTCCTTCACTCCCAGCACCTCCCCACAGCCCTACGGCACCTTCCCCTGTAACCGGCGAAGGTGCAACGTCTGCCCATTTACCTCCTCCCTCCCCACTATCCAAGGGCCCAAACATACCTTCCAGGTGAAGCAACACTTCACTTGTACTTCCCAGAATCTGGTCTACTGCATTCGCTGCTCATAATGTGGTCTCCTCTACATTGCGGAAACGAAGCGAAGACTTGGCAACCGCTTCACAGAACATCTACGTTCTGTTCACAAAAAAGACCCTGAACTACCTGTTGCCTGCCACTTCAACGCACCACCCTGCTCCCTGGCCAACATCTCGGTCTCTGGCTTGCTACAGTGTTCCAGTGAAGCCCAATGCAAGCTGGAGAAACACCACCTCATTTTCTGCTTGGGGACCCTACAGCCCTCTGGACTCAATATTGAGTTCAATAATTTTAGGGCCTAAACCCTCCCATGTCCCAGCCCCCCTACTCAACACACCAGGCCTTGTTACCACATAGCCTGCCACTACACACCCGCTGTTGTTAGTCACTAACAGTCCCCTTTAACAACTATTCACCCTCCCAGCCTGATCACTAGCAATTCCTTTGTCTGTCCAACTGTCGTTCTCTCTCTTTGGGCTCTATCCTATCGTTTTCTCCCTACCCCACCCACGTCCCTATTTTCTGCAAATAAACTGACATTTTCCCAGCCACTATCCAGTTCTGAGGAAGGGTCACCGGACCTGAAACGTTAACTCTGTTTTCTCCTTCACAGATGCTGCCAGACCTGCTGAGCTTTTCCAGCAACTTTGTTTTTGTTCCTGATTTACAGCATCCGCAGTGGTTTTGGTTTCCATTTTACCCGTTGGGCTGCATTTCCCGACACAGTCATGGAAACAGACTTCAAAACAAGTTTCAAAAGGGAACTGGATAAAATCCAATAAGCTAAGAAATCAAAGCAGGGTTATGGGGAAGAGCACAGAGAGCAGAACCAAAGGGGTTTACCAAGGATTTTATGATTTTAACTTGTACCTGTCCCTGTGGTCCATACTTCTGTTTAGGTCGATATACAAGGAGAGGCTGGTTCAAATCCTGAATGGTAATCCCATAGGCTTGGCTGGAATCGTAAAGCCAATATATCAAAGATAACATTTCAATCCTACTGAAATAACGAGTGAAACACTTCACAGATTCGCTTCAAGGAATCCATCCCGAAACTCTCCAACTTGGTTATAATATGAATTGTAAGCTTTGGTGAATTTTAGGGAACAGAACTGTTAAAAATAACAACAAGTTGCAACTGAACTTTATCCTGATGACACACAAGTAATCTCATCATTTTTCCACTGACAAGTACTGTGTCTAAATGTCAGAACATCATGAAAAACGTCACCATGCCCTCTCAGAACCAGTTTTCAGCCATTTGTTTATTTCTACTACCTCTTTTTTCTTGTCCTGGGTATTGAATGCTTGATCTGATATACCCAGGCCGGATCACATGCTTGGGAACACAGGCTTGTGTTATCCAATGTGGACAAAGGACAGGGCTGCTAGGTGGATGAACAAACTGGCCTGGCATCACAGGGCAGGACGCTAATCAAGCAGAACCAATTGAGATTGAGGACTGCATTGTCAGATGGATAGATATTGTCCTCAGTAACCATGTCCAGAAGCTCTGAATGTTACTTGGCCAGGATTGAGAACATCTCCTTATGGGCAGAGAAAAACTTGCAGTGTGGGAAATGGACCTAATTTCAAAGGATTCAATGACACAGGTAACTCTTAGAGTAACACTCTGCTGTAAAAGCTCATAGTGCTAAGGTCCAAATAAAGTATGGAACATTAAAGATAGCAGATCTCTGGATTGTTACCAAGCCACACAACACTTGTTATACAGCCAAGCAGATTAGAAAATATTAAGTGTAGCTCAAAGAGCAGTGTGGGAAGGAGGATTTTGATTCACAGGGCATTAGCACTAACTGGAAATACAGAAAATGCAGCACAGGATAAAAAAAATGTCTCGATCTAATTTTCCAGAGCTTTGCCAAGATCATACCCTGAGATGTATGTGAAACTCCTCTTGATGTTTTGGTCAAAAATAAGAAGAAAGCATATGTTTGGTACAGACAGCAGGAATCAAGTGAATCCCTAGAAGAGTATGAAGGCAGTCAGACTTTACTTAAGGGGAATCAGGAGGG
Organism: Rhincodon typus; assembly: GCF_021869965.1. Taxonomy (NCBI): domain Eukaryota; kingdom Metazoa; phylum Chordata; class Chondrichthyes; order Orectolobiformes; family Rhincodontidae; genus Rhincodon; species Rhincodon typus. Next base: position 15,843,793 of record NC_063371.1, on the reverse strand, counting down.
CTAAAAGGAGACATGAGATAGCTATGGCAAGTAGGGTTAAGGAGAATTCAAAGGGATTCTACAAATATATTAGGAACAAGAGGGTAACTAGGGAGAGAATATGGCCCCTCAAAGATCAGCAAGGCCACCTATGCGTGGAAGCTCAGGAGATGGAGGATATTCTAAATGAGTATTTTACATCAGTGTTGACTGTGGAGAAGGAGTTGCAAGATAGAGAACGTGGGGAAATAAATTTCAACACCTTGAAAAATGTCCACATTACAGACGCGGTGGCGCTGGACGTCTTAAAACACATGTAGGTGGATGAATCCCCAGGACCTGATCAGGTGTACCCGAGAACTCTGGGGAGTGAGGTAAGAGATTGCTGGGCCCCTTGCTGAGATATTTTGTATCGTCGATAGCCACAGGTGAGGTGCTAGAAGACTGGAGGGTGACTAACATTGTGCCATGTATTTGGAAAGGCAAGGACTAATTAGGGATAGTCAACATGGCTGTGTGTGTGGGAAATCGTGTCTCACTAACTTGATTGAGTTTTTTCAAGTGGTAACGAAAAGGATTGATGAGAGCAGAACAGTGGATGTGATCTATATGGATTTCAGTAAGGTGTTCGACAAGGCTCACGGTAGACTGATTAGCAAGGTTAGAAATCAGAATACAGGAAGTAGCAGCTATTTGGATACAGAACTGGCTCAAAGGTAGAACACAGAGGGTGGTGGTGGAGGTTTGCTTTTCAGACTGGAGGCCTGTGATCGGTGGAGTGCCGCAAGGATAGGTGCTGGGTCCACAGCTTTTTGTCATTTATGTAAATGATTTGGATGTGTACACAGGAGGTATGGTTAATAAATGTGTAGTGGACAGTGAAGGAGGTTCCCTGAGAGTACAACGGGATCTTGATCAGATGGGCCAATGGGCCAAGGAGCTGTGATTTGGAAAGGCAAATCAGGGCAGGACTTAGAAACTTAATGGTAAGGTCCTGGGAAGTGTTGCTGAACAAAGAGACCTGGGGTGCAGCTTCAACGTTCTTGGCAAGTGGAGTTGTAGATAGATAGGATAGTGAGGAAGGTGTCTGGTATGCTTGCCTTTATTGGTCAGGGCATCGAGTGTAGGAGTTGGGAGGTCATGTTGCAGCTGTTCAGCATATTGGTTACGCCATGTTTGGAATACCACGTGCAATTCTGGTCTCCCTGCTGTAGGAAGGGTGTTGTGAAACTTGGAAGGGTTCAGAAAAGATTTATGAGGATTCCAGCGATAGGGAGAAGGCTGAATAGGCTCGAGCTATTTTCCCTGTTGAGTCACAGAATAAGGGGTGACCTTATAGAGGTCCAAAAAATCATGAGGGGCATGGATACGATAAGCAGACAAGGTCTTTTCTCCAGGGTGGGGAGAGTCCAAAGCTAAAGGGCGTAGGTCTCAGGCAACAGTGGAAAAGATATACAAGCGACCTGAGGGGCAACTTTTTCACACAAAGGGTGGTGCATGCATGGAATGAGCTGCCAGAGGAAGTGGAAGAGGCTGGTGCAATTACAATGTTTTAAAAGTATCTGGCTGAATACATGAATAGGAAGGGTTGAGACAGATATGGGCCAAATGCTGGCAAATGGGACTAGATTTATATTGGGTATCTGGTTGGCATGGATGAGTTGGACTGAAGGGTCTGCTTCCGTGCTGTATGACTATGATGTACTTGCATTGGAGATATGATTGTGACAGTTCGCTTGATTGGTCCCTGGTTGTGCTGTGAGGGAAGCCTGTGTAAATAGCACCCACATTCTCTAGACTTTCGAGGGGGGGAAAAAAAAAGGCAATCTCACTGAAACTCCGGATCTGCTGAATGGGGCAATGCCGATTGCACAGGGGCAAAGTCTCAGGATTAGGGGATCATCATATTGGACTGAAGAAGAGGAACGATTTCTTCACTCAACAGTCTTCTCAACTCTCTATCCTAGATGGTTGTGGATACTCCATTGTTAAACATACTTAAAACTCAAACAGACAAATATTTGGTTTCTCAATGAATCATGGATATGGGAGTAGCAGGAAAGTGGATTTAAATCTCAGAATCAGTTAAGTAGTGGAGCAAGTGCAGTCAATCCCCTGCACCTTTTCCTTATGATCATGTGCACGTGGAGAAGTTAGCAATTGCCATTCTTGTCTTGCTACACTCCTGCTCACCTGTAATAGTCACAGAAGGTAATCTCTCTGCCATTTGCCATCCGGAAGTAGCTTGTTGGGGCTTTGTCCCAGTCTATGTCATCAATGCGGTACGTGCGATTATTATACTTGGTCATGATAATGCTGCCCACTAACTGCTTTGTACAGTCATCCTGGAAATTTTCACTGCTCTTTTGGTATATAGCCTGCCTGAAAAGAAAGGCCACATGTGGACTGGAGTGAACAGGGTGAAACACAGCTCAACAAGAATGTGAGGTTAAGAATGATGAGGAAATATTTTTGGGGGGTGTGATTGCGAATTAAGAAGCCTGAATGCATTTCAGGAAGGATATTAGCTCAGATTCTTCTCACCATTTGACTCTAGAACAATTACAAATAAACCAAGCAGATCATCCAAACACATGCTTGAGATGCCCCCAACATCTTCACCAGACAGGAACTGATGCTGAGATACTAATCCAACAACATTCCTATGGGAAACCTTCAAGGAGCAAACAGACAGGTGCCACAAGATAACAACACAGTAAGGGTGCATCATTCAAACCCTCAGGTTTGTCCACTCTTCACTTCAATAGCGCTTGATCTGTGTCTCAACACCATGCTGTTGCACTGACTGTCTCATTTCCTAGTAAATACTTTTCAATGTTTTGAGCAGGTTACAGATCATTAATTTTCCATACACAACAGAATACAAGACCGGGTTTATACCAGCCAGCCCCAGAAGAAACGGCAGGTTCAAGAAACTAGTGGCAGTGGAATAGAGGAGAAAGCACTAGCCACGTGTATTGGCAGAATCTTATCCTTTCCCCTCGAATTATGGCTTCAGTGTTGCTCCCCTTGGTGGAGTTAGCAAGTACTGAGACTCAAACAGTGGCAAGTGGATTCAATTTGACTTAAACAAAAAACTTGGCTGGACATGACATAAGCAAATACAACAGATTGTGACCAGGAGATGATACACCAAGTTACAAAGAACACACCTTGAATTCACAACTCATGTTAAATATACATGGACATAAAACACATACTCACATAATATCAATGACAGAGTCATTACGAATTACTTTATGGGACACATCAACAAGTAACATTAATCCTCCATCTGTTCTTCGAATGCTTGCAGAGTATCCTGGCCATATCTGCAACCTGTATACAGAAACTCCTCTTAGACACACAAAGAAGCAACTGTACATTGTCCTTGGGCAAGACAACCCAGCAAAATCTAAAATTGTTTCACATTACTGACTGTCACAAAGATCAAGTAGATAATCTTTACTGATGTCACACTACCTGTACTGATTGCAAACAATACTCTAGCTGTAGCCTAACATAGGATTTGAACAAATTCACTATCATGAGCTTATTTCATATTCAATGCACCAGGTATAAAACACAGACTCCTAGCGTCCTTTCTGAAAAGGTCCTTTTAAATGTTCCCTGCTACTATGAACCGTCTTAAGTTTATAACACCCCTGCCATTCTCTCTCAGTACTTCTGGTATTCTTGACTTTCATTTTACATTTCCTCCCAAAATGGACTTGTTCACATAAAGATGCACTTCACAGCATCGGCCATTTCCATAACTACTCTGCAAAACAGTCCAAGTGCTACAATTTCTTGCATTCCTTGCAGAAGTCAGAAAATTGAGAAATGAGCAAATGTTAAAAAAGTTCTTCAGATATGAATAGCAAGGGAAAACAGGCAGGTGACGGAGGTGAAGGTAATTACTGGAATGGAAAGGTGAATCAATTCTAAATAGCAAGTGGAGAACTAAACCAAGAAAGCATTGCTGCTTCTATATTCACAGGGTCGTCTGCAGGTAAGGGAATGGAGAAAACGCTCAGAATTCCCTGATGAGGCAGCTCGTTCATTGTGTTTGTAGAATCTCACAAGCTTCTATTCAAAATTAAACTATCTGCGTGCTTTTTGAAGTGAGGTGTGCGGGCTTGTGCACGGCACAAAAAGAATGGTGAAGGGGAAGGGATTCAGCAACTCTCTTCCAAATTAAGCTCAACAGCCTATTATCATTTTCCAACAATTGCAATAACACCTCATATCCTCCTGCCCTCACACAGTGCTCCAGCACTTGATTGGGCTCTTAAAGAAACTCTCAAAGCTTCACAGTTTTCCTGCTTCATTTCCTGGAGATTCTGGGATGCATCTCACCTGACTCAAGGACCCACCGTACCACTTAAGTGAAAGCTCATTGATTTTGTTTTTTTACTTAAGGTCTGGAGAAGACAGTCACAACTAGATTATTAGTAGCATTTTGGAAACTGATTACATTTCACTTAAATCTTGCCCACCTGTACTGAGGAAGAACAATCGCGCTTGTTGGGTCATAGAAATTTCGTCCGACTAATTTTAATTCCAAAAGCCTCATAGCTCTGCAGAAAGAGAGAGAGAAAGGAGCAGCAAATCAATGCAACAAGATCCTCAGCAAGCTTGACTGTTCTCCTGGAACATGCATCAAAATAAAGTTCAAGGAAACTTCAAATCAAATTATACGACAGCAATTGCACACCATACTGAAAATCTGTAGAAACACAGCCTGGTAATGCACTCAGACCTACATTCCATTCTCTGCCTTTCCTCAGTCCCCTCTTGCTGTGGTAAATCCCTCTCTCATTATGTCTCATTGGTTCCATTTGTGCCAGTATGAACGAATGATTTTACTGTCATGGCTATTTCATAGTGAGAAAATCAGTAAAACACAGTTCCACTGTCACCACAATCCACCACCGTTTTGAATACTTACAAGAATAAGAAAACAAATAGAAAGGTATAGCTTAAGAGGGACTCCATCAGTCCCATGCCAGTTCATCAACAATGCCTGCACTGCCATCCCTTCTCAACACCTCGCTTTCATCAACACTGGACCCAACAAACACTGAACTCTTCAGGCATCATCTTCCGTCGCTGAACCAATTCTCTTCTGCAGTTGCCTTGCTACCACCTGCACTGGAGCCCCCCCAATGCCAGAGTCACATCTCTCACTGTTGTTGTGCTACCCTTCCACTATCACTTCACCACTGCCAGCACCAGACCCAACCAACAGCCAAGTTGCTGATCCTCAGGCATCATCTTTCCCCTGTCAATGTAGTAGCTGCCAATTCAGATCCCAGGTCCTGTGCTTGCCCCAGAAAATTAAGTAGGGGCTCACTACTGCTGCCACGAGGTTCACACTGGACCCACTCACCGTGGGTGGCCTCAAAATAATTTCTCTGCCCTCTTGGGCCTCACATGCTTTGTCAAAGCTCTGAGTAGACCAGGTCTGAATTTAAATCAAGTCTGTGGTGGGTCTGCTTCTTCGGATCACAGTTTCCATGTCATCGTGGAAGAGGTAGTGCACAGACTTTTGGAGGGAGCCAAAGTGGAGGAGGACTCTATAATTTCTCATGTGGCGAAGATCATTTCATTCTGCCCTCAGAGTGGAATCATCATCGCAACTAGGATCTATTCAGCTGCAGGAAAACTCCTGTGTCGTTACCACAGTCAAACCTGCCACTTTTCATGAAGTGGATTACCATTATAGTATCTCTGAGCTCTCCTGGAAAACTTAACTCCTTCAAGGTAAGGGAAATGATGTATGCATTGTGTTCTTAGAGCTATTCTGCTACAGAACATAGAAAAATACATCACAGAGATATGTCCTTCAACCCACCATGTCTACTTCAATCATGATGCCATTCTAAACTAATCGCTTCAGCTGCACACAATCCTTATCCCTCCACTCCCTGCCTATTCACATATCTGTCTAAATGCCTCTTTAACATTGTGTCATAAATTTTAGTGCTTTGGCAGAAATTCCACCTGATCCTAATGTCATTGTTCTTTTAATATTGAATGGCCTTTTCTACCTCACACCAAGTTGGGATTCATGTTCATGTAGTGATGAGTAGCATACTGATGGATGAGTTGTGGAAACCCATGCTAAAGACAGACTCTGTTAGGAGATCTTCAAAGTGCTCCTTCCAGCAGGTGCTGACGCCTCTCCGCTCTTGGTCTGGAGGGTGGAGGGTGGCCTGGAGTGCAGAGACCATAGGTAGCCTTGACCGTGCTAACGGCCCCAGACTTGGGCTCCTCCCTGGACATCAGTCCCTCTAGCCCACACCTTCTGGCCCTTTAGATCAGGCTAGCCTGTCAAACTTAGCAAAGGCAATACAGAGGGTTTTTTTGTAACAATAATAGTTTTGCCAAAGCTGTCAGCACTAGGGTAATAATGTTTGGACAGTGCTGAGGACACAGATACTCTGTGCTTTAAAAATTTCAATGTTTAAATGCAATTCTTGTTCAGATTTTCTCCAAAAGAAAAATCCAAAAAGAAAGAGTGAAGAGGAGAGATGAACAAAAGCAAAGTAAGAAGGAAGCAAAATAAGAACAACCTCAGAAATAAAGAAAGGCAGAGCGTGAACTAGTCCGACAGAGACAGTGCAGCCATATTACCTTCTTAATACCACATTATAGTAGGAGATGCAGAGGTCAGAGTTTGGTTGGAGGATCTTGGTCAATTGAATCTTCATGTCCACTTCCATGCCATCAGTTTTTCTTTGCGATTTCAGAGCCACCACCTAACACGAAACACTGGATGAATGTCAGCTTCAAGCAAGGCAAATACCGGGACCAGTCAGCTACATAAACGCCTTCTCGAGCACCCGAGTCTCATTCAATACCTGACAATGAAGCTCAAATCTGATCTGAAAGACAGCAGCCTCCAACAGTGCATTGCACCTTCAACATTGCAGTGCGAACACTGGTCTGGAATTCGGTTCACGTACAAGACCAAATAATATGGGAACAAAATTAGACTATTCAGCCCATCAAGCCTGCTCTGCCATTTGATCATGGCTGATATGTTCGTCAAACCCATTCTCCTGCCTTCTCCCCGTAACCCTTGATCCCCTTACCGATCAAGAACCTACCTTTGTCTTCTATCCACTCAATGACTTGGCCTCCGTGGCCTCTTGCAGCAAATAATTCCACAGATTCACCACCCCCGGCTGAAGAAGTTCTTCCTTATCTCACCTCTAAATGATCATCCCTTTCACTCCGAGGCTGTCCTCTCAGGTTCAAGACTCTCCTACTAATGAAATGTTCTTCTCCAATTCTACTATACCCAGGCCTCTCAGTATTCTGTAAGTTTCAATCAGAACCCCCTTCATTCTTCTAAACCCTATTGAGTACAGACCCAGAGTCCTCAACCGCTCTCGAATGACAAGCCTTTCAAAACTGGGATAACTTGTGTAAATGTGCTCCAGACGCCCTCAAAGGACAGCATATCTACAGGGCCCAAAACTGCTCTCAATATTCCAAATGCAGTCTAACCAGAGCCTTGTACAGCCTCCGCAGTACATCTCCACTCTTGTATTCTAGCCCTCTTGAAATGAACGCCAACATTGCACTTGCCTTCCTAGCTGCCGAATTAACCTGAATTTTAACCTTTAAGAGAATGCTGAACTAGGTCTCCCACGTCCCTTTGTGCTTCAGATTTCTGACACTTTTGTCCATTTATAAAACAGTCTATGCCTCTTTACTTCCTACCCAAGTGCACAACCTCACATTGTGTTTCATCTGCCACTACTTTTCCCAATTTCCTAGCCTGTTCATTTCCTACTGCATCTTCTCCTCTTCCTCAACACTACCAGACTCTCCACCTACTTTTGGCTTGAACTTCAGATTTTCTAACTCAAATGCTGTTTCCTATTCGTTTATGTGGCGAGTCACCAGCAACGCCAGCATTTATTGCCCAACCCTAAATTCCCATGTTAAATGAGCCACATGCTCGAATTGCTTGGAGCCCAGCCATTTGGTCCAACTGAGTTCAAAGGACAAGCAAGAGCCCAGTGGATTGCTGTGGTCCACAGCCACATACAAGCCAGGCCAGGCCAGCACAACCAATTACCCTCCTTGAGGGACTTCAGTGAACCAGAAGGACATTGATGAGCATAAACTAGTTTAATGGTTGCCACCAATGATGGAAGCTTTTAATTCTCTATTTAATCCACTTGGTTCATATGATGAGCTGCAGCGTGCTAACCACTGTGCTTTGGGACATGCAGACCCTTCAACTGAGGCATTGCTAAGTTAATGTTTAGTGTACTGGAATAAATGATTCGAAGTGGAATAAATGGCCATACCTCAGGCAGTTTGACAGGCAGGTAGAGTATGCTGCCATCAAAAGCCGTAGTTTTGCCGGTAACTGGGTGATGCTCCTTCAACATTCCATAGCGGATATTCCGACATTCTATATTAGGACTGAACCAAACAGCAATGTTAGCCCAAATGAAGTCAACTAAAGAGAGCAATATTCAATGACTCCCAACACCAAGAATTGTCCATCAGAGTCAAACACACTCTAAACAGTGCAAAACTGTTTGAGGACATAACCTTCAAATCTGGATGTCAACTTTCAAGTATGGGTTACAACTGAGGGAGTTATATGATTCATACACGAGGTTTAATGAGGGTGTTTTCATGATCTGCCATAACCTGCATTCTTGCCTTTTGAGTACAGCGCAGGGAGCTGACCACCACACTTGTACAGTGTGCTCTCATGTTTAAGTGCCAAACATTAGATCAGGCAGCAGAATACGGGATGTCCAACATTGCAGAGCAATGTGTAAAGATTTGGACAGGTAACAATAAGTGGGCCACATTTCATGAGGGTTGATTTATTTAAAAAAAGGTCAAAATGCTTTGTACCCAAGCTGAAATTGCAACTTCTGTCCCTCACCCTGCAAACACCTAAGTCTATCATTTACATCTCTCCCCTTGGCGGAGATATTTTCCGCACATTTCACTGCGGAGAGTGCAATGTGTCAGCAACGTAACATGAGGCCTTGCTGCATGGTCAGATTCATTAATAAGAATGCCCAGCGAATGGAACAGCCATTGGTCCAAAAGGCTGCTCAGCTGATTAAAAAAAAGGCGTGTCTGAAAAGTCAGGACCATGTCCAAGGATCAGACTTCAACGCCACAATATGTGATCGCAGCCACTCGCAGCTCCCACAGAATGTACAAAGACTGGAGTCAGCTACCTGAAGGTGACGTGGTACTGATAAACTGCCTCATTTTGACAATGTATTTTGGTAAGGTTTACTGCCAGAGGTATAGATGTTCCTGATGACCCCTTCTTCATGACTGGCTCCCTAAACAAAAACACACATCAGGAGTTAACAAGGCCCAGCAGTACAAAATTCATTGAAACTGCAGTCCATTGATGAACAGCGAAAGGAGTTATCAAAATATTTTTGCAAAGAAAATGCATTTTCAGGGACATATGTGAAATATGTGGCGATATCTGGACTTGGAGCCAGGACTAAGTGTCACTAATAAACAGGAGAACCTATAGCCCCATAGAGCAAGGGGACAATGACAGACTCCACAGTGCAAGATGTAGGGGTGGAAATGACAGACCACACAGGACAATGGCAGATGGCAGATGGCAGATAGGAAGAGGTAAACAACAGACCCCCACATGGAGAGAGGAGACAGGGCAAGGGTTAAACAACAGCACTCTGCCTTAATGCATCCAGAGATTGTTCCTTCAGCTGCCTCACCCTCGACTCCCTTTCTCTAGCGCTCCAGTGACAGCCTCGCTGAGAGTAAATCTCCTGTCTCCGGGTGAAAGAATTGGCGAATGATGGAAAACTCTGCTCCTTCCCAGCAATGCTCGTCCTAACTCCAATCCCTTCACTTCAGCTGCCAGTTCTTCAACGTTGGAGCATGGATGCTCGATAGCTGTCCCTCTACCCCTAAAACTGGGAGAGGAGAAACACTAATCACACATCACGACAAGGAGGTGCTAAGAAAGTACACCAGAGAGGATACTGAAGGCATGTTGCCCAGAACGGAAAGTTTCAGTCTGGAGGAAAAATCAAATTGGCGGAGGCTGTTACCTTTGTGACACAGACTGAGAGGCAACTGAACTGAGCTGACCGATTATGAGTGACTAGGAGAGGGTATGAATTTAAAAGAATAAGCACAATGATTGAGGACATTGAGGAAAACAGATTTTCATTCAGAGGACGATGGGAGTCCAGAACACAAGCCCTGTATGTTTGTCTGAAGTAGAAACCGTCAGTCCATTTTCCAAGTATTACATTTGCATTTTAGGTGCCACAACCATTCAACAGCTTTTTGGATACAACTTCCAGTGCGATGGCACATGATTACTGCCGAGAGGTGGAGTTCATTTCAGCTTCACAAGAGGGCACATACTCCAATCTGTCTGGCCTAAGCAATGAACTCATGGAAGATGTCCTGGCAACTTGAGAAATAACACACCAAAACTGTCACCCAGATGTTTTGAGCAAGAGGCTGCTGGTTAGTGTCCCCAAACACTACACTTCAATGTGGTGGGAAGGCTTGAATGCTGTGAGAAGCTCCATTATGGAGTATAACGCCTGGCAAGAGCCAGGCTCAAGGCAATTCAATGTCCTCTGGGGGAACCACTGGAAGTAAAACTCAAAAATCACACCAGCAAAAATTGGTTTACTTCTAGAGTTGTTCCAGGGTGGTAATGAGTATGCAACAGACTGGGAAAAAAAATACATCAACCAGAGATGAACAAGCACTAATCTCAGGAGGTGGAGCACAGATGTTAGTTCAAGCAGTGGAGCAGTGTCAGCCTTACAGCTGTCCTTACCTGGCTTGCTCAGAACTGTATGGTATTGCTGCCTTTGCGGCAAAGGCATCTCCAACTGCCTGAGCTGCATCATGTTTCAACACTCCAAACAGGTTGCTGCTTATTCCTCTACCTAATAGTCCTCTTCCTATCATGGAAAAAAGAACACAAATTCAGCAATGTCAGCCTTCTAGAAACAGAAGAACAGGAATAGGGCATTCAGCCTCCAAAGCTTATTCCATCATTCAATGAGACCATGGCTGACCTGGGGCTTAACTCTATATTACCTACTTTTGGCCTATATCCCTTAATACCTTTGCTTAAAAATTTATTCATTTCAGATTTAAAATTAACAACAGATGTTATATTCACTGCTTCAGAGATAGCAGGAACTGCAGATGCTGGAGAATCTGAGATAACAAGGTGTACAGCTGGATGAACGCAGCAGGCCAAGCAGCATCAGAGGAGCAGGAAGGCTGACGTTTCGGGCCTAGACCCTTCTTCAGAGAAA
>NC_063371.1:15766537-15827484 GCF_021869965.1 Rhincodon typus | reverse complement strand
TCAGATTCTCCAGCATCTGCAGTTCCTACTATCTCTTAGACACAGTAAGTGTTCAGAGTTAAAGACTGCAGGACTACCAGAGATGCTGTCTACTGTCTTATTTGAAAGACAAAGGCCTCAGTTGGCCTCTCAAGAGGGCAACAATGGTTGCACAGCACGATTTTGAATAGGAACAAAGTAGGTCCCTCAAAGTAAAACAGGTTATCAGGACTGGTGTAGAGAATGCACTTCAAAAGTACATCACTGGCACAAAGCACGTTGGGTGCTGGAGTCAGTCACATTGAACAGAAATGCAAATTATCTTATTCTTTTACAAAAAGCACATTAACTACTTCAATACAAAGACGACAGCTTGCTTTCTGAACAACCTCACATTGTAAAGAAGCATTTTGGCTTCGAGCCAAATTCGCAAGCTCCACAAGGAAAATGGTTCCGACTGTCTACATGCAAAACTTCACAACGAAAGTTCATTAAGAGGAAAAATACCTACCAATTATATAGTGGTTTTCACATACGAAGAACTAAAGTAGCCAAAAAAAAAATTTAGAGCCAAAACAGAAACTTCATGACACTCAGTCTGCAATGATACTATTACTTAGCGGACTGACCACAGCACTACAGTTCAAGTATTGGACTGTTGGTTTAGCTCCACCACAATGCTAGTTCGAGCCTGTGATGTTAGATTGAGAATCCAGTGCTAATCCCTTATCGAATGATGGTGTGAGAAGGTAACTCAGAACTTGGAGGTGAGAGGAAGTTTGATTAAATCAGCAGGATAAGAAAGGTGATTTGAAGTTGAAGATATTTAAATTGGAGAGTGGGGTAAAAGGAAAGACAAAGGCTCCCTTCTCCAGAGATTGAAAGAAGTCAGTGAAGCAAATTCTGCATATCATCTAAAGATAGGCTGACATCAGGGACTTCGTTCTCCTTGACCTTCTTGTGTTACATGCCTCACAGGATTGTAGGGATGAGACAGAACTTGAAATAAGGTGTGCGGCAAAGCACGAGAATACGTGCGAATCACGCAGGTGTTCTCAAACTGTGAGAAACATCTGAGGGTCACATGCAAGATGATAGCATGCTTAAAAAGTGAGTTAACTTTATACTTTTTTGACAAGACGACATTCTGCATTGATTACAAACTCCAAATTCTAGCAGGATCGAAAATTGAGCGCAGATTTAAAACTGCTCACTCCATGCTTCAGGATGTCATTGCTGCACTGCTGAGGATCAAGCAATCAGGTCACATAAAGCACAATCAGATACAGAAGAAAGCAACACTAATTTGAATCCTAATCACAACCGAGTCTCAGACCTTTGGGATGTTGCTATTTCTCACGAGTTAACTTGTCTCTTGTTGGGTTCATTTCAGAAGAGTTTTGTACTTGAAGTGCTCCATCCTGACTTGGTTTGTTCGACTGCAGATTTCATCAGATTTGGTTGATACATTTCTTACCGGGCATGTTCTTTCCAACATTTAATTATCCACTGCCTTCATTTACAAATCATTCGTCATCATTCTCCTTTTCACTTGATCTTGTCCAAATGACAATGATCACATGCTTCCTGCCCAGGAGGCAGAATGTCAGTAATATTGAGGATCGTCACAAAGCCTGTCTTTCACACCGTCGCCCTGTGACCACTACAATGGTATTCGCTGTTGAACACAGAGGCTGGTGCGAAATTTCAAGTTATCGTTCTTTAAGAATTACTTTCATGGTTACAGCCTAATTCTCTGTAATCTCCTCCACCCTAAGCCCCTCCCTATCAAATGTACCCTCCTCGAGCCCAAGACCCTCCCTGTCTTTATAACCTTCAATTGTAATCTCCTCTAGCCCTGCCTTCCTCTATTTTGATAATAATCTTTCAACTATTGGTGACCATTCTTTCAGCCTCTTGGACCTAAGCTCCAAAATTCATTCTCTCAACCCCTCAGCTGTTTTCACTCCGTTTGGATGCTTTTTAAATGGTACCTCTTGGCCAAGTGTTTGCACAACTATCTTTGGATCTTGTGGCTCTTCTGAGGATGTTTGCAAAACTGGACTAGGTTAGAGTTGCTGTGAAAATACAAGTTGTTGCTGTTGCCATCAGTTTCATGGTTCTGGTCTTGGCAATAATTTTCTGAAATTTAATGTTGCTTCGAGTGATCTATCATTAAAACTGATGCCCTGTGAATCAGAAAATCATACAGCGCAAGAGGCCATTCAGCCCATTAAGCACACATATCCACTCTCCCCCTCCCCACACAGCTTTGTAACATGTTTCTTAGGAACCTCCAACTTGGAAGCACAAGCAGACGATTCAACTTTTGAGCCTGCTCCACCATTCAATAACCTTCACGATTTTCTAAGAAAGGATTCCAGGCTTCCCTCTAAGGGAAAATAAAGATTCCTCATCTTGATTTTTAAAATTGAATTTCTTATTCTTAACTGTGTTGCCCAATTCCAGTCTGACCACAAGAGGGAGCATGTTCCCAATCAAGTCCCTTCAGAATTTTTTCCATTCAATAATATCTTGCTTCATTTACTCTATTGCATACATGCCCAGTTTGTCAGCTTTTCCTCGCAGGATAACCACATTTAATCCGAGCAATGATTAAGTATATATGCAATTGCTTCCATCTTCAAATTTATAACTGTAGGTCACGATTGCATGATGCCAAGAGAGAAATGGACTACTGACAGTCACTGCAACTCATGAGAAATTTCCATTCTTGCCCCTCAAGATTTTCTGTGGCAGCAGAATTGCCGTAAGCTTTGTTTTCCAGTATCTTTGGCCCGAGTAAAGCGTGATACAGATCCCAAAGAGAATCTGGGAATAATTCCAATGCAAGAGAACATCAGCCTGGAAAGTCCATAAGACATTGTAACAGGAGGCCATTCAGCCTTTAGAGTCTGCTATTCAATGGGGTCATGGCTGAACTGATCATTCTCAAGTCTATTTTCGTCCCTTATTTCGATTTGGTTTATTATTGTCACACGTACCTAGGTTCAGGGAAATGTTTTGTTTTGCGTGCAGTACAGGCACATCATATCATACAAAATGGATCAGGGTAATAGAACAGAGCACAGGATACAATGTTCCAGCTGCAGAGAAGGTGCACTAACAGAGAGATCGACATTAAATTTAAAATTTGAGAGTCCCTTCAGAAATCTAATAGCAGCAGGTAAGAAGCTGTTCTTGAATCTATTGGTTCATTTGCTTAAGCTTTTGTATCTTCTACCTGATGGAAAATATTATACCCGGGGTAGAGGAGTCTTTGATTATGTTGGCTGCCTTTCTCAGGCAGCAAAAAAGTATAAAAGGAGTCAATGGATGGAAGGTTGCCTTGTGTGACAGACTGGGCTGTGTTAACAATTCTCTATAGTTTAAGGTCCTGGGTAAAGCAGTTGCCATACCAAGCCCGGATACATTCAGATGGAATGCTTTCTATAGTGCGTCTACAAAAATTGATAAGAGTCTTCATGGACATGCTGAATTTGCTTATCCCCATAATCCTTGACTCTCTGATTAAAAATCTATCTTGCTCAGCCTTGAATATACTTACTGACTCAGCCTCCACAGTCCTTGGATACAGAATTTAACAGGTTCACACCAAAAAAGAAACTCATCTGTCTTCAATGTGTGACCGCCTATTCTGAGATGAAGCTGTTTGGTCCTAGACTTTTGCACAAGGATAAATGAGTTTCCGTATCTACTCCGTCAAATCCCCCAACAATATTGTATAATAAGGTTGCGCATCATTCTTCTAAATTCCAATGAATGCCCACCCAATTTACTCAACCTTTCAGAAAAACAGTCACTCCACATCTAGTACCAGCCAAGTGAACGTTTTCTGGACTGTTTCTAGTGCCAATTTCCCTTTCCTTAGACAATGGGCCCAAAACTGTTCTTGGAATTCTAACCGTGGTCTGACGAGGGCCTTCTACAATTTTTAGCAAAGCTTTCCTACTTTTATATTCAATTGCCTTTGAAATAATGCCCAACATTACATGTGCCTTCCCCAAATACATGCCTGAAAAAGTAAATCAACGTATTCATCCTTGGTTTATCCTTTTGCACTTGAAATCAATCTAACAGTGAGTGGTGATCGACCTGTTGTATTGTCTATCATTGCTGTCACTTGGGACTTTTTCTCAGCTATTAGCATCCACTGAAGTCATCAGACTAGAGTTGGTCTGCTCTCAGCTGGAAAAAAATGCAGAGATATGAAATCCCACTTGACTACTTGCTGTGTTGTGGGCAATACCTACAAACAGGAAGACAAACAAGTGGCAAGTTTTAGTCTACTCCTGGATACGAAGAGTACTGAGACTGGCAATGTGCCTCTCAGTTAGACGATAGCCTGGTGATTTTATCACTGGACTGTTCAGACCCAGATAATGTTCTGGAGACCCGGATTCAAATCCTGCCATTACAGATGGTGGAATTTGAATTCAATTTTTAGAAAAAGTCTGGGATTAAGAGTCTAATGATGACTGCAAAACCATTATCAATTGTTGGAAAAGCCCATCTAGTTCACTACTGCCCTTTAGGGAAGGAGACTGCATCCTTACCTGGTCTAGCCTAAATGTGACTCCAGACCCACAACAACGTGGCTGACTCTTAACTGCCTTCTGGGCAATGAATCCTCACAGAGCCAGCAATGCCCTCATCCTGCAAATGAATAAAAAACAGCTGAAGAAATGACATATGGTGTGGGTTATGTTGTACCCGTCTCTCTAAATGTTCTCAAATGCGCAGAATCCAATTATTTTCAAGAGACCCGTCTACCAGCGTAACCAAGTTTAGTTTCAAACAAGTCAAACTTTCTCTACCACCTTAAGATGCAGCCTGTGTCATCCAGCAAGACCTACTGAAGAAGAAAATGGAAGGAGGGAAATAAAGGCAGACATTCAGAGATTTCAGTATGGTCAGCCTGTCCTCTCAGTCTCCAGATTGAACAGCAATCAACATAGGAATAAAGAGTCACAGACATATACAGCACGAAAACAGACCCTTGGGTCCAACTCATCTATGCCAACTTGATATCCTAAATTAATCTAGTCGCATTTGGCCCATATCCCTCTAAACCCTTCCTATTTGTGTACCCATCCACATGCCTTTTAAATGTTCTAATTGTACCAGGCTCTATCAATTCTTCTGGCAGCTCACTCCCTACATGTACCACCCTCTGCGTGAAGAGGTTGCCCCTCAGGTCACTTTTAAATCTTTCCTCTCTCACCTTAAACCTCTGCCCTCTAGTAATGGACTCCCTCCACCCCAGGGAAAAGACCTTGTCTATTTACCCTATCAGTACCCCTGACGATTTTACAAACCCCTATCAGGTCACCCCTGAGCCTCTGACACTCCAGAGAAAATAGCTCCAGTCTATTCAGCCTCTCCCTACAGCTCAAACCCTCCAACCCTGGCCACATTCTTGTACATCTTTTCTGAAACCTTTCAAGTTTCACAACAGGGAGGCCAGAATTGCACACACTATTCCAATAGTTCGTAACCAATGTCCCATACAGCTGCACCATGTCCACCCAACTCTTGTTCTCAATGCACTTACCAATAAAGGCAAGCATACCAAATGCCTTCTTGACTATCCTGTCTACCTGCAACTCTACTTTCAAGGAACAATGAACACGGACTCCAAGGTGTCTTTGTTCAGCAACACTCCCCAGAACTTTATCAGTAAGCATGTAAGTCCTGCCCTGATTCGCCTTTCCAAAATGCAGCACCTCACATTTATCTAAATTCAACTCCATCTGCCACTTCGCGGCCCAGTGGCCCATCTGATCAAGATCCCATTGTACTGAGGTAACCTTCTTAGCTGTCCTCCACATCTCTCACAAGGCTGAGGAGCAGGTGGCAGACATTCGGATCCTCTACACGATCATGGCGTACTGCTATTCCATTCTTCCTGCCAAAATAAAACAGTTGCCAACTTTCTACATTATATCCCATTTGAAAACTTGTACCCATTCACTTCTATAATCCTTTGCAGATCTCTGTACCTCATCTTGGCAACTTTATTTTTCTACCTCCTTTGGTGTCATCAGCAACCTTTTCTCGCATATGTTCGGTGCAGTTATTGAAATATGATTATGTATTATAAATTGTTGAGAAACCAGTGGTGACCCATGCCTGTGAACCCAAAAAGAATCTGGTCTTATTCTCTGCTTCCTGTAATCTTATCAAATCTTCAGACATGTTTATTTGATACCATCTACACCACAAGCTGTTTGATTTGGCTCCTTATAATTACATTTGGACATCTAAAGACACCATAACTACTTATTTCCGTCTATCCATTATGACAGACGCTGTTAAAAACCAAAAGAACTGTGAATGCTCTAAATCAGGAACAAAAACAAAGTTGCTGGAAAAGTTCAGCAGCATCTGTGAGGGAGAAAATAGAGTTAGTGTTTGGGGTCCGGTGACCCTTCCTCAGAACTTGATTAAACAGGATTTCTTATTCATATAGTGTCAGCTCTGCTGGATCACACCATTTTCCAAGTAACTTTCTATAACTTCCTTAATAATGGGATCTACAACATTTCAGACAACTCATTTTAAGGTAACCGATTTGAACATTTCCTTGTTTCCAAATCCAGTCTTCTGGTACCTTTCCAAAAAGGAAGTAATTGTTGGAGATTACAACGAATACATCCTCTATCTGTGCAGTCAGTTCTTTTAAGATCTTTGGATGTAGGCCATGGGGTCCTGGCACTTTTGCCTTGGTGATAGTGATTACATTTTTTTGAAATGCATTCCTCCCTATCACCTCGTGATTATTCGATTATCTTTAGGAAGACTTTCCCCAGTCTTCTGACAAGTAGACAGCTACAAACCATGCATTCAAAGCCTTGGCCGTTCCTGGAAGACTAACACTAGCTTTCGTTACTCTTTTCACCAGTTGAAGTATTTGCCAAAGTACTTCCGATCTGTTTTTATGCTGCTGGCAGCCTTTCCCTGACACCGTCCTCCTTTCCTTTAATGTAAAAGCCTGACCAAAGACTAACCTTGGGAGGGGCAGGAAAATCGGAAGTTTCAGGTTGGGACCCTTTCCGACTCTAAAGGCGGACTTGCCTGCTCCTCAGAATCTGTCTGACCTGGTGGGCGCCTCCAGCTCCACACTTTATCGACTCTTACTTCCAGCATCTGCAGTCCTTGCTATCTCCTAGCCTTTGGAGGCTTTTTGTAAAAAACTAAGAACAGTTTTTCATTTCAACTGAACACTTACCCAGCTAATGATCCTTATGTAAGTTTTCCCTTGCTCACTGGGCCAAAACCGGGATAGAATTTAGCCCCTCATAGAACTGGAACCTCCCTGCACCACTAACAGCGCTCTAACCTACTGACTCCGAATTGAATGGGGCACGATACCCAGGCACTCGTGCCCAGATTGAGGATACACCTCTCTGGGCCTGTCCCACCCTGGGGACGGTAGTTGCGGTGGTAACTCTCCCCTCACCAATAAACCCGCGGCCACTCGCCACAAGCGCCGCGCCGACGACCGGGACAGTAGGACACACCCCTGCAACGCCTTGCCTCCCCTCATTGGCCGAGGCGTGCACAACAGCTCTCCACTCATTGGAGAAAATGGTCCGTCAATCAAACGACCCGTTGCCCGCCTGCTCCCACCCCCAGCCACCGCTGCCCCCTGACTCCTCGGTCAAGATGCTCTTCCCATTGGCTGAGGCGTACACGCCGGCTCTCGGCTCATTGGAGGAAAAGGGTCTAGGCCCGAAACGTCAGCCTTCCTGCTCCTCTGATGCTGCTTGGCCTGCTGTGTTCATCCAGCTCTACACCTTGTTATCTCATTGGAGGAGACGGTCCGTCAACCAATCCGCGTTATGTTCGCCCCCACCCCGCTTCCCGATTGGCTCCCAGGTGGGGGCGGGATCTGCTCTCCTACTGGTCTGCCCAGCTGTCACTCAAACTGAGGCACGTGCAGTCTTTCTCGCGCGACGCCCGGCGCCAGCCCTAGACGTTCTGGAAAAGTCTCTGGCTCTCACCCGGACTCCCTACCTTACGGCCATTAGGGGCTGGCCAGGTTTGACATCCACCGGTATAATGCTGGATTCAGTTGCCCGAACGCATTTACCCCTTTATTATGGAGCCCAGGGGGCGGCGTTGGTTATTTGACAAAAATACGTTAGAGGTTGGCTTTCAGCTAACACAGCTAACAGGTACTGTGCTGCGTTTGTAAGCGGGGTGGACGGAGAAGTGTTGATTAATTGCTGGGTTCTTGCTGTGTGAAACAGGATGGTGGGAAAACCAGAGGGAAAGCGGACCCTGAGCGGGGGCGCATGCGCGTTTGGAGCCGCGCCGGCGGCTGGGGGCGGGGATGTGCTGCGGTACTTGGAGCATGCGCGGAGGTGCTGGCGAAAGGGTGTGTTGTTGTGCGCCTGCGTGGTTGCCGCTCAGGAAAGATGGCGCTGAACCTGAGTCGCAATGGGCCAGCTCTGCAGGCCGCCTATCAGGATGTGGTGAACGACAAGACCGCTACTGACTGGTGAGTTGTGGTGGGGCGAAAGAAGATTCGGTAGCTTCCAGATTGATCCTGGATTTTGACGAGGGGAGGGGAAAGCGGAAGGTTGTGGGCGGTCGGGAGCAGAGGCTCTTTTTCGCGTTTGTTGAAGGGGGTTGAAGGTGTAACAATGACTGATGAAGGTTGGTTGCTGGGTGTAGTGTTCATTTATGAGGAGAAGGACCCGAGCCTTTTGGCGCCGGGGGCCGCTCGGCCCGTTGTGTCTATGGTGCCTCTCCCAATCAGACTTTGACTCTGCTGTTGCCATGCCTTCTCCCTGTGCATACATTCTGAGAATCCCTACAGTGTGGAAACAGCCCTTCGGCCCAACAAGTCCACACTAACCCTCTCGGCATCCCACCCAGACCCATCCCCCTATAACCCACCTAATCTACACATCCCTGAACACTATGGGCAATTTAGCATAGCCAATCCACCTAACCTGCACATCTTTGGACTGTAGGGGGAAACCGGAGCACCCGGAGGAAACCCACGCAGACGTGAGGAGAATGTGCAAACTCCACACAGTCGCCTGAGGGTAAAATTGAACCCAGGTCCCCTGATGAGGTGGTAGTGCTAACCACTGAGCCACCGTGCTGCCAGATAACAGTCAAAAATCTTATCTGAATATCTCCAGTGAACTTGCCTCCACTGCCCACTCGGGTTCCAGCTGCCAACCACTTGCTGCATGAAAAGAAATTCTCCTCTTGCCTCGATTGTTTATTTTGTCAATGAGTTTAATCTGTGCCCTCTGGCTTCCATTAGTCACATAGTTTTTTTTTGTTTGTTTTTATCCAGACCATTCATGATTTTGAATACCTTTGTCAAATCATCTTCCAGTCTTTTCTGAGAATTACAGCCCCAGCATCTGCAGTCACTTATTTGCAATCACAATCTTATTTCACTGAAGTTCCTTATCCCCAGAATCATTTATTGAGTATATACTCGTATTTCCAGAAGCACTGTGCCAAAGCTGCATGGTAGATGGATGATAATTCTATGGGATCCAATAATAAATTCTGTTGGGCTTTAGCTTACGAGAATGACCAGGAGGTGTACATTTGTATTCACACTTCTGCTTTTAAATTGAGTGGTTATGATTTGCAGATAATAGCCTAAATTAGCCATGTAGTTGATGCAGCGTAAGTGCTAAATGATAGCAAGATGCTGTGCGTTGATTTGGCGAGTGAAACAATAAATGTTAATGAATAAATGTGAGATACTGTGAATGGCTAAAGCAAACAAAGCTAGGAGGTGGAGTAGAATTGTTTGAATTGAACTAAGTTTGTTGGCTCATTCACATGAATACGTTAAAAGTTTACAAATTGCCACTTATGGTGCTATCTTAGGTGCAAAGGTAGTGAGGTATAGAATCTTGGCACAAAGCAGAAAAATAAAGAAAACAAAATTTAAAAAAGTGAAACATTACCGTCATTATTGTAAGTAGAAAAACAAAGGAACACAGTTAATAGTTCAACACCATAGTCCATAAGCACCTGGCCACGCTGAGTTTGCACTCTCAATGACTTGACCTCTCCCCTGCCGCTACCCTGGGCTGGCTGCTGTTGCCACCTTATAGCCTGCTCCTGTTCCTGCTCCCACTTCCGCCTTGGAGTGCCGGCTGCCCTGGGCTGCCAGCACTTGCTGCCTTACAGTCTGCGGCTGCCCTTGCCACCAACTACCTTGCAGGAGCAGGAGTCCACGTGCATGCTATTCAGCCACCATCTTGAAAGGGATTGGATATTGATCTTGAAAAAGAAAGGGACTTTAGAATCAATGCCCATAGATCCCTGTAAGTGACAGAACAAGTAAGACATTTTAAGAAGGCATACACGATTCTTTCCTTTTTTAACTGAGGACAGGAAGTCAGTGTAAAGAGCTATGCCAGGAGACTGATAAAGAATTGGATGTTTATCAGAAAACCATGAGTATTGGTTAATGCGCATATTTTTGGGATGGAAGACGGTGTGTCATAAAGCATGCCATGGGTTTGTGTTGGGACCTTCCCTGAGATATGTTACAAGTGTAGGCCATCTTGTGCAAGGGCATAATTACAAAGGTTGCAGAAGATACAAAACTCTGAAACATAATTAACCAAGGAGAATGGTGTAGAATTTCAAAATGACAGAAGAATTGATGGAATGTGCTGATAGGCAGCTGATGAAACTTAGTGTAGAGATGTGTAAAGTTTGGTAGGAAGAACATGGAGAAATAATGAAAAAAAGCTTGAAAAGGGGTGCAAGAACAGCAGGAACTGGATGAATAGGTACATAAATCGTTACAGTTGACAGGACAATTTGAGAAAAAAATAACCAAGCAGTCAGTATCCAAGGCTGTATTCACAGGCCATAGAGTACAACAGCAAGTAGGTTGTGTTGAACTTGGATAAGTTGCTAGTTTGGCCTCAGCTTGCAGTATTGCGTCTAGTTCTGTGTGCTGCATTTAAGAATGGACGTAAAGACGGAGATAGTGCAGAAGATGTTTTTGAAAATGGTTCCAGGGATGAGAAATCTCAGGTATGAGGATAGATTAAAGAGATTAGATCTGCTTTTCTAGGAGCAAAGAAAGCTGAATGATGTTTGACTTTGATCAAGGGCTGTGTGAAAGAAGAACTTGAGCTGTTAAACAAACAGGAAGAACAGGAAATCAGGAACTAGTGGTAATTGCACAACACCAGCTACATAGCAAAATTTGCATGCTTTATTCTGATTTGTTCATGTTGCCACTTGGATTTTAGTTTAACTGACAAAATGCAATCATGAGCACACTCCATCTGTGACGTTGGTTTGACTTTTCTCGGTGCCATTTCCTAACCTCGGCTCCCGTTGCTTGAGCAAAGCCTTGCTTCGTACGTTTACAATTTATTATATGCTCAGATTGTTATTTGCTGATAAGCAATTTAGTATGTGGGCCTGTTCCTAATCACTAAATACCAACAGGTCTACATTGGTTCTTGTGGTACACGCATAACTTGTATTACTCGATGTGGTTAAACTGAAAATCTAATCTAATCCTACAATTCCTTTCTCCACTGTGAGTACTTCCAGCTTCTTAAATGATTTATATTATTCATCTCAACCACTTCCTATGAGAGTGAATTTTGCACGCTCCCAAAGCTCTATATAAGAGCTTTCTTCTGAATTCCTTGTGAGGATGTTTTAGTGGCCATTTTATGGCTCTTCCCCACAAGATGAAATAATTGTTCTGTATCCAGTCCATATCTATCACAGTCTCAATCTGGCTACACCTCAACCTTTTTAAAAGAACAAAATCCAAGGTATTAGTGGAGTATTTAAAGTTTGCACTTTTTGCAAATTCATCGGTTGCTTTTTGCGTTCATTATATTAAATAAGACTTCTAAAAATAAAGTTGAGATGCAGTGTGAAATTATTTTGTTGTGCTGAACAAAACTCAGTAAATCAAAAGGACTTGTGTGAACCAATAAATGTTCACAAACGTGAAGTGCTCATTTGATGGTTAACCGCAGTTCACGACCCCACACAGTTGCTTGGACCCCAGCAACATGTCTGTGCAAATGTCGAAATGGAGAATCAATTGTCGCCTGAATTTGGCACAGCTGGAGGGAGAAAATCTTTTCAGCTATGGTTTGCCGTCAGTGCTGTTTTCTGGTAATTTATTGAGATAGTCAAGATCTTGTTATTGGGCACATGACCTTAGCCCAGGTTTTTGGAGTGAGGTTTCTGCCCTGTTCTTCAACTGACTAACGTAGATGGCCATCTACCTTGAAAGAGAAACTACTTTTTCAATGGCCTTTACATCCTCTGGCTTTTCTAAAGTACTGTATAGTAGATGCCACTTGCTTTAGAGAATTAAAACATGCATGGGGACAAACCGTGCAGTTCATCAAGCCTGTCTTCTCAACTTGGATAATCCTGTCAATGGTTTCTTATCGGATTCCAGATTTCTCCATTTCATGTGAGCCGAAGTCATTGATGCTCTTAGAAAGACCTTCAATTTTGTTTCTGGGCTCAAGTCATTAAAAATTGTTTAGTTTCAGTCTTAAAACTGGGTTTCGTTTCATCATTCTTGTCATAATGCGGAACACTCCACACCAATAATGCAAGTAAGTGTCTTCACAGCCCAGATTGTCAACCAGTTTGCACCCTGTGAAAATCCCAGAACTCACCACTGTGACCTGTCTCCCAACACCCCCCGCCCCCAATCTTCTTCACTTGTGAAGTCACATAAGCTTTTTTTCATAATTCACTTGTGGGACATGAGTGTCGTTGGCTGGCCAGCGTTTATTGTCTGTCCCTAGTTGTCCTTGAGAAGGTGGTTGTGATCTACCTCCTTCGATGTTACAGAGTGGCTTGCTAGACCATTTCGGAGGACAGTTGAAAGTCAACCACGTTGCTGTGGGTTTGTAGTCACATGAAGGCAGGTCCAAGTAAGGATGGCAGATTTCCTTCACTGAAGAACATGAATAAGCCAGATGGGTTTTGCCGGCAATCAGCAATGGTTTCATGAAGACCAGAAGATTCTTAATTCCAGAGACTTGTTATTGAGTTCTGCTGTGGTGGGAGTCAAACCCGGCTCCTCAGAATATGAGCTGAGTTTATGAATTAGTAGCCAAGTAATAATGCCACCAGGCCATCGTCAACCCCTCTTGTCAATGTCATTGTGCCCCAAGTGGTTCAGAGTGCACCAAGTACTTGACTGCTGGCCACGATTGTAATGTAGGAAACAGCAGCCTATTTGCGCTTAGCAAGATCCCACACACAGGCAGTGTTTTGATCAGAACTTCTATGAATTGATTAGTGATGTTTTCAAGTTGATTGATTGAAAACACTATAGGTAAACTTTTCCTCTGGTTGGGCAAGCCCAGGACAAGAGAAGCAAGTTGAAGCTTGGACTGGTGAGGCTTGATGTGACTAATCAGTTGGAGAAATGTGTGAAACACTTCACCAACAGGATTTGTAGTCTGTTGCAATTGAAATCACTGATGCCAGGATTGATAGATTTCTGTTTGGGAGCGGTTTCATGACATCGTTGACATTGATCTAACTAAAAAGCTATTGGGCTTGTAGTGCTGAATGGCCTCTTTGTTGCAGTTTAGGTGTGTAGAGGGGCTGAACAGAACTCCTCCACTGTAATGTCGTCAACAAAACTTTGAGAGACAGCACAGATGTCATGGGCCCAATAGCCTCCGTGGTTCTAAGAATCTACGATAAAGCATTCTCACCGCTGTTGAATCGTCGTACATTAAGTTGTTCTTAACCAGGGTCTGATGGTCTTGCATGGCAGATTGCTGCAAATGTTTCTCTTCCAGTGATGTACATTTTCAACTTCTCTCTGCCAATGTAATAGCCCTTTGTCATGCTTTGTGTATGCTCACATTCCTGACCATGCTCCTAACACTACTTTGAGTGAGGAAGGGGATGACCAACTACCAGAGCCTGTTTTTAAGGAAGTTGGCTTCTTCAGTCCTTGAACGGGTTGGTTATAAAATAGTTCCTCTACTGGTCTGACTTGCTCAGTTAATTTAATTAAAGTCTGGAAGTCTGCAAAATTCTGAGTGGTTTTGAGAAGTAAGTCAATAAGGACAAAGTAGCAGTCAATAAGGACTTCCTTCTGGCAGGAGAGGATGCTTTGTTAAGATCATGGGTAAAAGATGTTCTTTGAATGCAGAGCTGCTATGATCTGCTGGAAACAGACTGGAAAAGGGAATTGTGATGTTTTGAGAATTAAAGTATTTGCAAAACTGTGGGGTAAAAGTAGTGTGAAAATTTAGTTTACACATACTCACAGCAGGAAAATAGCAAATTTGGGGAGATGGGAGGTCCTATGAAGCCCATGATCTCACTTGGTGCCACAAGCATGTCAATTGAATAAAAGCTGAGCAGTCTGCTACGTGGAGAAATCTGATACTACTGGGCCTGGAATTGCAGTTTGGGTGAAGACATGTAAGTTCTCCTCCTTCCAGTGCAAAGTAGCAGCAGATCTGAGTGATGGTTCGTCACAAGCAGGTGGAACCCAGCATTCAGCTGCTGTGACAGATCTTTAAAATTTTGAGTCTCCATTTGACAGACAGTAGTCTGTACAATTGGTCCAGTGCATGCTAAGTCAGAGGAACAGTCAGTCCACCATGGTTCTGATTCGATCCCGTATTTCCCTCTAACGTATCTAGAGTGGCAGTCAGAGGCTGTTGGCTCAATATCAACTAAGACCACTGTTGGAGACAAACAAAACCAATGGTGCTAATCATGGAGTACTGAGCGGTTGCAATACTGTCGTGTGCTGTCTTTTGAATGAGGTGAGAATTTCCCAGCTTATGGGGACTGAGACGGCAGGTTTGCGTTTGAAGTGTGACCTGTTTGAATTGACCACCATTAACTGAGAATGTGGTGAACAACATTGCCTATGTACGTAAGTGTTATTGGAATAATGCCAAGTGATGGCTGCATATGGCAGCATTTGTCGATGCAGCTTATTTCCTTTCAAAAGCTGGCTGCTCTCTATAAGGATGAGAGCAAATCTGATTGTCTTGTTTTCTGTTTTTCAGGGCACTTTTTACATATGAAGGCAACAGCAATGACCTGCGGGTGGCAGGGACTGGAGGTGAGGGTTACTTCATCCACTTGTCATCTGTGGCTGGTACTTAGTGATGTTAACTGTGTTAACCTGATGTGAAATGAATGAAGTTCTTGGTTTGACACTGGATTAATTACAGAGAGTTGATCTGCCCAGATGCAATAACAAGACCTTGCTGCCTGAGGCTAAGTGTGTTTTGTCCCTTTGTGAAATACTTGTTGTTTAATTGTACCCAGACCAGATGGATGACACCTCGGGGTTCTGAAGATGATAGCTGGAGGCAATTGTAGAGGCATTGGTGATGATCTTTTAGGAATCACTGGAGTCAGAGTGGGTCCCAAAAGAATTAGAAAATGGCAAAGAGGCACCCCTGGTTAAGAAGGGAAGGAAACAGAAGATGGGAAACTATAGACCATTTACTCTGACCTCTGTCATTGCTAAGATTACATTCAGAGTTTATTATTAAGGATGAGATTATGTAGTACTTGGAAGTGTATGGTCAAACAGGGGGTGAGTCAGCGTGACTTCATCAAAGGGAGGTCACGTCTGACAAATCTTTTAGAATTCTTTGAGGCGGTAATGAGCAAATTTGACAAAGGAGAGCTAACGGATGTGATCTGTTTGGATTTCCAGAAAGCCTTTGACAAGGTGCTGCACAGGCAGCTCTTTGCGGGGAGCTGATGGCCTAGTGGTATTATCACTGAACTGTAAATCCAGGGACTCAGATAATGTTCTGGGGACCCAGGTTCGAATCTTGCCATGGCGGATGGTGGAATTTGAATTGGATAAAATATCTGGAATTAAAAATCTAATGATGACCATGAATCCATTGTCGATTGTTGGAAAAACCCATCTGGTTCACTAATGCCCTTTAGGGAAAGAAACTGCCATCCATACCTGGTCTGGCCTACGTGTGATGCCAGACCCATGGCAATGTGGTTGACTCTGAACTGAATTAGGGATGGGCAATAACTACTGCCTAGCCAGCAATGCCCTCATCCCATTAATGAATAAAGCATATAAGACCCCATGGTATTAGGGGCAAGGTATTGCCATGGATAGATGATTGGCTGACTGGCGAGAGTAGAGGTAAAGGGGTCTTTTTCAGGATGGTAGCTGGTGACTAGAGGAGTTCCACAAGGGTTTGTGTTGAGACCACAATTAATCACGTTATACATTAACAATCTGGATGAAGGAACTGAGGGCATTGTTCCTAAGTAAGCAGGTAACCCAGAGATAGATGGAGGAGCAGGTAGTGTTGAGGAAGCAGGAAGGATTTGAACAGGCCAGAAGAGTGTTCAAAGAAGTGGCAGATGGAATATACTGTGGGAAAGTGTGAAGTTGCACGCTTTGGTAGGAAGAATAAAGGTGTAGCCCATTTTCTAAATGGGGAAGGCTTCAAACACTTGAAGCATAAAGGGACTTTGGAGTCCCAGTTCAGGATTCTTTTAAGGTTCAGCTGGCAGTTAGGAAGGCAAATGCAATGTTAACATTCATTTCATGAGGGCTTGAAAACAAAAGCAGAGATGCACTGCTGAGGCTGTATAAGGCTTTGGTCAGATTGCATTTGGAACATTATAAGCAATTTTGGACCCTGTATCTAAGAAAGAATGTACTGGCCTTGGAGGGGTCCAGAGGAGGTGAACACGAATGATTAAGGTCTCGTCATGAGAAGTGGTTGAGGACTCTTAGTTTGAACTCAGTGAAGTTGAGAAGGATGAGGGGGAATCTAGTTAAAACTTTAAAAAATACCGAGAGGCCTGAGTAGAGTGGATGTGAAGGTGATGTTTCCACTAAAAGGCTTAGGACCCGATGAGGCAGCCTCATAAGACAGATGATACTTCAGAACTGAAATGAGGAGGAATTTGTTCAGCCAAAGGGTGGTGAACCATGGGACTCATTGCTGTAGAGGGCTGTGGAATTACTGAATGTAGTTAAGACGGAGATGGATACTTAAATTAGTAAGGGAATCAAGGGTTACTAGAAGGGAGGAGAATAGGGTTGAGAAACGTATCAACCATGGCACAGCAGACTCGATGAGTTGAATGGCCTCGGTCTTCTATATCGTATGGTCTTAGGTGAAGATAAAGGGAAATGAATTTCAATTCTATGTTTGGTCAGTTTCTACGTAGTGGTAAGTGTCCTGGATCTTTTCAATCAGCGTTTTTTTTTGTTGTAGCTCTGAAACAACCAATGGGTGACCATTATATAATACCTCACTGTTAACCTGTCAAGGTTAATCTCTCGTCTAGCTCACTTAAATTTCCCTCACTCGTCAATCCTGGCCAGTACATCTCTTCTTACCACACGTCCTTTTCCCTTGAGTCTTCCATTGATCAATGTTCCCCCAGCCTCTTACCAAAGCGTCTCTTCCAGGCATGAGGTTAGGTTCCCCCTCTCATGCTGCTTTTCAGACTGCTTGTCTGAGCATACTGTCTTGGAAGAGCTGCACATACATCCACTTAAACGTTGGAAGGCAGGGACAATTGTCTGTTCATAGCACTGAGACAGGCCCTTTGTCCCAAAGTTTTATAGAATCCCCACAGCGTGGAAACAGGCCCTTCGACCCAACAAATCCACACCAACTCTCGGAGCATCCTACCTAATCTACACATCCCTCAACACTATGGGCAATTTTCCTAGCCTGCACATTTTTGGACTGTGGGAGGAAACCCACGCAGACGCGGAGAACCTGGGTCCCTGGCACTGAGAAAACAGTGCTAACCACTGAGCCACCGTGCTGCCCTCGGCACTGGTCCATGTCAACCAAAATGTCCATCCGCGCTAATCCCATTTCCCTGCACGTGGTCCTTATCTTTTCAAGCCTTTCCTATCCGTGTGTTTGTCCATGTGCCTTTTAAATATTCTTTATGTACCTGCCTCAATCACTTCTGCTGGTAGCTCATTCCATATGCTGTATTGCCACTAATTTCATACTCTCAGGCTGAGCAAAGCTTTTAACAAACTTGGTGTCCTCTTTGACTTTGAGCCTCTAATCCTGTATCTTCTCCATCGACAAGGCTGCCACCTTCTCGTCCTTTATCAGGGTGTGCCATTATTAATAAATCGAAGTGTCAAGCTCCTCCCTTGAAAGACCAGGACTGTGTAAGAATGTGGCTGTGCACACCTCTTACACTGAGTTTACTTTTGTGTTTTTTTCAGATGGGGGCCTTGAGGAGTTGGTGGATGAACTAAACAGTGGGAAAGTGATGTATGCTTTTTGTCGAGTGAAAGACCCCAATTCAGGATTACCCAAATATGTCCTCATCAACTGGGTAAGTATTGAATTACAGCACTGTTATTGCTCATCTCGAGTTGACTTGATCGTTTTCAGTAAAGGATGATGGTGTGTTTTCTTTTCCTTATCTGAAGGTGATTGGTAGATAGTCACTGTGCTTGTGAAATCTTGCTAATGCAGAGGCACTCTTGAGCCTAGTCCTCCTTTGCACATTGTCTGGGATTTGGTGTCCCTCCTTAACCTTTTGTGCAGTTACCAGAAACATAGTTATCTACTCTTGCATATATTTATGCTGTGTGTAACATCATATCTCTACCAGAGTCAGTTTTAACTCCTTTCTTATTTTAGAATCTATTGGACTGTCCTCGTTTCCAAGAGAGCCATGATGTTTAAAGCCGTGTTTTCCCTCCATTTTTGAGGGACACATGGTTCTAGGTGGTAAAAAGCTGCAAATGTGTGAGATGGTGCTGTCACTTGAAGAGGTTATTTTGTCCTTTTATTGAAGACAAGTTGAAGGCAGAGATGCAGAGCTGTTAGGAAACTGTTGTGAGCCCTTGGAATTATTTTTAAAAGTTGGGACAAATGGAAACGACTTGGATGTGGTCAGCTCTCTCAGACCAGGCTTTCTAGTTTTATTTTTTTAAATTTTCGGTTTAGTTTTAAGCAGAAGCCTTTGGGGTTTCAAAAGAGTTGGAAGCTTTAGTTAATGTCTCCTAGCTGCTACTTTACCTGAATCTTTTGTGATGTTTCTTCCTCCTGGATTGAAGAACAGCATGTGAGAATCTGTTTCTGAATTTGCCGTTTTGCCAAGGGGTGTGTTTATGGAATGTTACTATTTTGGAACAGTTATTTAGTAATAGGTACTCTACCTATTATTTGGCTTGAGTTTTCTGAAAGTTGTTATCCTAAATTCTTCATTCTTTCTTTTTGTTTGTGTTTTTACTACAGCATTTAAATAAATTGTGTTTTTCTTAACATCAAGTAGTTTGACCATCCACATTGCACTTGGAACACAGCACTTCACATCTAAAGAAATAGCATCTCAAAATGGAGTTGTTGGCTGGTTCACCGAGCTGACTGCTTTTCATGCAAACGTTTCATCTCTCTTCAAGGTGACCTCATCATTGCTATGTAGCCTCTGTTGAAGTGCTGTTGTTCTGTCCCACTCTGAATTAGTATGGTCTGGTCTGTCATGGTGGGCAGTCTTGTTTCCAGTTTTATACCGTAGTGGTATGTTTTGTATATCACATTTGTCCTGCTCATTGTGCGTATGGGGTCTTTAGTCTTTGAGAGTAACTGGCGAAGTGTGCCTGTTGATTTGTGTGCTATTCTTATTCTAAGAGGTCATAGGAGTCTTGTCAGTTCTGATGTGTTCCTAACATAGGGTAGGGTGGCTAGTGTGTTGAGCCCCATGAAGCAACTGCGAGAAGCACTACATAGGACAGATGGAGAGGAAAGTTGCCACCAGGATACATGAAAACTAACTCGCAGCAAAATGGCACAACCAACTCTCCCTTGTTTCAATACACTCTGACATAGAAGGGCATCAGTTTGACTGGGACAAAGTTACACGACTGGGACAAAGTTACACTACTAGGACAAGCAAGACAAAGACATGCACAAGAATTCCTGGAGGTCTGGTTATCAACCACTGATGCAATTAACAAACATGATGAAATAGACCCCACCTACATACCACTACGGTATAAAACCAGGAACAAGACTGCCCACCATGACAGACTGGACCATATAAATTCAGAGCAGGACAGAACAACAGCGCTTCAGCGGAGGCTACACAGCACTGACTTCGTCACCTAGAAAAGAGATGGAATGTCTGCATGAAAAGCAGTCAACTCAGCGAACCAACCAACCAACCAACAACTGAAACCGCAACCCGAGCTACAAATCTTCGTTTAAAAAGTTAAACCTTCTCAGAATATGTTGATGGGGTCTGGTCTGGTCCATAATATGTTTTATCAATGGTAATGGGACGCAGACGGCACATGACATTGACATCCACCCTTATTCACTTTGTTGTCTCTCTTCAGACTGGTGAAGGAGTGAAAGATGCCAGGAAGGGGCTGTGTGCCAATCATGTCAGTACTGTGGCCAACTTTCTAAAGGTAAGGTGTAATCAAGTTTTTTAAGCTGTCAAATATGGCAGTGCAAGGTGTTCAATGTAGATCCGAATGTTTGCCTGTTTGATTTTGTTTCTGCCTTAGCTAATTTCCTCTTCAGTCACACTTTTGTTACCTTTAAATGGGACCATTCCAATGCCCTCCTTGCGCACCTCCCACTTGGTACTCTATTGTAGACCTCAGCTCCTCCAAAACTGTCATGCTGTCTCAACTCTCTCCAAGCCCTGTTTGCTTATCACCCCAGCGCTTGTTAACCAATTCTGGCTCCAGTTCCAGCAAAATTCCACTTTTAAATTCTTATCCTTGAACTCCAGTCCCTCTGTAGTCTCTCATTTTTCAATCTCTTGAACTCCTGCAGCCCTACAAACCATCGCGATCCCTTGTTTCTACAATTCTTGTCTCATGCACATCCCTGATTTCCTTCACCTCACCATTTCCTCCAGCCACCTAGTCACTAAACTGTAAAATTCCATCTGCCTTTCAAAACTGATCTCTTTGACCCAGTTCTGGCCCACCTGACCAATGACATGTTACATTCCTCAGTGTTAAATTTAGTTTGTTTACCCTCCTGTGAAACTATTTGGTACATTTCACTTCATTAATGCGAGTTGGTGTCAAATGTTTACTTTTCTCCAGGGTGCCCATATAACTATCAATGCCCGTGCCGACGAGGATGTGGAACCTGAGGTGATTGTTAATAAAGTGGCCAAGGCATCGGGTGCTAACTACAGCTTTCATAAGGAGAGCTCCCGCTTCCAGGATACTCAGCCACAGGGCCCTGTGGTGAGTTTGTCTTGTCCTGCTTTCTCTTGTAAAGGGGGTGCGCAAAATGAGTCTAAATGATGGTTGGAGGTATTTAGGATCTGGTAGTCAATATAATGATGGGAAGTAAAGGCAAGTGAGAGATTGGTATTCTGGGATTGAGTTCTACCTGACCCCCTCCAATACACGTTGCTGTGATGTTAACCTTGAGTTTCCAGGATGATACTCTGCACTTTATTGTACACAGAGTGACTAGATAGACAATTACAGATTGAATACAGAACAGCATAGACAGACAATTACAGACTCAACACACAGCAGCACAGAGAAACAATTACTAGCATCTCAAAGCAGACCAGTCACAGAATTATGTACTGAACACAGAACTGCACAAACGTAATACAAACTGAACACTGCATGACATCATGGAACAAATCCTCCTGATGGGGCAAAAATTTAAATACTATGTACAGACAATTCCACTTCATATGTAAAAATGTTGAATTTGTGAATTTCATTCTGGATACTACAGATTAAGTTCATCTATTGCATATAGAATATTAGGACAACGCAAGAATCTGAGGGGTTGTTTTTTTTCTCGCAGAGGGTGGTGCATTTATGCAGCAAGCAGCCAGAGGAAGTGGTGGAGGCTGGTACAATTACAACATTTTAAAGGCATCTGGATGGGTGTATGAATAGGAAATGTTCAGAGCGATATGGGCCAAATGCTTGCAAATGGGACTAGGTTAGATTGGGATGCCTACTCGGTGCAGACAGTTTAGACCACTGGGTATGTTTCTATGCTGTATAACTCAATGACTCTATGTTGAATACTTGAAAGATATTTTGATGGAGTGCTGAGTAAAAGCCAGCCCTTGTCCCATCCACTGGAAGGACATGAGCCTGTAGTCTACAACATAAAGGGACAAGAAGCAAGAGGGCTGGTGATGGTGTCTCATACCATTCTTGAGATGGTATGTGACAGACTTGTCATCGGCACATGCTCAGCTTATAGCCTGCGAATACATTGCTGTTGCTGTGATTCCTCTGGCAGAAGGTGTAGATCTGAGCACAGGACATGATTACAACTGTTTGTTTGACAGCAGGGATTAATGATTAGATGATGAGAAACCTGATGCCCTGAGCTGTCCCTTCTCAGACCTAACACTCATAACTGGCCAATGACATCAACAGAAAGTGGGATCAAAGCTGATGATTATGTGGATTGGCAACTCATTATTACAACTGCGTTCTTCTCTGCTATTCTCTTCCTTCAGGGCTCTGTTTATAAGAAGACTAATGCAATGTCAGAAATACAAAGTGCAAACAAAGCGAGTTTTTGGGCACAGACCCAGGTAAGGATTTGGTTTAGTGCATGATAGGATTGATGCTGGACGTGTGACTGCAGATCATCATTAATCCAGAGGTTGTACATTCAGATCCCACTACAGTGGGTAGGCCATCTGGGTTCAGTGAGAAAATTCTGGGAAGAGGCTGGTTTTAAAGTAGTGGGATTGTTGAGCTATTATCCTATGTGTAATTCTGTCATCACACCAACAGCTTTAACCTGTCAGCTACCTGCTGTCCCAGCAGTGTTTTAAGAAGGTTTGAATGCTGAGGCAGTGGGTGAGGCAGAGGTAAGAAATGCTGGCCTTGTTAGTGATGCCTATTCCTTGCTTCTAATGTGAAAGGCGGTAGGAGTGGAGCAGTTTTTACCCTCTGGCCGTGCTTGAAACCTTGAACCTGAGCTGTAACCGGACGGCCTGAGATCACAGCAAGTGTGGCAGGATGGGATCCTTAGGATCAATTGTGGCTGCTTTCATTGGATTTGCCTTGGCTACCTCACAGCAAACAAATACAAAACTAACAGCTCATACCTTGAACCACAGATAGACGAAGAAAAGCGAAGAGAAGAAGATAAAAAGAAGGCAGCGCTGGAACAGGAGGGCTTAGAAAAGGAAAGAAAGGAGAGGGAACGCAGAGAGTCTGAGCTGAGGGAGCAGCGCTTCAAGGAGAGGTCTAGTCAGATTGACCAACAAAAGTGAGTTATAGCATCTTGTCATCTTTCCTTCTGTGGATGAGAGCAAAAGGGTCTGCCGCTGTTCGACTTACAGCATTGAAATGTTATGGACCAGACGAAATTCCCTCAAAATATGTTCAAAAGATAGTCTAGACCATAATGTTTTCTTATTTTGAAGGCAAATGTAAGGGATTGCGTTCCAGATGCAATTCAACTTGTCAAACTATCAGATTTGAAGCAAAACACACTTTATTCATACACTTCAGTTAAAATATAACAAAAGAAAGAAGAAGTTGGAATAACTTAACTCTATTGGAAAACTTAAAAGAATGAAAGATTATTAACTGCTACCAATTAACTGTTCCAATATAGTAATATCCCATAAAGACACCCTTGGAAGAAGGCAATGTTGTAAAAATAGATGATCTCTCAGGCAGTTCTCCAGCCCAGGAAGAAAAAAGTCGAGAAAACAGAAGCAGGGAGATATGTACTGCAGCTTTCAAACCCAGCTTCAAGACTGTAGCAACAACTGCTACTGAAAACTGAAAATCAGGCTGCTTTACTTATTCCTATATTTTGTTTCAAAAACCCCAAGACCCGAAAATGGGTTTAATGGATTTCAACAAACAGTTTGCTATCTCTGCTTTAAAACCTCTCTTCCAAGAAAAACAGGACAAAATACACCTAAAAGGCATAATATCAACGCGCCTCTTTCCCTGCCACCCCCCCCCAAAAAAAACCCCTCAACACACAACAATAGCTTCATTTTTAAAAGCCTTTAGTCTCATGCTGTTAGTGCACTACAATACATATGCATTACGTTGACTCTAAGCATGCAGACATGCACTAGTACGACTAGTCCTTCTCATTCTGTTTTTCCCACGCCGAATGCACCAAATCCACCTTCAAAGCTCAAGGTTTCCTTCTAAATGGTCGCATATTTATGTTGATGATATTCAATTTTCTAGAAAAATACCCAATAGGTCTTTCTATCTTCCTGACGTTCTTGCAATGGTACAGCACCAACACCCACATCACTTGTATTGATAGCCACCTTGAGTAGTTTTGTGTAGTTAGGTGTAGCTAACACTGGGGCAGTGATTATCATAGCTTTGAGGTGTCAAATGCTTTCTGAAAGTCCTCCTTCCATTGAAATTTTCTGTAGTCCTTCAATAAGTCAGTCAGTGGAGCAACCATACTGCTAAAATTTGGTACAAACTACTGATGAAAATCACTCAGTCCCACGAATCCTGGTACTTCCCTCTTTGATGGTGCAATGGCCTTTGTTTTCACATCCGGTGAGGCCACCTGTCCATGTCCAATAACATGACCCAGGAACGTGACTTGGGCTTTTGTGATCTTTCTGTTGTAATTCAGCTAATTTCTCTGAACTAAAAAATATCCACTTTCTCCTCCACCTGTTCTTATTTTTCTCAACCATTTGATCAAACAAAGTTTCTGATAAATTGAACTTCAACTTCCTGATCCTCATTCTTTGATTTCTTCATTGACCCAAACGTTATCTCTGATTTTTTTTCTACGTAGATGCTGCTGGACCTGCTGAGCTGTTCCAGCAACTTCTGTTTTTGTTCCTGATTTACAGCATCTGCAATTCTTTTGGTTTTTATTTAGTACTTTACGTAATGTTGTGGAGGCGCCAATGTTGGACTGGGGTGTGCAAGGTCAGAAGTCACATGGCACCAAGTCATGGTCCAACAGGTTTATTTGAAATCTCAAGCTTTCGGAGTGCTGCTCCTTTGTCAGGTGAAGTGGCAAAGGGGCAGCACTCCAAAAGATTGTGATTTCAAGTAAACCTGTTGGACTATAACCTGGTGTCGTGATACTTAAGTAAGACCTCAGTTGTCTGATTTTTCCATTGGCTTTTCAACCACAGAAAGCATCACTCCCACCTGTGATGTAGCTGTATCATTAAGAAGGATAAACTGTATTCCTGGAACTGAGAATTTCTCCATTATTCCTACCACCACTATTCATCAGACTCTCCAACATCACTTTATATAATGGAACACTGTACTTCTCACCATGAATTCACATATTACTACCTTTTCTGGCAGTGCTCCCTCTGAATTGCATATCTCCTCATCTCTCACCATCAAAAATTGAATTGCTCCCATATCTCTCAACATTTTCATTTGTTTATCTGCTCCTCCTGGCATGCATAAGTAAACCTTATCCATGCAAGTAAATTC
The DNA here is from genome assembly GCF_021869965.1 of Rhincodon typus. Taxonomy (NCBI): domain Eukaryota; kingdom Metazoa; phylum Chordata; class Chondrichthyes; order Orectolobiformes; family Rhincodontidae; genus Rhincodon; species Rhincodon typus. Next base: position 15,802,043 of record NC_063371.1, on the reverse strand, counting down.
TTCAGAGAGATCTGGCACTTCTCAACTAACCCCTGATCAAGTTGTACAGTCTTTTGCAGCTTTTTAGCTTCCCTTGTGCTTTCCTTTATCACTTCAACAAAACTTACTGGCTTATCCTGTTTACCACATCCATCTTCCCAGTGCTTTTTCTAAACCACCAACACTGCGACTTCATGTGGCCTACTTTTATTGCACAGCAAACAAGTGAGCTTTTTTAGTACTTTTCCCCCTCGTGGGTTTCCTTTTTAACTCTGAGATAAAATATATTTTTATTTTTTTTCTTTATTCATTCATGGGATGAGGGCGTCGCTGGCTAAGCAGCGTTTATTGCCCATCCCTAATTGCCCAGAGGGCAGTTAAGAGTCAACCACACTGCTGTGGATCTGGAGTCACATGTAGGCTAGACCAGCTAAGGATGGCAGTTTCCTTGCCTAAAGGACATTAGTGAACCAGATGGGTTTTTCCTGGCAATCGACAATTGATTCATCGTCATCATTAGATTCTTAATTCCAGATTTGTATTTATTGAATTTAAGTTCTATCATCTGCCGTGGCAGGATTTGAACCTAGGTTCCCAGGACATTGTCTGTGTCTCTCGATTAACAGTCCAGCAATAATACCACTAGGCCATCACCTCCCTTCAATGAGATCCCCTTCTCCCTTATTACCTGAGGATTTCTCCTTACCCCAATGCCTATCCCTCGCAGATTGAAATTGATGTCAGAAACCAAACTTTTGATTTCTGAATCAATTCTTAATCGTCCGCCATTTCTGCTGCTAATTTTGTCATTTTAACTCCGCTCTTCCACATGATTTCTCACTACTTCAGGAAGTGATATTTTTTAAACTCCTCCAAAACAATCATCTCTCTAAGAGAGTCACGTGTTTCTTCTATTTTCAATGCCCTTATCACCTCTCAAAATTACTTTGTTTGCTCCTTTCAAACTCTATGTACGTCTGACCAGGCTCCTTCCGTAGATTCCTAAATCATTGCCTGTAGGCTCCTGGTACTAGCTCATATGCACTTAAGGTGGTATTTTTCACCACCTTGTATTCCTCTGATACCTCCTCTGATAGTGATGCAAATCTCTTGCAGCCCTACCTAGCAACTTGGTTTGGATCAACAATACCCACATGGTCACTGGCCATTTCATTTGCTTAGCCACTTTGTCAGATGAAATGAAAAAAGCTTCTACATCCTTCTCGTTGAACTTGGGTAGTGCTGGGACATACTTAAATAGATTCCCACCAAGCCTGTGGATATGATGGGATATGATGTCCTTTATCACAACTATGCTTCACTTCTAACTCTGCCATTTTAAGCTGATTTTGAGTTTTCAGTTCTAACCACTGACATTCAAATACTCTCCCTTTCTGTGCTTGCACTTGCTCCCTCTCTCTGCTCGCCCCCTCCTTTTCTTTTTCCTTAGCTTTTAATCATAATTCAGACTGTCTGATTTCCTTTTCATGTTCGAGCCGCTTCATTTTCAATGGAATTTCAGCCATTTCCCCTTTGCTCACAGACACTAGCGACCCCAGCTCCTGCTTGTTAACAAATTCCAGAAGCTTCACTTCCTCTACAAAACTCACTAAGTAACTTCTTCCACACCCCAGAAACTCGTAGCAACTGAAAGAGCCATTATTACACAAGGCAACACCCTGTTTACATCAACCGAATGCGACACTTGAAACAAAAGGTGCTGCTACTCCCCACTCCGTTCTGTCTGGAATTAGAGATATTGATCCCAACAAGAGCCCCCAGTTTGTTATGGACACGACCAAACCCCCTCAAAATATATTCAGAAGGTAGTTTAGACCTAACTTTTTCTTATTTTAAAGGCAAACGTAAGATGTTGCGTACTTTTGTAGCAAAGCACAATTTATTCGTACACTATAGTTAAAATACAACAAAAGGAAGAAGAAATTGAAATAACTGAACTCCATTAGGAATTTTAACAGAATAATCTATTATTCTACTATTAAACAATAACTGAACCAATATAATAACATTCCATAAACAGACCCTTGGCAAAAGGCAAGTTAAGAAAAATATGCAATTATAGCAGCATTAAGAGAAAACGGAGAGAGAGTAGCGGGGACAGATGTACTGCAGCTTCAGGACCCTAGCAGCAACAACTTAAAAAAAGGCAAAATCCAGGTTCTGTGGGAGCTTACCCCACCCATTCAGCTTGCTTCTATTGTTTCTATTTACAAAAAAATACCCAAAGCCTGAAACTGTTTACTTGAATGGCTGAGCGGACAGCTCTTCACCTCTGCTTTAAAACTTCTCTTTAAAAAGAACCAGCACAAAATACACCTATTAAAGCCATAGTATCATCACAGAAATAGGCCCTTCAGCCCAACACTTGTGCCGTCATGTTGTGGTTTCACTTCATTCTTTCCATGCATGTTCATAGAAAGTGTGTTGCACAAGTGGGCCATTTGACCCAGCTGGTCTCCTGTTCTCACTCCCCCACCCTTGCATCTTTTCCCTTGTTAACTAACTTCTGCTTCAATGCCTGTCTACTCCTCTTCTCAAACGTTCCTTGTCCCACCAGTTTTATACCATTACAATCCTCATGATAAAGAAGTTCTCCTACATTGCCAATTGAAGTTATTGCTGACTGCTGGCAATGGCATCTAGCTTTGTCCTCTTCCTTCATGTCTCTTTACACCCTTATGAGCTCCTGGTAACCAGGCTGTGTGTACCACTGCATCATGCCAGCTTGAAGTAGCAGAATTTGCCCAAGGTTGACATTGAAATGCATCACCCAGGAGTGAAAACACTTTGGCCTTTGCTAGAGCAGTATCTTGGTAAAATTAAAGAATAATACAGCACAGGAACAGCCCTTTGGCCCGCAAAGCCTGTGCTGATAGATGATGCCTTTTGAAGTTAAAAACATTTTGCCTCCATGCGGTCCATATCCTTCTATTCCCTGCCTATTCTTTCATCTGTCAAGATATGTCTTACTTTTTCAAATTTGGAACATTTGGGAAAGAGAGTTCTGAGTAGATCTGAGGAAACCTCACCACTTGTGACATATTGGAAGATCACAGGCAAAAATGTGAAGGGTTACAGCAATCTCAGATGAGTATGAAAAGGGAGATGGGATGGCAGCAGACACACAGCACGGTTTCATATCACTTTATAAACGCAGAATGTAACAAATCATTACAATTACAAATCATACAATTACTAATCAGCCTGTAGAACTCTTATTGAAGAGGTTGAAGTAGATTCGGGAAGAGTAACAATTACACATAATCAGTTCCTCTTGAGTAACTAAACCTCCCTTTTCACTGCTGAAATAATGCCAAATGCAGTTTAGGGTGAGTCTTTATAATTAACACTTAGAGAAAAGCAGCCTATTTCCAAGTGGGTCTTCAAGTCATCAATCTCCTTTGTGGAAAACATTTGTCCCTTTGTTGTCCTCATATGTCATTTTTGATCACTGTAGGCAGTTCCAGAAGAAACAAGAGTCACAGAGCAGAGAGTATGAGAAACAGCGTTGGGTGAGTGTTACCATTCTATGATGAACATTGCTGTGGAGTGTAAATGTAAGCTGAAAGTGGGCATTGACTGTCTGCCTGAGGTTTTGATGAGTAACTTTCTGTTAGAAATGGGTGTATTTTTTTAATGGCACTGTTGATAAACAAGTGGCATGTTTTGCATCCAGCATTTTTGGTATTCATCAGGCAATGTGGAGATTTGCCCGGTATGTCCTATACACACACAACAGGGCAAATATACCTCAACTAATTACTACCCTTGAGGGGGATTGTGAGGGCTCCACTGGCTGGAGTCATACTACACACAGAGGAAGCTGGTTATGTTTGTGGAGGTCAGTCATCTCAGCTCCAGGACATCTCTGTAGGAGTTCCTCAGGTTAGTGTCCTCGGACCAACCATCTTCATCAATGTCCTTGCCTCCATCAGAAGGTCAGAAGCTGAATGAGCAACCATTGGCAAACAATGTTCAGCTCCATTTACAACTGCTCAAATACTGAAGCAGTCCAAGTCTGAATGCAGCAAGACCTGGACAATATCTGGGTTTGGACTGACAAGTGGCAAGTAACATTTACGCCACACAGGCCAAGCAATGACAATCTCCAACAAGGGATAAACCAATCAGCATCCCCTGACATGCAATGAATTCTTCTTACCCCACCCCTCCATCACCCTGGAGCTCACATTTGATTGGAAACTAAACTGGTCTAGCTATAGCGGAGGTGATGGCCTAGTGGTATTATTGTTGGACTGTTAATCCAGAGACCCAGCTAATGTTCTGGGGACCCAGATTGGAATCCCACTACAGCAGATGGTGGAATTTTAATTCCAAATTTATATTTCATTCAGAGTCTAATGATAACCATGAATCCATTATCGGAAAAACCATCTGGTTCATTCATGTCCTTTAGGGAAAGAAACTGCCAACTTTACCTGGTCTGACTTAGACGTGACTCCATATTCACAGCAATGTGGTTGACTCTTAATTGCTCTCAGGGCAAATTAAGGATTGGCCATAAATACTGGCCTAGCCAGTGACACAGTCACCCTGAATGAATAAATAAAGACAAATATATGCACACTGGCTATAAGAGCAGGTCAGAGGCTAGGAATTTTACATTAAGTAGCCCACCACCTGAATGCCTTCTACAAAGCACAGGGTAGGAGTGTAGTGGAATACTCCCCACTTGCCTGGATGAGTACAGGCTTCAACAACACTCAAGAAGCTTGACACCATTCAAAACAAAGAAGTCCATTTGATTGGCACCACATCGACCAGCTTAAACATTTACTCCCTCTTCCACCTGAAGCAAAGTGACAACAGCTGACAAGATGCCCTGTAGCTACTCAGCAGTCCTTCTCCAAATACTACCTAGAAGGGCAAGGGCAGCAGGTATGGAGGCCTGCAGGTTCCTCTTGTAGCCCCACACCATCTTGACTTCTTGCTATTCCTTCCACTGTCATTGGATCAACATCCTGGACTTCGCTTCCTAATAACAGTTGGGTGTATCTACACCACGTTAACTGGAACAGTTCATGAAGTGGCTCACCACCTGCTTCTCAGAGCCATTTGGGAATAGGCAACAAATACTGCCATAGCCAGTGATGCCCACATCCCATGAAAGAATACATGTTTTAAAAAAAAACACTCAGGGCAGGTGAAGCTGTGGCTAGATAGAATAAAATTCCCCTGACACTGTTACCATCAAACTCTATCAAAGTCTTAACTCACTGACACCAGGGACTAGAGTGAACTTACTGGTACGAACTCTCCAAACCTCGTTGACATGCAGCTGCTTAACTCCATTCACTGTTCTCTGATCGGGTTTCTTCCTGGGCTTTTCTGAACTTGACGCGAGGGCAGTCTCTCTGGCTTAATGGTACGTCTCTAAGTCACAGTGTCACCTCTGATACCATCTTGATGTTTTTGCAGAAAGAGCAAGAGCAGGAATACCAGGCGGAGATGCGCAAAGGCTTTAAGAGAAGTCCGTCCATCGAGAAGGCGACGGTATGCAAACTTTCTGTTTGCTACACTATCCTGTTGCTGCACCATCTCTGGAAATCTGGTTCTGTTGCAACCCTCGTGTGAGAAAGCGTCGTGGAGTATTCAACAAGAAGCTCAGACTGGAGCCAAAAAGATGCTGATGGGGAGATTTGATAGTAATGGCAGAATTCATCATTGGCTGCAACTGGTCAAGGATGATCTGAGGCTGTACTTGCTCACTTACAGCTGTTGCAAGTTCCAAAACACCCTCAAAAACTACTTGGGGGTAGAGGGATGCTTAAAAATTTCTGAACTGATCGGTTAAGGGTATGAAGTCAATTAATGACTTTGAAGGGCAGTTACTGCTGTAAATTGAGTAAATGTGGCAATTAATCTATATGCAGCAATTCCCCACAATGTGGCAACAGTGATAAACTGGCCACTTGATGTGTGTTTGGTGCCATTGGCTGAGGCATAATAGAGGTAAGGAAGTCCCACAGAACCTTTTGTGCCCACATGAGAAGGAGGATTTAAGTGCTTGTCTGTACCAAATCACGTGCATAGTATCGCCCTGGTATATATGGATTCAAGTACTTGAAACTTGAACCATCAGTCTTCACCATGGGGCATGCAAGGTTTGTGGAAGTATACAGTGGCTCAGTTACAGCTGGCACCTAAAAGATACCAGAAATAAGTGTTGCCAACTTATTTTCCTTTTCCTGATAAGGAATATGGCAAGGCACAGGTGGGGCTAGGGGAACAGTGGACGATAGATGCTGCTGTTTGTAGAGCTTCCCTTTCAGATCCAGGGCTCTGTTTCCACCACTCGTTACTGATGTCATTGCAGGAAGCTGCATCCGTTATTTCCCAGAGATCGGTGAATCCTAAGGAACTGTTCAAGGAACGCGAACGTGGTATGGCAGGAGATTCCTCTTCCTTCAGTGGAAGCACACAGCCAGGTAACAGTGAAGGGCAGTCGTCAGCTCATGTTTCTGTTCCAAACACCCTGTTCACAGACAGTACTTGTGTCGCTGATCTTCAGTCATAGAAAGTTTTTTTTAAATCCATTAAAGTTGGGTCTTTGAAGTGAGCCTCTGTCTGATAGCCAGAGAGACTTGTTGACTTGCCGCACGATCCTGGCTTAACAGTCTTATTTTTGAGGGAAAGGAGCATGCAAACAGGAGCAAATCAATCCAGACTTTCACAGTTACCCAGCAGCTTGTCTTGTCCTGTTTCCTTATGACTTTATTGCATGGCCAGATTGCTAGACCAGAACATGACGAGTTGTAATGTGGATGGTGTTGGGGAAGTCTGTCCTAGCATTGTGAAGATTTTGGAAGTGCAGGAATAGCTGTTGCTTGTTTATTTATAGCCGCACCATCTAAGGGTTAAAACGCCTTTCCTCCCCAGGCTAATTAATCAGAAACCTTGGCACCTTTCTCGATAGACAGTGAGGTGAGGTCCACTGTGTTAAAACACAGCTGAGGAGAATTTCACATCTACTCTTGCCCCAGCTACCTGTGTCCTCTAGCTGTTGACCTCCTTGTTTGTGCAAACACCTTTTTCTCAATCTATCCCAACCCCTGAGATTTTTGAATCTCTGGCATTAAATCTGCCAGTTTGTAAAATGTTCCTATCCAGCTCTGTGCACTTGTGTCTGAGGGAAGAGTTAGTCTGATTGCAGTCTTGTTGCCATAAAGAAGTTCAGGTATTTGATGCCTCAGCTACCTCATAATGCAAGGTGGACAAATTGCAAACTGATCTACAGATAAAACATGCTGAATTTTTGGTACATGGACTGAGAAATGGCTTTTGGGAGGAATGCCGTCTGTTTCAGTATATAATTTGATTTTCCCACACCTCCCACATCACAACAGAATCGAAACCTCATGTTTGTAAAAGAATTGCGGCTGTTATCGACAGAGCAGTTCCTTGCTTGTTCCCGTCTCCTGTTGTTGCCATGTTTGCAGTGTTGTATGATTGTGCATTATGCTTTTGTTATAAACTTGAGTGGGGAAGGGCAGGATGGAGACACTAGTCAGAACTTTAACAATGTAGATTCTGGGTGTTGTTCCCTGCCATGGGCTTGAGGGCTGAGGGTAATTGGTGCCCGGACGCATCATCCCTTCCAAGTCTCTCTCCACCCCAATTTGGAAATGTATCATCATTTTTTGTTGGTCAGAATTCTGAAACTTTCACATTAACAGCACAGCAAGATTTCCTTTAGCACAGTAGCTGCAGTGGTTCAAGGAAGTCAATCACTGCTGTTTTCTAAAGGACAATTCAGGAGCAGCAATAAATGCCAGCCTTGATAAGATGTCTTTAAAGTAAATGAAAATAAAGTCAATTCTGGTATGTGCAGCAACACAGAATCGTGTTTCACTAGTTTGTTCAAATTAGTATTTTCAGTGTTTGAGACCGTACTTGGAAGTGCATTTACAAAGCAGCGATTGTGTTATCTATGTTGCTTGCCTCTAATATCATTGAATATGTTGCTTTGTGTAGTGATGACAGTGCTGCTTACTGTATGTTCTGTTTCCTGCTTGCGTTTTGCTTTTTCCTGCCAGGGAAGCTCAGGAGCCCCTTCCTGCAGTCCCGCAACAGCCAGCCAGAGCCCCCACCCTCGCCGGTCCATTCAGCAGCCCAGTCAGTACCCCAAGGTTGGCACTTCCACTTTTACATTTGTATGTGGTTGTAGAAACCAGCTGAAGTTCGCAGGAAGGGCTGACTGACAAACAGTCAGGGTGCAGTGTGTCAAATTCATTTTGTAAACCCACTCTTTTGGCTGCATCTGTCAGCCTTCCAATACACATTACGCTATCAGTGGTGCACGGCTATCACCTGCAGTGATGTGAATTGAATAGCAGAGCAGTGTTTTACTGGTCATGACTGAAGCTCTGAGTGATATCAGTCAGCCCTTGAGCTGGAGTGCAAACTGAAAATCAAGGTCATCATGGATAGGTGTATAAATTCCAGGGTCTGGCTGCTGTCTGCAGGTATTTATGCTCTGCACCAGCCCTATCCCACCTCAATTCATCTAACTGTATCACCACATCTCCCCTTGGCGCCTCTACCTTACACACACATCCATCTGTTTGCTTCAATTCCTACGTACAGTTCTAAATTGTTATCACTGTCTAAAGACATTTCTCTAGAAGTTGAGTCACGTTTAGAATTTGCCAATGGGTATATTTTTTTCCCATAAACCCTTTTTCTAATATTACCTTTATCAGGGCATGCCCCCTCTCCTTGTTCTCTGAAAAGAGACCTCCCCACCCATTGACCCTTTGCTGATTGCTATAACCTCAGTTCTGGTATCATCCCGGTGAAATAATTGTGTGTCATCTTGGGTTCCTCTATATCCCTAACATAATATGCATTCCAAATGTCATCAAACCAAGATTGATGCAATTTGAACAGATCCTTTTGTTTTCCTAAGTGCAGTTAACATATCTGTCAGGTGTATGTCTTGTCCATGGATCTAGCTGAATAAAGGTGGCTGATGGTTGGAATTGCATAACTACCAAGTTAGACCTTCCTGAAAATGACCTGATTTGCAGTCTTGCATTTGTAAAATACTTAGTAGTCTGAGAATTTTGTTTCCTAACTTCTCCCTTTTCATGCCACTCCTCTTAACCTGGTTTCTCCCTTGTTTCTGAATGAATTTTAAGCATAACAGCATAAGTTGCAGTTTAATCCACACATTGTTTAGGGAGTTTGGGTGCTTGATGGCTTGTTGAGGAACTGAAATGTTCACATGTGATCCTCACCAGACCCTCAGCAGAATGCTTCAGAAGCCTACTCCAAGGAAGAAGAGCCTCAGACGGAGTGGAATGGTACGTCAGTAATTGAGTTGGGGTTCCCTGTGTACCTGTTTGTAGTATTCAATGTATGTTTACTGGGGAGTTGAACAAGTTTTGACGAGGAGCATTATCATTACTTTCAGCCCATTGATGTCCTTCAGGTGATATGCTAAACATAAAAACAAAGAACAACAGGAGGCCGCTTGGCCCTTTGAATGGCGGAGGATGCTCAATGCGATCGTGGCTGATCTGATTTTCGTACATTATGGCATATCCCCGTAATCTTCCATCCCCTAGGAAAGCAAGAATCTATCTACCTCTGCCTTCAAAATATTTAAAGATTTTGCATTCACTGCCTTTAATTCCAAAGACACTAAATCCTAGTGTGAAGGGCAAGGCTGGTAAGTGTAGGGAATGCTAGATGACTAGAGAAATTGAGGCTCTGGTCAAGAAAAAGAAAGGGGCATATGTCAGGTATAGATAGCAGGAATCGAGTGAATCCCTAGAAGAGTATAAGGGCAATAGCAGTATCCTGAAGAGGGAAATCAGAAGGGCAAAAAGGGGACATGAGATAGCTTTGACACACAAAACTAAGGAAAATCCAAAGAGATTCTATAAATATATTAAGGACAAGAGAATAACTAGAGGGAGAATACGGCTCTGTAAAGATCAGCGTGGCCTTCCGTGTGTGGAACCACAAGAGACAGATGAGATACTAAACTAATACTTTGTGTCAGTTATTACTGTGGAGTGGGATTTGGAAGCTAGGGAACTTGGGGAAATAAATATTGATGTCTTGAGAAGAATTTAGACTACAGAGAGGTGGTGCTTGGAGGTCTTAAAACACAAAGGTAGATAAATCCCCAGGACCTGATCATGTATTTCCCAGAATTCTGTGAAGCTAGGGAAGAGATTGGTGGGTCCCTTGCTGAGATATTTGTTTCATGGACACCCACAGGTGAGGTGCTGGAAGACTGGAGGTTGGCCAATTGGGTGCCATTGTTTAAGAGAAGCTATGAGGAAAAGCCAGGGAACTACAGACCTCACCATTAGTGGTGGTGAAGTTGTTGGAGGGGATTCTGAGGGACAGGATTTACATAAATTTGAAAGCCAAGGACTGATCAGGGATAGTCAACATGGCTTTGTGCGTGAGAAATTGTGATTCACCTAACTTGATTGAGTTTTTTTTTTGAAGAAGTGACAAAAAAGATTGAAGACAGAGTGGTAGACATTGTTGATATGCAGTGCGTTCAGCAAAGCATTCGACAAGGTTCTGCATGGTAGGCTAGTTAGTAAAGTTGATCTCATGGGATCCTGGTGGGAGGGGCAAACCATTTGGATACAGAATTGGCTTTAAGATAGGAAACGGTGGTAGAGGAAGGTTGTTTTGGAGGTGGAGGCCTGTGATCGCAAGGCATGCAGCAAGGATCAGTGCTGGGTCCACAGCTCCTTGCCATTTATGTAAATGGTCTGGATGTGAAGATAGGAGGCATGGTTAGTAAGTTTACAGATGACACCAAAATAGATGATGTCATGGACTATGAAAAAAGATTATCTCCGAGTACAATGGAATCTTGACCATATGGGCCAATGGGCTGAAGAGTAGCAGATGGAGTTTAATTTAGATAAATCTGAAGTGTTGCATTTTGGAAAGGCAAACTAAGGCAGGACTAGTACACATTGAAAAATGTGGAGCTGGAAAACTACAGGTCAGACAGCATCCAAGCAGCAGAGAAGTCATTTTGGACTGAAGCCCTTCGTCAGGACTGGGGAGGGGGAGCGGAGCCCAGAAATAAATAGAAGGAGAGGGATGGGGCTGGGGATAGGGTAGGTGAGATGGAGATATGTGGATGCAGGTGTGGGGGAAGTATTGTGGTTGGTCAGTGGGAAGGGTGGAGCGGATAGATGAGTAGGAAGATGGATAGGCTGGGGGTGGAGAGATTTTGAAGCTGGTGAAGTCAATATTCAGGCCATTGGCCTGTAAGCTCCTGACACACAATATCAGGTGTTGTTCCTCAAGTTTATGTTGGCCTCACTCTGACAATGGAGGAGGCCAAGGATGAACATGTCACCAGGGGAGGGAGACGGGGAGTTAAAGTAGATGGCAACTGGAAGGTTGGGTTGTTTGGTGCGTGTAGACCAGAGATGCTCCGCAAACCAGTCCCCGAATGTGCGTTTGGTCTCCCCAATATATAGGAGGCCACGTCGGGAGCAACGGATATAGTAGATGAGGGTGGATGAAGTGCAGGTGAATCTCTCAGATATGGAATGATTGTTTGGGGCCTTGGATGGAGGTGAGGGGGCGGGGAGTTGTAGGGGCAGGTGTTGCACCTCTTGTGGTTGCAGGGAAAGGTACCGGGTATGGTGAAGGAATTGTTGGGGATTGTACAGCTGATGAGGGATTCGTGGAGTGAACAGTCCCTGTGGAAAGCAGACAGGGCTGGGATGGAAAATATCTTCTGATTGTGGGGCCTGATTATAGGCGGTGGAAACGTCAGAGGACGAAGCGTTGCATTTGGAGGTTGGTGGGGTGGTGCATGAGGACTAAAGGGACTCTGTCCTTTATTGTTGCTGGGGGAGAAGGTTTGAGGGCAGAAATGCAGGAAATGGGGAGATGCTTTCGAGGGCATCTTTAATAATAGATGGGGAAACTACAGTCCATGAAGTAGGAGGATATCTGGAAAGTCCTAGAGTAGAACGCCTCATCCTGGGAGCAGATGCAGTGGAGGCGGAGGAATTGTGAGTACGGGATAGCATTTTTAGAGGAGGGTGAATGAGAGGAGATGTAGTCAAGGTAATTGTGGGATTCAGTGGGTTTGAAATGGATATCGGTTCTGAGACAGTTACTGCAGATGGAGACGGAGAGGTCCAGGAAGGGGAGTGAGGTGCCAGAAATGGCCCAGGTGAATTTAAGAGTATGGTGGAAGGTGTTGGCGAAGTTGATGAACTGTTCGAGCTCCTCGCGGGAGCACAAGGCAGCACTGATGTAACCATCAATGTAACTTTCAAAGAGGTGAGGGATGGTACCGGTGTAGTTCTGGAAGAGGGACTGTTCCACAAATCCTATGAAGAGGCAGGCATAGCTCAGGCCCATTCAGGTGCCCATAGCCACCCCTTTGGTTTGTAGGAAGTGGGAGGAGTCTGAGGAAAAAATGTTGAGGGTGAGGACCAGTTCCCCCAAGCAAATGAGTGTGTCATTAGAAGGGGACTGGGTGTGCCTACAGAAAAGGAATAAGCGGAGGGTATTTTAGGCTATCCTGGTGGGCGATACAGATGTATAGGGACTAAAGGTCCATGGCAAAGATGAGATATCGGGGCCAGGAATTGAAAGTTTTGGAAATGGTGGAGGGCTTATTGTGTCCCGAACATAGGCGGGGAGTTCCTGGACCAAAGGGGAAAGAACGGAGTTGAGGTCGGAGGAGATGAGCTCAGTGGGGCAGGAGCAGGTAGAGACTGGGGCAGTTGGGTTTATGGATCTTGGGTAGGAGATAGAGACAGTACCCCGCCCCCCCCAACCCCGCACCACCCGGTTGGAGGCTGTTGGTGGGAGATCTGCCAAGGTGATGAGGTTGTTGATGGTCTGGGTGGTGATGGCTTGGTGATCAGAGGTGGGGTCATGATCGAGGTGATGGTAGAAGGAGGTATGAGAGAGTTGGTGTCTGGCCTCAGCAATGCAGAGATTTTGGACAGTTAATGGTAAGGCCCGAAGGAGTGTTGGCAAGTAAAGAGATCTAGGAGTGCAGGTTCATAGTTACTTGAAAGTGGAGTCGCAGGTATAGAGGGTGGTGAAGGAGGCATTTGGCATGTTAGTGTTCATTGGTTAGCGCATTGAGTATAGGAGTTGGGATATCATGTTGCGGCTGTACAAGACATTGGCAAGGCCACTTTTGGAATATTACATATAATTCTGGTAGCACTTGTATAGTAAAGGTGTTGTTAAACTTGAGAGGGTGTAGAAAAGGTTTACAAGTATGTTGCTGGGACGGGAGGGTTTGAGTTATAGGGAGAGGCCTAATAGGCTGGGGCTTTTCTCCTGGGAGCATGGGAGACTGAGGGGTACCCTTGCAGAAATTTATAAAATCATTAGGGGCATGGATAGGGTGAATAGCCATGGTCTTTTTCCAAGGGTGAGTGAGTTCAAAAATAGAAGACATGGGTTTAGGGTGAGAGGGTTAAGATATAAAAGGGACCCGACAGGTAACTTTTTCACACAGGGTGGTGCGTGTCTGGACCGAGCTGCCAGAGGAGATGGTGAAGCGGTTACAATTCCAACATTTAACAGGCATTTGGATGAGCTTATGAATAGGAAGGGTTTAGCGGGATATGGGCCAAATGCTGGCAAATGGGACTAGATTATTGGGACCTCTGGCGAGGATGATTTGGACCATGCTGGGCGGGTTGTTGAGAAGGGGTTGGAGCTTTCTGTTCAGTGGTCGAGAATTTGGCAGGTGGAAAGATTGGTATCTAATGGAGATGAGACTTAGCACTCTGGGTTGAATTCATCTGATCTCCCTGGATTGCACTGGTCCTGAGTGGTTTCTCCAGTCTCCCAGTAGCCTGTCCATGAAAGGATTTGGTTCTTATCTTGAAACCTTGCAGGGTGAACAGCTTATCCCTCCTCGCTCATTGTCAGACCTGTCATGCAACTGGGAAAAAGTGGGACAAAGTACATGCAAATAAACTTGAAGGATCTGTGTCTTTAGATGTGATGGTCTGAGGGGTGTGACTGCATAGTTAGGGGTGAGCCTGAGTGTAAGGTCAGAGGGCAGAGAGCCTTGGGGCATTGGGTGGCAGTGGGAGCCTGAGGATAACAGGTGGGTGAGAGCCTTAGTGTGGATGGGGTGTGAGCCTGGGGATAAAGGGCCGTGTCTCTGTTTTAGATGTTGCAGCATTTCTCTCTCATGGCCATTTGTTTTGCTTCTTGCTTCCACACAGATGAGAAGGTTGAGAGTAAAGAAGGTTATAGCTGGCAGTTTCACCATTCTGAAACTTTAGAGCAGGATGATATCTATGAGGATCCGGACACACGTGTGCAACAGCAAGACAGCTCCGAGCTTGTTGATGCAGTAAGTGCTTTCCAAAGCTGTCCTCTTTATCTCTCCCTAACCTCAGGTACCCTATTTCTTTCCGGTCTGAATCAAGTGCCGACATAGTTTAACAGGGCGTGGATACCTTACTTAAGCCTGTGCTGCGTATTGTAACCTGTGCCAGGAGTGGTGCAACCCTCCACATCTGATCTGTCTATCATGATTCCTAATTCCCCATGCAATATATTTGCAGGAACTGGAACATGTGTATTTCAGTGGGAAGGTCGTCTTGTTACCACTCATTTTCCGCAAAACTTTTTTCCTAAATAAGAATGGGGAGAGCTGTTCAACAGATCTCTGCTGGCCTGTTTGAAAATGACACTAGTATGTCTTATCTGACTGTTCTGGATTGCAGGGCTTTGGGTGCAGACTGGTCTCGGGTTGCTTCAAACGGCTTTAGATATTTCAGCGTTGGTGAGACACAGCTGTCCCAAGAATCTGGCTGTATGCCTAAACCAGCTGCTGTTAATCCTAACTTGAAGCTTATGAAGAGATGGGCCATTGAGAGAAGCAGTTGGTTTCCACTGGGTTGTTTGGGTCCTGTCAGCCATTTTGGCACCAAGTTCAATTTGGACCCGATAATTTTAGCCAGTGGAGGGTGTGGTGCAGATCAACTGCAAGGGTACCAGAGGTGAGGGGCACGGAGTGAGACTGAAAATCTGGGGTTGTTTTTAAAACAGGAAATGGATGTGTAACACAAGTGGTCAAAATGAAGGGATTTGAGAGATTGGCAGAAAATCTCCAGGGACATGAGTCGGGAAGTTGAGGTTAGAGATATAAAATATTTGGCAACAGAACCAGAGGGGAGGTGAGAAATTGCCTGCGTAGTGAGCTAGCATTTGGAGTGTACGTCATTAGAGTTATGGAAGCGGTTTCGACAACTTTTTTTAGGAAAAAAATTTGTGTGCATTATTTGTCTTCTGCCTTCATTTTCTAGTCTCTCTGTCTTTGTCTTTGTTTCAGGATACTGGAGGTCAGGCAGCTTCTGAAGATACCAATTTGTACCAACCTGTGGCAGAAACTCAATACCAAGGACTGTGTGCCCGGGCACTCTATGATTACCAGGCTGGTAGGTACATTTAAATGAGGACAAGTGCGGATGCTGGAAATGTGAAACAAGAAGTTATTACTGGAGAAACTGATACTTTCTGTTGCGATAGGTACATTTACCAGCATTATACCAACATGAGTCCCCTTATTAACTAAGACATTCATCAACCCAAACTTAAAATTAGGTTAACCTTTGATCCCTTTTTGTTTCAGGTAAGTCTGTTGGAATTTTTAATGTTCAACTAATGCTCATTAGAGAAGAATTTGTGCTCACTTTGTGCTGTAGAAGAGTTGCAGTGAGACCCAGTTTCAGGTCAAAAGGTCTTGCATCCCGAGATGCATAATTCTGATATTGGATCAATCTGTTTTTCAAATGGTGGGAATGCCTCAAAGTTGTTTTCCTGTTTTTGTATTCATTCGTGGGATGTGGGCGGTGAAGCTCGGCCAAAGGTTATCACCCGTCACTATTCACCTTCCAGAGGATGGTGGAACTGCTGCAGTCTGTGTGGTGTTTGGGAGGGAATTCTGGCATTTTGATCCAAAGACACTGAGAGAATGGTGATATGTTCCCAAGTCAGAATAGTGAGTGGCAAGTGATGATGTTCCCATGTATCTGCTGCCCTTGTCCTTCTAGATGGAAGTGGTTGTGTTTGGAGGGTAGTGTCTGAGGAGCCTTGATGAATTTGAGCAGTTCATCTTGTTTGTAGTCCTTGCTGTTGCTGTTTGCAGCGTTTCCAATAATGTGAGGCTTGTTCAGCCTTGCATAGTCATGATTAAACTCCCTTATTTACTATCGGAGCTCTGGACTCAGCTTGATGAACCATACTGAAGGATGATAAATAATGCAATCAACACAGCTATCAGATTTGGAATATGAGCTTATGTTTAATACATACGGTGAATCCCAATATGACACAACTGAAGATAGTTGCAAAGTAGTTATAGATCAGAGTTATACAGCATGGAAACAGACCCACACCAACATTGGGCGCTGACCAGATATCCTAAACAGATCTAGTCCCATTTGCCAGCATTTGGCCCATATCCTTCTCAGCCCTTTCTATTCGTGTACCCATCCAGATGTAGCCGCCACCACCACCACCACTTCATCTGGCAACTTGTTGCATACATGCACCACCCTCTGCATGAAAAAGTTGCCTGCCAAGTCCCTTTTAAATTTTTCCCGTCTCACCTTATGCCCTTCAGTTTTGGGCTCCCCGATCCTTGGGAAAAATGACCTTGAATAATCATCCTATCCTTGCCCCTCATGATTTTATAAACCTCTATAAGGTCACCCCTCAGCTTCCAACACTTCAGAGAAAAAAGCCCCAACCTATCCAGTATGTCCCTATAACGCAAACCTTTCAATCTTGGCTGCATCCCTGTAAATCTTTTCTGAACCCTTTCAAATTAAACAACATCTTTCTGATAGCAGGGAGACCAGAGTTGAATGCAGTATTCTAAAACTGGCCTCACCAGTTTGCTGTACAGCTGCAACATGATGTCCCAACTCCTATACTCTGTCAATGCAGTATGAAGACAAGCGTACCTTCACCACTCTGTCTACCTGCAACTCTGCTTTCAAGGAACTATGCCCCTGCAGCCCGAGATCTCTTTGTCCACTAGCACTCTCCAGGGCCCTACCAATAACTGTATAAGCCCTGCCCTGGTTTGCCTTACTACAAGCAATCCCACATTTATCAAAATTAGACACCATCTTAACATTAACAGTGGCTAAATTGCCAAAAATTAGCTAAGGGCTGGTCGGGCGATGCAGGTAGCTCTCCACACAGCAATTAGGTTGAGGTTTCTGCAGGCGACAGATGGAACATTGACACTGTTGTATCTCCTCTACTCAAGAGGCCTTGGAGTTGTATCTGTCCATTGGGGTGACTTCTTTCAGACCGGCTTGTAGAGAGAGAGAGCAGAAGCTGTCTTGATGTACCAGTCTCATAGTTGTCTACCTTGCTGTTTCTACCACTGTTCAATCCCTTCTGTTCTGAGGCTGCCTAAGTTATACTGTGTTCTAACTGCTCTACTCAGCCAAAAACGAGCAGAAGTTGCCTCTGGTCCACTGGACAGAAAACTTTGTTTGAATGTGTATTGTTTTCATGCCCCTTGCCTAGCTGGTACCGTGGAACAATGTGAACTGGTCCTGAGTATTATACAATATGTGGACTGCATTCCAGTGGTCTCTGTTGTCTCTTCGACTATATCAACCACTGAATGTCATTGACCCCTCACTGATTTGGAACCGGTGATGTCAGGTGGGATTGGTTTTAGTTTAAAATCTGAAAAGTTTTGTCCTTTCTGGTCTTGGGGCAAACAGATTGTGTTTTAAGCAGGGTCTCTTTGCCCAAAACTGGGATATTCGCAGGTTTCAAAAAAAAATCTTGCATTTAAATTGATATCCTTTAGACTGAATGTCTGTGGTGGAGGGAGTGAATGCTGCTAGAGCTACACCCATCCAGGCAAGCTTGTCACAGCAGCAGTAGTTATATGGACTGGTCCAGTTCACTTTCTGGTCAGTTGTAACCCCCAGGATGTTGACAGTCGGGTACTCGGTGATGGTGATGCCAATGAATGTCAAGTGGTGATGGTTAGATTCTTTCGTCAGAGATGGTCGCTACCTGGCATTTGTGTGGCATGAATGTTACCTATCACCTATCAATCTGGAGGGTTGGCAACCTAACCAATGCCCCCAAATATTCATGTATACTGATGTGAGAAACTGGGCATCTGTAAAGTTTGTGAATAAGAAATAGGAACAGGAGTAGGCTGTTTACCTCGTCGCACTTACTCAGCCATTCAATAGGATTATGGCTGATCAGACCTTCTTAACATCCAGGGCACTTGTCTATCCTCATGTTTTTCAAAATTTCTAGGAGGGTGTGCTAGACATTTTGAAAAACACGAGGATAGATAAGTCCCCTGGGCCAGACGGGATATACCCAAGGTTACTAAGGGAAGCGATTGCTGCGCCTTTGGCAATGTTCAATGTCCACTGAAGTTATACCAGATGATTGGAGGGTGGCAAATGTTATTCCCTTTCTCAAGAAAGAGAATAAGGATAACCCTGAGAATTACAAACCAGTCAGTCTGTCTTTTGTGGTGGGTCAATTATTAGATAGGATTCTGAGAGACCATGTTTATGATTATTTGGAAAAGCATAGTTTGATTAGAGATAGTCAGCATGGCTTTGTGAGGGGCAGGTCATGCCTCACAAGCCTTACTGAGTTCTTTGAGGATGTGACGATACACTTCGATGAAGGTAGAGCAGTGGATGTGGTGTATATGGATTTTAGCAAGACATTCGATAAGGTTCCCCATGGTAGGCTCATTCAGAAAGTAAAGAGGCATGGGATTCAGGGAAATTTTGGCTGTCGAATAGAAGACACGGGGTGGTAGTAGATGGAAAGTATTCAGCCTGGAGCTCCGTGACCAGTGGTGTTCCACAAGGATCTGTTTGGGACCTCTGCTCTTTGCGAGCTTTGTAAATGACTTGGACAAGGAAGCGGAAGGGTTCTGAAGTTTGCCGATGACACGGAGATTGGTGGAGTTGTGGACAGCATGGAGGGCTGTTGTAGGTTGCAGTGGGACATTGACAGGATGCAGAGCTGGGCAAAGAAGTGGCAGATACAATTCAACCCAGAAAAGTGTGAAGTGATTCATTTTGGCAGGTTGAATTTGAATGCAGAATACAGGGTTAATGGCAAGATTCCCAGCAGTGTGGAGGAACAGAGGATTCTTGAGGTCCGTGTCCATAGATCCCTCAAAGTTGCCACCCAAGTTGATAGAGTTGTTAAGAAGGCGTATGGTGTGTTGGCTTTCATTGGCAGGGGAATTGAGTTTAAGAGCCGCGAGGTTATGCTGCAGCTCTATAAAACTCTGGTTAGACCACACTTGGAATATTGTGTTCAGTTCTGGTCGCCTCATTATAGGAAGGATGTGTAAGCTTTAGAGAGTGCGGAGAAGATTTACTGTGATGCTGCCTGGACTGGAGGGCAGCTTTATGAGGAAAGGTTGAGGGAGCTGTGGCTTTTCTCATTGGAGCGAAGAAGGATGAGAGGTGACTTGACAGAGGTGTACAAGATGGAGAGGCATAGATGGAGTGGATAGCCAGAGATTTTTTCGCAGGGTGGAAATGACTGTCACAAGGGGGCATAATTTTAAGGTGATTGGAGGAAGGTGTAGGGGAGATGTCAGAAGGAGGTTCTTCACACAGTGTGGATAAGTAGAGTCGGATAGATCAGGGACACTTAAGCGACTCTTGGATAGGCACATGGATGATCGTAAAATGAAGGGTATGCAGGTTAGTTTGATCATGAGTAGGGTATTAGGTTGGCACAACATTGTCGGCCTGTACTCTGCTGTACTGTTCTATGTTCCTGCAATTTCCCCAATTCCCTGACTGATCAAGAATCAGGAACTTGTCTACTAATTTGTTTTCTCTCTACCCCCTCATCTCCTCATTTCTCCTCTGTCCTGCCTTTCTCTTTCCTCACTCCATCCCACCCCCTTCCTGTTGGATACTTGCAGCTGATGAGACGGAAATATCGTTTGATCCAGATGACATCCTGACCAGCATCGAGCAAATTGACGAGGGCTGGTGGCGGGGCTATGCAGTAGATGGCAGTTTTGGTATGTTTCCAGCCAATTACGTGGAGCTCCTTACTGGTTAGTCAGCGTACAGAGTGTTGACCTTGCTGATGGTGTCCAAACCACTATCTGATCAGTATCAACAAGATCTTCTCAATCGCCAATTGCAAGCCAAATCTACACAGTGCCTCAAGCTTTCCTTTCTCACTTTAACAGGGAAGGGCTGTAGGTGGGAATCTGATCAGGGGATGGAAGTTTTCAGTCATATTGTTTGAATTTCTGGCTTAATAACCACTAGAGGACTGTTTTCTCCCTTATACCCAGGCCCTCATTCCCCCTGTACTACTTAGCCTGACCCTCCACTGCTAGCTCCAACCCTCACTTGGTCCCCCCATGATATTCTGAGGATGTAACTGGCTAGGTCCCAGTTGGGTGGTGCAATATGGAGAGTCTATCAGAGTGCTCAAGGCCATGAATCAGGAAGGACTGGAGGTGGGGGCTTAACCAGTGACTCTCAGACTCTTTCTGACCAAAACAACAGGACATAATGGTTGGTGGGAACACTTTCACATTTCTTTATTACTAGATGTACATTTGGCAAATCAGATTTTCTTTGTGCTAATTAAGGGGGCTGCAAGCTTAGCATCTTGCTGTATTGCTGGGCTCATGGCTTTGTCTGAGCGGTGAAACAAAACTGAAGTACTGTAGATGATGGGAATTTGAAGTACAAAATGGCAATTGCAGGGTCAGACCATCTATCAACAGATAGATTGAATGAACACTTTGTTTAATGGCCTTTGACTGGAATTGGAAGATGCTCAGGTGGGGCAGTTTGAAACATATTCAGAATCCAAGAGAGTCGCACAGCAAGGTTGATCAGTGTTAATCTCTGTTATTCCTCCAGCAGAATCACAACAATGGGAGCACAATGACACCCTATTGTGCGTTCATCTTCTCCACATTTCCATGTCCACCACCTCACCAGTTCCTCTCCTCCAGAATTAGCTGAGCCATGACTACTTGCTTGCAGGAGGAAATGAAAGGTTTCTGGACACCAGCACTGGTCCTTGTGTTTATTGCTGGGGCTAGGGGTTGAGATAGATTTGAGAGCGTCCTGGAGTGGAATCAACTGCAGCAAGTTCTTTGCCACTTCACCCCTGTTCAGGCATTGAGACCTGCCCTGCTCAGCCTTCACCGACTGCAGTCGTTGTGAGCTGAGTGGATTAGTGAGGTGGTGCTGACTGGAAAATGTCATCTTTATCTGGGTTTTAATGAAGAGACAGTATAAAATGTTAACAATTTGTGAAACCAAAGTTTTTGAAATGATTTCTATTTAAGAACATTAATCATGTAAATGCAAAATATGAATTGTTTCCAGAGGATTTCACAGGCCTGTGACTGGCAGTCTTCCTCAAATTACCCCAATGGTTTAAAGATCTGGAGTGAGCTATGATGATTTGGTGAAAAACTAGGAATATTTAACAACTCAATCTCATCATTTGTCTGCTTTCCTGACTCTGTCATTTGTTGCATTGTCATTAATAAAGGTGTTTTTCTTGGGGATCCTGGCCTTTATTTGTATGTAGGAATAAAAATCAGTGAAGTGAAAATTCTGGGCTCTGCTCCTCCCATGAGTAGATATTGATAAAGTTAATCTGTGTCCTGTATATTCCTGGAGTTTGAAGATTATAGAGTGGAATTGCACAGTGATATTGCAGGCCAATGCCTGATTCATTTACCACATTGCTGTTTGGTGTTTCTTACTATCTGAAGGTTGGCTGTCACTTTTACTACATTGCTGATATTTCAAAAAGTATTTCATTAGCAGCAAAGCACTTTGGGGAGATTCTTCTGATGGAGGAATAAATACATCAGAAAAATGAGCTATTCCTGTGCAAAATGATGCCAGGGTTGGGCGGGGTGGAGGGGCATCAACTGCCAAGGTCGGGATGGTTTGAAAGACACCTCGGCCAGTGCAGCATTCCTTTAGTCGGCACGGGGAGTGTCTGAGGAGGGAATTTGAACCCATAATCTCCAGAGGGGAGTGTACCCCGCTCCACTGAACTAGGATTACTTGTGATGTGCGGTAATTGTGACTGATTAATGAAGTCTCTGTCCTGGTTATCATAAATTTCAGCGAAGTTTCATAGCTTCCAGGGCAAATTATAGAACTCTAGCCACAGTTGTGCATCAATGCTGTAAATGTCTAGACCATTCATTCAGTTAAACTGCTTGCTTCTCACTGCTCCCTCATTGGAAAGAGACTGGGTCCTGGGAGCTAACATGTCTAGCCAGTGATGGCCTGAAATTCTACAGCAAAGGAAGTTGTGCTGGTTGCAGTTCTTCAGCACATCAGTCGAATGAGTTCTACTATTTTCCCCCTTGTCCAGTAAATTAAACCAGGGAAAAGTGGACTTAAGTCTAATGGCAGGCAGTGTCCAGTGGAAAGCCTGGCTCTTGGGAGCAGAAACTTTGAGGACCTGTTTACTGAAAGGTTCGTGCCATATTGATTTTCTTTTATTATAATAATAATAATAATAATAATAATAATAATAATAATATCATCAGTTAGAAGATCTGGGCATTGCTGCCTATCCCAGTTTTTGATTAACGACATTGCAGTGTGTCTGGAGTCATATGTAGACCAGATCAGGTAAGGATGGCTCGTTTTGTTCCCTGAAGGACGGGTTTTTCCAACAACTGACTGCGGTTTCACAACTATCGTTAGACTCTTAATTCCACTATTTTCAACTGAATTTAATTTTTACTATCTGACATGATTGGATTTGAACGCAAGTCCCCAGAACTTTACCTAGGTCCCTCAATGTAATGCACAAACTTGGCACAAGAGAGCAGCACAAGGCCAGTCTGAAGCAAATAAGTTGGATTCCAGCAAAAACATGAAAGTGCTGGAGAACCTGAGCAGGTTTGACAGCATCAGTAGAGAAAAGAACAGTTTATCTTCTCTCCAGCTACTGCCAGACCTGCTCAGTTTTCCCAGCACTTTGTTTATTTCACATTTCCAGTATATATAGTTCTTGAGGATGGACTGGAATTGTATGTTTCTGGTCCTCTGTGTAAGGTGAAGATACACCTTGTGCTGAGGCTATGTTCGTTCACCAACTTATTTTACCTGTGGGTACTTGGTAGCACCAGATGCTGCTGGCTCTGTGCTCAGTGGTCTTTGTGATTCAGACTGTATCTACTGCAGCAGAACCTGATCCTGCTCTTGAATGCTGATCTCTGTTTGCAAAATCCTCAGCTGAAACCACAGGTGCAATTCACACGAAGACTCACTACATCTTCTGACCTCATTGTAAACTTAAAAGGTGAAAAAGGACAGCAAGTTTCTGTCAAACGCACTCCACAACCTGGTGTACCGGAATCCAAAGACACATTTCTTATTAAAAATCCAGGAGCTGTAAAAGGGCAGTCAAAGCCTGAGATAAAGGTTTCTAAGTGTAGCCAGTAACACAAATTTGTAGAGGGCTTCACTCTGATGTTTTTACATTAGGAATAGAAGAAAGGGTGTTGCTGTGAGCCTTAAAAGTGCCCATTGATCTTGTTGAATAACTCAATAAACAAAACAACAGAAAACACTTAACTGCCAAAGCTGGAAATGAAAAATAAAAGCAAAAGAGCTATTCAGCAGGTCAGGTACGATGGAGAAACAGTCCATTTTCATGGGTCAAGATCCTTTCTTCCAAGCCATTCACTGTGCACAGATGCGGCTAGACCTGTTGAGGTTTTTTTTTTGGCATTTTCTGTTTTTTGCATTCAAATGCTTCGCTTTCTGAAATCTGCAACTGTCACTTCCTCTGTCTAACCAATTGCTGTGTGAATTTGATTCGAATTCCTGCCACGTTTAAAACCCCTGCAGACAAAAACAATATTCAATTTATTTCTGCGTAAGTCTAGCACAGAGGTCAAGACACTATTCTCTTGCAAGAGATGAGTTAGTGTTTTCAAATGTAAGTGTCTGCTTCGATTCAGTAAGAGCCTTCAGGATAGGTCCTAATTTGTTCCCTTTGACAAAGAAAGCAATATGGATCCCAAAACAATTTCATACCTTGATCAAAATCTTAAATGGCTGTAAATTGATATTATTCATTGAGAGGCTATGGGCTTTGGTTTTATTTCCCAAGTCGAATTTCCTTTTAGTTAAGTGGTGCTGAGTTGCCTTCTTGAACTGCTGAAATCCAGTTCAATCAAGAGTTTATAAACATCATTTTAGAATCCATCTTAGATCATTCAGCCCTTCTAACCCATCCTTGCATTGAAACCCTCTCTGCTCCTTCATTGCAGATCTGCATACCTTATGAATGCCGAACTTTATTCTACCCAGTATTTTCTGATAATCTTTCTGCATAACAGATGTGAATTTAGGCTTGGTCTATGCTTGGAGGGTTAATCATCTGACCTTCCTCCATTCCTAAGTCCCACGCTACCTGGCCACTGTAGGAGGAAACATGTAGCCATGTGTGCTCAGCAAGATCCCACATGCAGCATTATGGTTGCAGATTATGAGGAAGGCTCTGCATGACAAGTGGAAGCCTGTGAAGAGAAATGCTTCAGGTCACTAAGCCTTTATCAGAGCTCAGAAGTAAGCTCTGCACCAGGGAGTGATAAGAACATGGGATTATAATGAGGCTGAGACAAATACAAAACAAGACAGCAAGGAACTGAAGGATAAATGTTTTACAGTCAGTCTGTTCAGACATTATAAAACACCCTTTGGGTGAGTGGGACTTCTGCCTCAGAGGTAGGGACATTACCATAGTATCACAAGTTTAGGAATTGAAGGATATGTGGTTTGGTGAGGAGAGATTTATGTGGAGAATGAGTGCTGACATCTCAGGTGATACAGGCTTGAAGGGCTGAATGGCCTACTAATATCTGTGAAATGGAGCCATCTTTGCATACCGTAAATTCCGTGTTGGTCTTTGCATCTCCTGCCTTTACACCAATCTTAAAACTGGAACAAAAGTAAAACACTGAGGATGTTAGAGGCTTGAAATAAAACAACAGAAAATGCTGGATATTCTCATTAGTATCTGTGGAGAGATAGTTAACAAATATGACCCTTCTTTGGAAATTCCAAAGGTGAGTCACATTAACTCTTTCTCTTTCCACAGAAGCTACCAATCCCAAAGTCTGAACCGTTGCATTAATGAACGATGATATGTGACTTGGTCTGAAAGCTTCTCACAGTTCTGAAGGGCTGGGTATTAGTTCTGTGAGCAGCACAGGGTGATTTTGAAGATATTTGAAACTAACTGTACTCTCAGAATTGGACTGCGTCATAAAAACCACAACACAGTTCCTGGAATCCTTTGGAAACAGTTGCTGAAATTTTAGGGGATTCCCCTTCTTGCATGTTTTGCAGTTCTGAGAATGAAGCCTGCCTCTTTATTTCAGTGGGAAAGGCATTCTTGAATGAAATATTTGTCAAAATAATAAAAAGTACCTTGATAAATTGACACAAAACAAGAGCTGGTGGAAAGTTTTATGGGGAGTGAGAACGTGTCAAGATAATTAAAGTAGCTCATTCCATCTTCCTTTTCTCCTCGAGATTGCAAATACTTAGGATCAGTTGTGACCTAAATTTGAACACTCCTTGCAAATTTTTCAATGTGCCCTCTAAAGCTGAATTATGCAACACAAGTTTTTATTCTCATCTGAAGTCAAATCAGTTTTTTTTTTCTCAGCCACACGTGCAGTAATTGCTGCAGCATGCAGGCGAATTCGGGAGAAAAGTATTGACCCAGATAGTGCAATAAGATCACTTGGACACGAGACTGAGTGCCCTTGAACGTCTGGGTGGCTGCATAGCCACATGTATGAAGGGGTAAAACAGAAAATAGACATGGAAGGTAGACATATTTGGAAAGTATTGGGAAGTTGAGGGCGCGGAGACTGGCATGAAAAAGGAATTGAAGCCTAGAGCAGATTGGCCATTATCTTCTAGAATGGTGGTGCAAGCTTGCGAGTATGAATGGCCTTCTGCTGCTCCTGTTTCTTCTGAGATCCTCACCAGCCACTATCTAATTGAATGGTAGAGCTGACGTGAGGGACTAGTGGTCTGCTCCTGTTCTTGTGCTCATTAAATAATTAGTACCAGAAGTAAAAATTGAGAAATGTGATCTCTGATGAGCACCAACAGGACATAGTGCCTTACAATAAGAAAGTTACTGAAGCAGGAGAGGATCCTGACAAACTCACTGAGGGAACAGCTAAGCCAGGTATTCCAAGGGCAGATTTCATGTTAATAAAAGCTGAGAGGAGAAAGATTGAAAAAAGGACCGGACGGGGTAGCTTTTTCACAGAGGGTGGTGCGTGTATGGAATGAGCTGCCAGAGGAAGTGGTGGAGGCTGGTACAATTGCAATATTTAAAAGGCATCTGGATGGATATATGAATTGGAAGAGTTTAGAGGGATATAGACAAAATGCTGGCAAATGGGACTAGGTCAGATTGGGACATCTGATCAGTGCAGACATGTTGGACCAAAGGATCTGTGGGAGTGAAGTTAGTTGCAAGTCAAATGACAAGGACAGATGCTGGATGCTCTGATGAGCCTAGGAACCCAGGAAGTTGTAAAATGCTTTCTATGAAGAGCATGGGAGTTTTTCACTAGTGCCTTAGGGGTCAACGTTTATCCCTCAACCAAACTGACAAATGCACAATATTTCACTATGACCCTGCTTCCCTTTGTACTGTTTGCCACATCAACAAATTTTAAACAGTGACCACATTTCAAAAATACTTCCTTGACTTTTTCTTTTTTTAATGAACTTCAGTTTGCTCACAGCTGACTGAACGCCCACAGTCAAGACACAGCTAGTATGGAAAAGGAAGAAAGAATTGCATTTATATAGCATTTTACATGACCACAGGAAATTCTGAAGTAATTTGCAACTAATTAAGTACTTGTGTGTGTGGTCACACTTTTAACAAACACGGCATTCAAGAATAGCAAACACCCACAAACAGTGAGGAAATAAATGGTTAGTTACACTTTTCGATGATGTTCATTGAGTGGCAAATATTAACAGCTCACCAGGGAAAACCTCCATGTCCTTAAAATATTGCCATGGGATTGATTTTATCCAACCTGAGATGACAGAAGTTTAATGCACCAGCAGAGCACAGTGAGATATTGTTCCAGGGCTCAGGTAGAACTGGACTGACATTTGGAAGAAGCCCTTCTTACAAAGTGAGTAAAGTTAATTGAAAACCAAATCTTTGCTCGGCACAGTCGCTTTGCTCATTCCTGTCATTTGATCTTTTAACTGTAAATCACATAGATCAAATTACTCACAGTGACACAGTTCCCACCTCAGTCATCTTATGCCCAAATAATGTTGGTTTTGAACACAACACCAATAGTTAACAACTGTGCAACAACAGCTCATGTTTAGACAGCGTTTTTCCAAAACGTTCTCAAACAAAATGTGACACCAAGCCCCACAATGAGCTGCATAAAGATAGGCAACTGACAGTCTAATTAGAAAGTGGGTTTTAGGAACATCATTAAAAGGAGATGTAAGTGGTGAGGTTTAAGGAGTGAGTTTCAGAGCTCCAGGAACAGGTAGCTCAATGTTCACCAATGGTGGATAGATTAAAATCAAGGATGCTTAAGAAGTCAGGAGAGGAGTGTAGAAATTCCAGAGACTTGTGAAAAAAATGTTATCCTTTAGCGTGATGGGGTAAAGGAATAAGATTTTGATAAAACACCATTACATTCTCATAAAGCTCAGAATGAATTTGAAATCCTTTCAAGTTTAGAAAGGTAGATTGTAAAGAAATAGACAATGATGAAAAGTCAAAAATGGTCCACCATTCGGAGAGGAAGCATATGAAAAATAGAGCACGGTATGTCCGAATGAAAGATCTTGGGTAGGTTGAAAGCACTAGTAGAGTGAGATAGAGTCAGATAACCAGACCTGAAAGACAATGGATATCTTAATGGTTGATGCATGTTTAGACTAAGAACTGGTCCTGATAGCCCTTCTTACCAGAAATTCCTCCAGAGGAATGTAATAAACGTTTAGCTTTGTGGTTGGTTCAGCTTGACAGAGACAGAAGCACTGTGATTCCATTCTTAGACCAGAGGACTCTCAGAGTACAGTGCTTAGGTAACAACAGTCTGCTGACACCAATACAACAGTGTACAATGACAAAATCAAACTGGAGGGTGGAGAGTGCATGAAACTTTCATGGCGTTGGCACATCCCAAAGGTATTTTACAGCCAATGAAGTGTTTCCTCAGGTAGTCACTGTTCTAATGCAGCAGTCTACATTGTTGGAGCTGGACACAATCCTGATTTTCTGAGGACAGAAATGTCTCGAGGTACTAGGAAAGGGAATTAAGCCAAATTGGGACAACATTCTGGCTTGGGTTAGGAACATTTATACCATACAAGGGCCAGGCAATGACCACATTTGATAGTGAGAATCTATCATTCAATGGCATTACCATTACTGAGCCATCCAGTATCAACATCCTTGGGGGGGGGGTACCATTAACCAGAATGGTTAATGATCTGGACTGGCCATATAAATACAGTGGCTGCAACAGTAGGTCAGAGGCTAAGAACCCTGCAGTAACTCAACTCCTGTATTCTCAAAGCCTGTTGACCATTGACAAAGCACAAGTCAGGAATGTGATGGAATACTCCCCACATGCCTGGATGGGTGCAGCTGCAAGAACTCTTATGAAGCTTGACGCTATCAAGAACAAAGCAGCCCACTCCTTTGACAATCCATCCACCACTACCTTAAGCTTCAGTGCCTCAGACACAGTGGCAGCTGTATGTACCATCTACAGAATGTTCTGGAGCAAAACTGATAAAGCCTCCCTCAGCAACACCTATTGGCAATAGAATGTGGAACCTGGGGATTTGATTGCCACAGAGAGAAGTTTCAGGGTGAGATGACTACTGATCACAAACAGAATCTATAAAATGATCTTCAATAATGTGCCTGAAATTGCCCAAGTCTAAAATTGGGGAACAGACTGAAGATGAGGAGCTGAGGACAGTGTAATGAGCTGTGGGGGAGTGTGGTTTGTGCTGAATTCCTATTATTGTATTTTGTTTTCTGAATTTGTGAAGTACACACTCATTTGCAGTGATAGAACCAAAATAAGCCATTTGGCCCTGATGTAACAGAATATTTCTTAAAAGAAAGCACTCAATATTCCATCAACAACTGAACGGATGCAATAATAAAAACGCTCAGTAATTTCAGAAGAAGTTTCAGTGAATATTGAGGTCGGTTTACCGTGTTATGGTATCTGATGTCATTAAGAGGTCTCTTGGTTTGTACAATGCCAGTCTCTCTCCTATATACTTTACTCCCACACAAGTTTCAGTTTTACTTTCCAAAGCCCCTGTTTCTGAAGTTTACTGTTTCACACTGTGCTCTGTCACAAAAGCACTGTTGCAAAAAATGAATCACAAGTTCTTTCAAGACAAACTTCAAAGAGCTGGTGAGTGGACTGGAAACTGTACAAAATGACAAGATTCCTGGTGCAGTACTCTTCTGACTATACATAGGAACTTGTGGTCAGATCTTTCTCTGGTGATGCCAGTGTAATCTGCAGATAAACTAATATTCAAGTGACCATTGCAATTTCACCATCGCACTGGGCTTTGTATTGGAACATGGCTTCTAATACAAACAGACACAGTTTCCACCGGATTTGGTCGGGTCTGTTTCAGTCTCCCTCTGTCCTGAAGTTGGGAGAACCCCACTCAATTTTGCAATTACTTTTGACACTTCAAAAGTAAACAATCCCAGAGACAAACAAAAACCATAGGGGCTATTGATTGTGTTTATTTTCAGTTGCCTTTATTTCTAGCCTGTTCCTGTTCTTCTCTGTTTGAATGGACTGCTTCCTTTTGACATTCATTTCCACTGATGCAGCCTTCCTGTTGGTGACTTGTGGAAACAATGGGAGATCGATTTTAACTCTCAAACTGGCAGTGATAGGATAGGAGTGAGCTATAAGAGTCAGGCAAAGCTGACTGCACTTCTGCCCTCTACTTTCAAATGTGAAAGTGCAGAAATCACTCCACTAAAAGGTGGGCAGGACCCTAATCATCACACTAAAGTTTTCACTGAGTGGCTTCACCAGTGCAGCAACATCTCTTCAAGAAAACGCTGCCCCAGGTCCAATTTCCAATTGCCTCTCAATTGGAAGCTGAAACTGTCTTCTCAGCATCAAGAATGATGTCTTGTCAATGTTCCATAGTGCCCAATGGTGACAATCCCATTCCTGGTTTCTGTTCTCCAGTTAGGGTTAGGACTCAGAGTTTGGAAAGTGCTATGAATGAGGTAGTCCATATACCAACCGCTCCCTCCCAGATTTGGTCAGTCCTGCCCTTTCACACTTGCTGAAAATGGATGACTCATCTGCCTGTCTTTTATCACATAGGTTCTGTCCTGGTCTCTCCCTTCGGAAGGCCATTGAGCCTTCCCCACTGTCTGGTGGTAAGGGCTGACCTTTTCCCTTTTCCTGCCTGCCCAGAATCCCACCAGTGTGTTCTGTTGGTTAGTTCCATTTTCTAATCACCATTCAGGAATTGATTCTGGGGATATTCTCCAGATACGTTCATCCCCTGATTTCTGGATCAGAAACTGATTCAAAATGAATGACGACTGTGAGTGAGGATATCAGTGAGAAGGATTGATCACAGCTGCAGTATCAACATCCCATTCTCTCAGCTGCCTCTGAATTACACAGTCAAGGAGATGGACCATTCTCCAATTTTGTCAACAGCCACAACCATAAACAAGACTCTAATAGCATTATATTGTCAGGAATAATATCTTTTAATACCTTTTAATAGTATACTAGGGGCCCATAGGCCATGGAAAACCAATGTGTTTCGGGCAGACAAAGAGCATATTTCACCGAGTTGATGTTCGTCTTGGTGTGCAACCAAGGGAATAGACTGTAGAGCACAGAGTCCTGCATCCTAGAGCTGCTCGGGACAAATCGCAACAAAAGCCACTGCATCTCTCTCCAGATCTTCTTTGCAAAGGCACATTCCAGCAGGAGATGTGTTACAGCATCTTTACCATGGCAGGTGCTTCAACAGCAACGTGTGGTGGTGTACAAACTCCATGTCGGATCTGACAGGAGGTGCCCTTCTCACCACCAGCCAAACTACATCTTGGCACTTGTTGGAAAGTTCTGATGTTGAGGCATTCTGCCAAATGACTTTGACAGTTCAGGAAACCACGTGACAGGATTCACCCACTCCTCTTCTAGGACGCTGATGACATTGTGTGCAGTTTTGGGCCCCATATCACAGGAAGGATGTACTGGCCCTGGAGCGGGTTCAGAGGAAGTTCACGAGAATGGTCCCAGGAATGGAAAGCTCAACATATGAGAAACATTTGAAGACTCTTGGTCTATACTCAATGGAATTTAGAAGGATCTAATTGAAACTTACAGAATACTGAATGGCCTGGACAAAGTGGATGTTGGGAAGATGCTTCCATTGGTAGGAGAGTGTAGGACCTGAGGGCACAGCCTTAGAGTAAAGGGAAGACCTTTGAGAACAGAGATAGGGAGAAACGTCTTCAGCCAGAGAGTGGTGAATCTATGGAATTCACTGCCACAGAAGGCTGTGGAGGCCAGGACATTGAGTACATTTAAGACTGAGATAGATAGGTTCTTGATTATCAAGGGGATCAAGGGTTATGGGGAGAAAGTGGGAGAATGGGGTTGAGGAACTTATCTGCCATGATTGAATGGCAGAGCAGACACCATGGGCCAAATGGCCTAATTTCTGCTCCTGTGTCTTATGGTCTTATGCATGCGTGGTCAATGGTAGTTTCTTTTGCAGACTTTTCCGTGAGGGTCTAGTGATATGGAATGGTCAAACTACTTGCTGCATTCCACAGCAAGGAGGCTACTAAGACCTATCCTTTGCTGCAGCGGGGACAGGTCGAACCTCAGTATGTAGTGACACTTGGTGCTTGCATACCGAGGGTCTACGCACAGCTTGATGCAGCCACACACAAAGGTGGCCATCAGGATGTTGGCGGCATTACATGCATTCCTTCCCCCTTTATCTAGAGCTTTCGACATGGTATCCCTTCAGATCCGGTCCACCTTTGACCTCCAGCTGAAGTGCAAAATAACTCGGGTGACTGCAAAGGCACAGGTTTGGGGAATAGGCCAGATGTGCAGCATGAGCAGCAACACTGAGAGTACCTCACACCTGATGGCCAGGTTTTTACCCACAATGGAGAGGGAATGGTACTCCCATATGCCCAGTTTCTGCCTTACCTTGGCGATACGTTCCTCCCAAGTTTTTGCACACTCCCCAGCCCCTCTGAACCACATTCCCAGCACCTTCAGGTCCTGATAGTCACAAGGATAAAGGATCAGTCAGCCCAGTCCCCAAAGAACATGGCCTTGCTTTTGCCTCAACTTACCTTAACTCCCGAGGCTAGTTCGAAGTAATTGCAGATGCTCATGAATCTGCGCACTGACAGCGGATCCGAACAGAAAACACATGTACAGGGAGGCTTTGACCTGCAGGCCTCTGCTGCCTGGAATAGTCACCCCTCTCAGGTTCACATCCTTCCTGATGGACTCAGCAACAATAGAACACACAAACAAGGCAGGAGAGAGTGGGCAGCCCCTGCCTGACTCTGGATCTGATCTGGAAGCTCTCTGACTCCCGCTAACCGTGTTGATGTAGAGCAGTCGGATCCAATTGCAGACTGTCTCCCCAAAGCCCATTTTGGGAGAGTACATCCCATGTGAAGGTGTGTAATACCCTGTCAAAGGCTGATGAGGCACCTCCTGTCCTGCACGTCGGCAAACATATCCCTAAAGAGTACGAGGCTCTTGGTCATTCTGGCCGGTGGCTTCAAATGCATTGTCAATGTGGCTAGACAATCTGGAGGGGCTGACAGCATATCTGGATACCACATCCAAATTCCTGATGGAAATGGTTAAAGGCACCAAGCTGCATGATGTCTTTCAGCACCCCTGCAGATGAAGCACAGCATAAATACAGCTGCTCACAGCCCAGACGGCTCTATCCACTCAAGGATAGATTTTCTGCTTGTGTCCTGAGTGTTCTCGGTCAGATCCACAGGCATCAAGCTGACCACCGCCTCCTGCTGGCTGACTGTCACCTACAGGACAACCAGCGGGCTGGCAAGGGAACGTGGAAGCTGAATGTGAAACCGTCGACCCCAGAAAATACTGAGGAGCTCAAAGGGGATTAAACAGGTTGGAGAACCATGAAGGCCCTCTTTGAGTCTCCAGGAGACTGGTGGGAAACAGCCAAGGGGAACATCAAGGGGTTCTTTATCCTCAAAGGTGTTCAGGTTCTAGATCGAGATAAGGATAACTGTCTAAACTCCAGAGGACCATGCAGAACCTACTCCTGCTGCAGACAATGGGGTGGTTCTCACAGAGGATCTCCAGGAGGTGAAGAGCCAGCAAGCCTCGCTCTTCGCATCGGAGGCCTCCAAGATAATCTTCCGGTCCAGGGTCCGCTCTGTGGAGCAGGATGAGACACGTTTGCGTTTCTTCTTCGGGAAGGTGCACAGGGAGAGCTTTGTGATTAGCAAGAAGAAGGAAGAAGATGGCTCGGTAATATCATATGGGTCTGACATCCCGAGGATCAGCTAATCCTTTTATGCGAGACTCTCTGACATGAAGCCCGTAGACAGCACAATCTCTGGGTCATTCCTGCTCTCTATTATGGAGGCCTTAGGTTCAGCTGGAAATATATATAAGTCTTTGCGTTACTGGGCACACACAAAAGTGAGCTACATGTTGGCTGACGCTGATTGCAAGTCCTAACTTGATCAACGTACTTTCCCAACACAGTCTGATGAAAGCAATTGTGTTTCGTGTAAAGATTGATTTCAGATGTGAACTGTCTTCAACAGCTCCTGCTGCAGCTGTGCTTCAAACCAAAAGGATGGTGGGCAGTGGGCAGCTGGTTGTGGGCTGGCACTTTTAACCCTTTGCTAGAAATGGAAATAACATGGCTAGCACAGAACAGCAGCAGAAAGCAAAGATCAATTCCATTTACATTGAGAATTACCCAGCTAGCTACCCCACATACCTCCCCACAACATGATGACCATCACCAACAGATCACTATATCCGTATGTGGGTGACCACCAAAGATGGTCAGAGCAAAGTCGTTTTCATTCAGAAATCTGGGTTTTGTGTTCAAGGTTGGAGGGCACCTGTTGTGGAATGTGAAGACGTTCACTGAGGGAGAGGGATTAAGACTAACTGCAGAATCCTATAGCACTGTGGCACAGTGAGTAGCTTCTCTGTCGCTGGGTTCAGGTCCAACTCCAGGATAACCTAGACAAACTGGTTTGGTGCATGGCTGCAAACCTACCCAACACACACCGACAACAAACAGTGAGAGCAGGAAGACTCCTGCATCTCGTAATGGACTAACACCCTCTCGGGGTATGGCACCTGGAAGATAAAGTACAGCAAAGAACTTGCATTTCCCCAGCACCTTCCACATCTCACAGCAGTTTGCAACCATTTAGATACTCCTTGAAACATCATCACAGCTGTCACTTAAAAGTTACCAACTTAAATATAGTAAGATCCCACAAAGTCAAGGCCATAATGACCAAATTGTCAGTCTTGGTTAGAGTAGTTTCATGATAAAAATGGGTCAAGGACAGAAATGCAGTTATTGCATGGGCTCAAAAATGATATCTTCAAACCTGACTATTCATCATTAAGGGTTAATTGGACATGACAATGAGCAATTGAACTCAAGTGGAGAAGTCAATGAGAAACAGGCCTGATGCAAAAACAGCTTATGTTGACTGGGGAAAGGTGGAACTGCCTGTCCTTGATGGGCAGTGGGAACCATGCATTGTGTGGTTGACATGGGGCTACCTGGACTTGTTTTTTTCCACCTCTTTTTAACAGCTGGAAAAGTTCTTAAGTGATTATGAAATGGGGATTCAACACAAAACCTTAAATTCAGAATAGTATTAATAACAAGGATGTTGGCCCATGCATTCAATTCACTCCATCAGCCTGGGATTCACAGGAGCTGTGCTGTGGAATTGGAGATAGAGATGTGAGTGACAGTGTCACTAAAGTCCCTGACAGATAGAAGGCAGTGTGAGTCTCACTTGTTTGTGTGTGTACATATTATTTATGTGTGTGTGTATACATCATGTAGTTTCAGATAATAGATTCACTCATTAGTTTGCATATGACTCAAATTTACATTAAGTAAATAAAGCTAATAAAGTTGCTTCATATTAAAGTGCATCTGTGTTCTTGTACTAATTGTGATCAGACTTCAGAAACCCATTCGGTACTTTCAGCCAAACAGTACAAGATCTCTGCCTTTTCTTGTAAAACAAGACTTAAGAGTCCTTTTACCATTGAGAACAAAGGGTTACTGAGTGACAGTGTGAGGGAGAGGGATTAACATCAGTAGGG
>NC_063371.1:15755558-15766527 GCF_021869965.1 Rhincodon typus | reverse complement strand
AGTGACAGTGTGAGGGAGAGGGATTAACATCAGTAGGGATACAGTCATAAATAACTTGTTCCCTGTGTTGGAGAGGACTCTGGGTTCGGAGCACAGCTCAGCTCATTCTCAAGGCTGAATAGAATAGAAGGTTGGCTGAAGGATTGCAGAGAATGAGCAGCAGAAGATTCCAAGTTTACAATCAAAGACTGTGGTGGAATGATGAAGGTGTGGAAAGGATTTTAATATTTCAGATTCTGAGAGAGATTGAAACAAAAAAACAATAAAATTGAAAGGTTGGTTACTAAAGAAACCAGCTGGACCTGTAGGAACAGGAAATGAGTTGACATGAGTCATTACAGAATCTTTAACTGAGTGATGGGACATTTACTGTGGTTTAACTGTTAACTCTTTCATGCTGGGGAAAACGGTAAAAGCAATAAAAAAATTCACCAAGGTGGAATTTTAGTCGATTCATCCTGTGAGCAGCACTGTTTGTTAATCTTCATCAGCAGCCGGTTCAGATATGACCAGCAGAGAACTTTCCCTCTCCTGTTAGCTTTAATGGCAATTTTACTGTTTTCCCTTCGCCACCATCAATTCCCATACTTCTTGGACCAGAGTCATTTTGATCAGATACCAAGATGTACCTCTGAAACAAGAACAGAGGAACAATGAAACTTGCATGTGCCCTGGTTCCACATCCTCTATTCTGCAGAAGGACGCACCACTAACAAGACATTATCTGAAACAAAAACAGAAAATACTGAAAAGATTCAATGGGTCAGACTTAATCTGTGGCAAGAGAACTACAGCCAGAGTTTCAGATCCGTATCTTTCATCAGAACCTGGTCCATGCAGACTTGCAGAATCTACAGTGCAGCATTAACTTCTCAAAGTACACTCACTGCTTCATCAGTAAATGCAGCCAGTTAGCATTCCATCAGGTCCTAGTTATCAGCAAGGAGGTGAACATCAAATAATATGGTAGTGATGTTAGCACAGGACATTTGGAGTCTTTCTTCAGTAGTGCTATATGATAGTCTCTGTACATTGGCAGGCTGGGTTAGACTTTGACAATCCAAAAGACCACAGCTTTGTCAGTACAGGAATCATTCAGTCCTGACTCTCCAGAAATGTAGCTGCCATTCAGGACTCACCTGAATGACAATTCAGCAGCTGCTGGGTGCAGTCCCTTGGTCAGTGAGGGAATTGCTCAGTCTTACCTCTCCACAAGTGCACGTGCGATCAGTTTTCTGTCTAAGCCACTGGTACAGACCAACAAGGTGCAGGTCAATGTGGGAAAATATTGATTATTTCGTTGAAGCTTAATAGACCATTTTCAAAGCTCTCAAAGTACAAAATATACGGGTCCCAAAGTCAACGGAATAAATACTCTAAAGAGCTCAAACTGTAAAAAAGACCCAACATCTTTCCAAGGACATAGAGAGGAGGGGAAAAGATATCAATCGAAAGTGAGAAACCGATAACCTTATTCTCTCCACACAAAGACAGAATTCTGTCATAACTGAGAGTTTGAAATGTAAATTTGATTTCAATACCAAAGTTTCACATCTGCAATTCTTACTGACAGTTCAAACAATTGCAGTGTTTTCCTGAATTATTCGCAATTGCATGTCAGGATATTTTAGGGGTAATTGACCCAAGGGACACATTCCTAAGTTCAATAGAAGTCTTAACCAGTGTAAGTGCCATTGCATAATATCACAAAAAATACAACAAATTTCATCGTCCCAAAATATCTCACCAAAATCATTCACTAGACTATTACATTTACGAAGCATCCTGTTATATAACTGTTTTTTTATTCATTTTGTGGGATGTGGGTGTCACTGGCTGGCCAGCATTTCTTGCCCATCCCTAGTTGCCCTGTTGAGAAGGTGGTGGTGAGCTACCTTCTTGAACCGCTGCAGCCCTCCTGCTGTGGGTTGACCCACAATGCTATTAGGGAGGGAATTCCAGGATTTTGACCCAGTGACAGTGATGGAACGGCAATATATTTCTAAGTCAGGATGATGAGTGACTTGGAAGGGAACTTGGAGGTGGTGGTGTTCCCATATATCTGTTGCCCTTGTCCTTCTAGATGGGAGTGGTTGTGAGTTTGGAAGGTGCTATCTGAGGATCTTTGGTGAATTTCTGCAATGCATCTTGTAGATAGTACACACTGCTGCAACTGAATGTTGGTGGTGGATTTCCTCAGGGTAGTGTCCTAGGCCCAACCATCTTTAGCTGCTTCATCAATGACCTTCCCTCCATCATAAGGTCAGAGGTGGGGATGTTCGCAGATGATTGCACACTGTTCAGCACCATTCGTGTGAGTCCTCAGATACTGAAGCAGTCCATGTTCACATGCAACAACATCTGGATAATATCCAGGCTTGGGCTGACAAGTGGCTTTAGTCGTACAACTTTCAGTCAGAGAATTAAACAATTTACATGTCCAAGACACGAAATGGCCAGGGTTGAAAAGCTGATGGACAAACCTGAAGCAATTGAAAATCAAACAGTGGCCGCAGGTCATGGTGGGAAGTATTGGAAACAAAACAGTGACCTTCCCTAAGCTTGTTGTTGGAGATGGGATGTCTACAGCCGTCTCTAGAAGGGCTTTGTATTATTGACACAGTTTGCCAGGACAAAGGGGAGATTTGGGAATCAATGACATTTAAACCTGTACCTGGGACAGCAGGTTATCAGGGGTGCAGATCGCAGCAGGTCTTTTTGCATTTGGGATTTTATTTGGCTGATTGAGAAACAGCCGGAAACAGGAGTAGTTCCACATAAATTCCACCCTGTATTACATTCCTAAAAGAGACATCCCACAATCCAGCCCCAAAATTGTACGCGGACATCCCAGACCCAAAATATCCCTTTCACAAAATATGCCATCAATATCAAAATGATTAAAATCTTCCCTCCATATCATGTACCCAGACTGTTGTATTGTGGTACTGAATGCAAGCC
Organism: Rhincodon typus; assembly: GCF_021869965.1. Lineage (NCBI taxonomy): Eukaryota > Metazoa > Chordata > Chondrichthyes > Orectolobiformes > Rhincodontidae > Rhincodon > Rhincodon typus. The sequence continues at coordinate 15,763,566 of NC_063371.1, read as the reverse complement.
AGCAGATACTGCACCTTTAAGATGGTGGGATGGCATCATGAGATGTGATGTTCTAGAGTATCAACGATATCCTGGCCTTTAACCAGTGTGATGGAGTCAGTGTCATCAGCCAGCTAGCTGGATTTACATTGCACATTAACATCAGTAAGAAAAGTAGCCAGTCCGTGTTTGCTGAACTGCCATATCATAGACTTGTAAACAGTTAGTTTTGCAAGTAAATGTCAGAGAAACACATTTTCCGTGGCATATAACTGTACCGATAATAAACCAGAAAGGACATCTTCCACAACTATCTCAACATATCATGTTCCAAAATATCCCACTGGCATCTCTTTTCCAAAATTCCTCATCAATGTCTTAGTCAAATTGTACCCAGAGGATATCCAGAATATCACAGCAACATATAGGTCCAGTATCGGAAATGCAAGAGTCGGAATATTTCCCAGTTCCTGACCGAGGAGGAAGTGCTCCAGCAGGTCAGATTTTATTCCTGAGTTTATGGGTGGTAATGGGCTATCTGAGAAAAAGTTCTCAGGTGGGAAAGTGAATTAGGCAGAAAGCCTACCGCAGTGGCCTTGGCACTTTGTCAAAATGATGAAAAGAACCAAAAAAAAGGAGCCCTTTAACTCTCATCCCTCTCACCAAGCTTCTACACAATCCTCGTTGTGCCACCTCTCCAACCCTATGCATCATCCTCCAAGGTGTCTCTTACCCTTCATGCCAGCTGCTGCCAACAATGACCTCACAAATCCTCCATGTTAGTCTGTTCCCTTTCTGACCACCGTGGTCCTCATACCTGCAATGCCAATCCATGGCCCTACATCCACTCTATGTGGCCTATTATAGCCCCTGCGCTGATGCAGTGCCAACTCATGCCAACACATACCATCCATCTCTGTTTGTCCTCATACATGTCAAGTCACCAGCAAACAGATGGACCTCAGGGCCATGTTGAGATTAATAAAGTTTTTTCAGTGTCTATTGAGGATTTTGCTCACTACATTTAACATTTTTTATCCCTCATAAAAATGCATTGGAAATCATAGTCCCAGTTCAAAAATTTTTTAACTACTTACAGCTGTTATCAAATATGTGAACTGACAGTCACACTGCTGTGATAATGAAAGGTTGTGAATTCCAATATGTAGCACTAATCTGGTTATGGTGACATATGTCAACAGAGTAGAACAACAAGCTCTTCTTTTTAACAATGCAGACCGTTCTTTTTCTTCAGATGCATAGAGTAATTTTAGCTGCAAGCTTGACCACTCCATTTACAGCCATCCTGACAGTTCCAATGAATGTGTACACTCCCTATGCACATTCATGTCTACTTTTAACAATCCCAAAGGGCACATGACCTCTCCTGAAGAGCACCTACCTCTGCAAATGCTGTCATAGGACCATATCCATATGGATTCCTTTACTCTCCAAAGAAGTCTGACAAATGTAGACCAACTCCTACCATAACAAATGTAGATAGGTTGTGTTCCGAATATTTCACGAGTGAAAAGCAGATCAGCCTGAGACACCTACATATTAACAAACGAACCACTGATGTGCACATTCAGACCTGCCCACATTCCAATGCACCCCTGGCAAAAAGGGAAATGCCATGTTTGAGGGCAGGAAGCCTTCTGGATTTGGGCTTCCATCACCACTTTGGTAATGGCACAAAGGCTTTCCATTTGCATGAAACTTCAGGTCACAGTCTCAAAATGTCCCACTTCCAAATATCCCAGCTGCAATACATTCTATCAGAATCACTATCCCAAAAACATTGCATTGCTCTCAGTCACCAAATTTCCACTAATCTCACAATCACAAACTATCCCATCAATATTACATTGCCAGGAAAAATAAAGACCAATGCCTTGAGCCAGTCAATCTGTGAAATGGTGTGTTTTTGAACAACTGGATTATCGCTATCGGGATTCTGAGTTTAACAGGCAGATATAGCAAATAAACCAAGATAAATGGAGGCATGCTGTGTTCAAATTGGAACTGCTAAGTAACTGTGCTCAGAACAGCAAGCTCCCTGGGCACCAGGTAAAATTAGACACACATTGTTTGTGCGGAAGAGCTCGCTTTCTCTTTCTGCTGATTTGTTCAGCTGGTTACAGTTTTGTTGGCTGTGATTTGCATCTTAGGACTCCTAAGTCAGGTACAGCTCACCCACTGTCCAAAGCACACTAATAATTAAAACCACAGTTAGAAATTTCTGCTACTCTTCTCTCTTCTTTTCTTGTAAAAATTTCCCACATCCACTCCTTCAACTTGGTTAGTTCCTGATGGGATTGCTGGAATCTTGGGTTGGTCACCGGCATTCTGGGAATTGGTCAGGATAGATAAAGGAGGGATCAGTGTAAATTTGCAGTGGGGTTTTTTGTGGGAAAAGGGGGCTCCTTTCAGGAGAACCTCCACACTGAGGGATAATTGCAGAAGCTGCTTTTAAATAGCGCCTTTAATTTAGTAAAGACATCCAAGATGCTTCATAGTGATGTTGAAGAAAATTTGACATTGGGCGACATAAGGATGGATGGACAGATGCCTGTAAACTTTGTTAAAGATACAGTTTTTAAGAATATCTTAAAAGAAGGAGAAGCACAGGAGCGATAGGGAGGGAATTCTAGAGCTGAGAGCCCAGAAAGCTGAAGGCACAGATACCAGCTGTGCAATGATGGAAACCAAACATGCAAAGGAGAGAAGAACAACAAGGACACAGAGACAAATGTCAGAGGGTTGTAGGGCTGGATAACGGAGGAGGTGATGAGGCCAGTGTGAAAACAGGTTTCAGAATTTGAAACTGAAGACATTCCCAGACCATGAGCCATAATATAGTTCAGATACCACAGATCTCACTTGCTAGTCAAGGACCGAGAAACAAAGAACAGGATAGTAAACTTTCAATATTATTGCTGCCAAGTCTCACACATTTCATATCTCTGAGCCGCACTGTTAATTTAACCACAATAACGGAGCTGGAAATGTTGGCGGTTCACGGGTTTTCCGTTTGTTAGTCAAAGGCCACAACAGGCCCAGTTACAGCTACAATTGACAACCGTACCAGGTTTAAATGTTAAACCCTGGCGATGATGGATGTAAGCTTCAGAACACTTGCTTCTCAATGTCGAAGAGAGGGATCACAAAAGGGAATGAATGGCAGACAGGGACTCAGACAAAGAGATGGAAAGAGGGACAGAGAAAGGGAGATACATAGACAAATTTGGAAAATCAGAGAGAGTCAGAGCCAATAAAATTACAAGAAGTATAAGCATGACACGAGTAAAATGGAGTGTAAGAAGAACTGAAGGTGGGAGAAAGAGTGTGGTGGGGAAGCAAGTGGACAGATGAACAGAGGGATATGTGCGGTTCCAGAACTTTGTTTGCAGACAAAACTTTTTGCTATTACCAACTAAATCAGAACCCAAGTTATCCAGACTGAACCTTCCTCTGCTGAGAGAACTTGCTTCTGAAAATGGGGCTGGAATTTCCAATCAAGAGTTTGAAGCTGGCATGTTGCAACAGGCAATATGTCACCTCTGAGTCACAGGCCAATGGTTCAGCTTTGACTCCAGAGACCTGTAGACCAGAATCTAGGCCAATGCGCTCTGTCTCTGTCTCTCTCTCACACACACACACACCCATACATATAGTCTCACAGACTCACACATACCGAGACACACACACATGCATACTCACAGACACACACACACTCTCACAGACACACACTTACACACACACACACAGACACATACACACACTCGCACAGACACACACTTACACAAACACACTCACAGACACACACATACACACACACAGACGTGCACACCCTCTCACAGCCGCACGCAACACACATGCATACACTCAAACACACACTCTCACAGAAACACACACACACGTGTGTACACACACAGACACATTCTCACAGACACACACACACAGATACTTGCAAAGACCACCCAGATTTTGTGATAGTAAGTGCCGAATTTTGCTGTTGAAAGCTATTTTTTGGAGGCTTAATACACAATGAGTATCATGTTTACGGGTAGCAATCCTGAAATGATCAAGGTTGCTCTCAGCAGCTACTGTTCTATTCCAGGCGGTGACAACCAGCTGGAACAATGCTGAGACATCTGACAATGATGCAGAATGCTGAGGAGGCTCGACTGAAGTCAAACACTGCATTCACAAAGCCAGCATATTCTCAGCTCTGCTGCTGATGTGGTGTTGGGGGTTAGCAGGTGGTTAGATCCTGATGGTTCAGGGGCTATACAAGACCAAAACCAATCTTCCATCTCTACTTGTCTCTCACCAGGATTACTGAGCTCTGTAACATATTCATTTCCACCTTAATGAAGAAACCAAAGCAATGGCAGCCTGGGAACCAATCTGAATCAATGAGTTTAAGGTGAAGGATGAATTGGATTTGGTGTGAGTTAAGATATAGACACGAGGTTTGGATGAACTCAGTTTGCTGAGGGTGTACTGGGAGTTGTAGTGTTGAGACGTATCAGGTTGTTAGGAGGTTTGACAGCTGTAATCCACCGTCAGAAACTGCAAGAGGGTGGGGGCACATGGCCACATTATGGCTACAAAGTGGATCTCTTAAGTCAGAAAATTCTCTGACTTGCAAAACTGCCTCCTCTGAAAAGTACCCCAAAAGGGGGAATTTTAGCTTCAGGTGGGGTGATAGAGCTGGCCTCATTGACCCAGAAGCACAACGTGGGCAAACTTTGGGGATAGGTCAGTGCCAAACCATGCTGATGAGGCCTGCCTTGCTTCTCTGGGACCTTGTCCTTTTTCTGTTGAGACTTGTTGGGCTCCCTAAGCCTCATCCCTCGTAACAGTAGCCTCACAATCCCTCATCCGACCCACTGCCAACTCACGGCCCCACAATTCTTTCAAGCCACTTCCCAGTGTCCACCAATTGGCACCCCTCAGAATCAAAGTAAAGGTAAACTTTGAAATAGTTTAATGCAGTTGTTACTCCTACTGCACTCGCAAGTGAAAATAAATCTTAAGTTTATTAAGGGCTGAACCTTTTGTTTTTGCTGAGCCTGAGTTGAGTTGAGTTTTTTTAAAGGGTTTGTTGCTGCAAGACCTGGTGAGTTCACTCGCTGTATCTTACTAAATTAACCTCATTTACTATTTACCACCCCCCAATAGTGTCCCTCATGTTTGATTTCCGCCCCATTTAACCATGCACCATTCACAGGACAACTTGCCACTTAGTAGATATCCCAGAATTCACTGACTTGCCGTGCTGTTTATAGCGTCCAGACAGAAATACAAATCAGTCTGGAGCTGCCCTGTGCACTTCCTGACATTTAACCTAGGCATGGCAGACTGAGAGAAACTGGTGCCCCACTTTGTGGGTATATTCCTGGAGTTCCTGCTGAATGGCTGGGACTTCCACTTCTGTCAGGAGCAGCAGTGTGTTTATGACACCAGACCATGCCAGACTGGTCCAAGGTTGCCACCCATTTTAGAGCAGTCTCAGTCATCCAGAGGAATGCCCAGCACTATGGGAAAAATGTCAATGTCCTTCCAGGACTGCTACTCCAGAAATAACTACCACCACCTTCCCTCCAATACCTCCCACTCATTCTATCTCTGTTACTGTACCCGCTAAGGCTCATGCTGTACCACCCTCTTCCCTCATTCACTGTCACCCAGCTTAATCCCTGATACCACTGACCCTGCCGTGCCCCCCGTGCTGCCTCCTCACTCACTCAGAACACCTCCCCACCTGCACCACCCACTTCCATCTCCCTCAATACCACTCCAGGAGTGAAACATCCCAGACTAGGGCAGAAAGACTGAAGATACATGATGTACTGCCTGTCATTTGGCTCCTCACCCTTGAGCAGCAGAGGATTCTGACTGTGACCACCCTGAGCAGGGCATGGACTGATCTCGGAGGCTGCCCTTGATTTACTGTCCTGGGATCTGCTCAGCAAAGACCATCCACCTTGACCAAGCTGCAGCCCAACTGACAACTAGAACATGGTTCATGGCTTTGTGTCCATGCTAGAAGGCAAGGCATGACAGAAGCTGGTGTTTCTGACTGAGGGGTCAAGGTGCAAAAAGGCAAGCCAAGGCAATTCAAGACAGGGATGCTGTAAGCATCCAGGTGAGCGCAGGGTGAAGTGAGCCCTCTGACCATGAGTGAAGAGCCCAAAGACACAGCCTGGTGCAGTCCCTGAGCTCAGTGTGTGTCCCTGAGTACACAGTGTCTTTGCTGCAGAATGACAATGAGAGTTGTCAGTATAGCCCAAGGTGCAGACTTTGAAATGCAGGAGAGGCCTATAAGTGGATTGGGGATGTGCCATGAAGGTCATAGAGACTGGTAGATATTGGACGGCAATGTCCATTGATGTGGGTAGTGTGTATCCGATGCCCACAAAATGTGTCCAGGATGCAGGTGCCTGATGATCAAATATGAAGGCTTTTCCAAATCATCAGGGAGCTGAATTCACTGGGAGCACAGTCTAGATTCCCTATTGAGTTTTCTCAATGTCCAGCTTGTTTCCTGATTTTGGTAAGGTAGAAGGCTGAATATTAATGAGGTGATTTGGGCCTTCAAAATGAGATTTAACAAGCAATAACTGGCAACTCACAACTACCTTTTGAGAATCATATTGCACTGCTTGTGAAAAGCATAAAAGATGGAGAAAGATGTTTCTGGCCACAAGATGGGCTTTGCGGCATTTCCACCCAGTTCTGCCACATATCCTGGCAAAGTCCACAATGCTCATAGAATTCTACCCTAAATCTCATATAGAATAGAATATCCTTTATTGTCATATGTGCTGTAGTACAGAATTACAGGATTACAGTGAAAAGGTTTACAATAGCTGCCTCTAATGTCTCCATCTTAGGTACAAGTTCCTCGGTACAAATCTTGGATACAGAAGAGGAATAAAAGGAAAAGTACTAGCACTACTTGTACTATCTAAAAAGCATAAATTAGAAATAAGATAGTTATAACATAGTTAAAGGAGTGACATTGCAGTCCACTGAAGAATTTCAATTAACAGCAGCTCAGCACGAGGTCTGACTGCCTATGCCAGGCTCCAGTCCCACAACTGTCCCACTCCGCTCCAAGCCTCCAATCCGCTACATATCACACTCAGCTGTACCAAGGTAAGGTGCACTGCTCCGGGGCTCGCTTCCCCCCAGGCTGTACCAGGACTTGCTCCCCCCACCGCGCTGCTCCAGGACTCGTTTCCCCTCGCGCTGCACCGGGACTCGTTTCCCCTCACCCTGCACTGGGACTCGCTTCCCCTCGCGCTGCACCGGGACTCGCCTTCCCTCGCGCTACACCGGGACTCGCTTCCTCTCGCATTGCTCTGGGACTCGCTTCCACTTGCGCTGCTCCGGGACTCGCTTACCCCCGTGCTGCTCTGGGACTCGCCTCCTCTCGTGCTGCTCTGGGACTCGCCTCCTCTCGCTCTGCTCCGGGACTCGCTTGCCCTTCGCTGCACCGGGTCTTACTTCCCCCTGCGTTGCTCCAGGACTCACTTCCACCCATGCTGCACCGGGACTCACTTCCCCTTGCGCTGCACCGTGACTCGCTTCCCCTTGCGCTGCACCGGGAATCGCTTCCCTTTCACGCTGCACCGGGACTCGCTTCCCCTTGCGCTACACCGGGACTCGCCTCCCCTCACGCTGCTCTGGGACTCGCTTCCACTTGCGCTGCTCCAGGACCGCTTACCCCACGCCTCGGCAGGGACTACTTCCCCAGGCGCTGCTCTGGGACCCGCTTCCTCCCATGCTGCACCGGGACTCACCTCCCCTCGTGCTGCACCGGGAATCGCTTCCCTCTCGCGCTGCACCGGAAATTGCTTCCCTTTCACGCTGCACCGGGACTCACTTCCCCCTTGTTCTACACCGGGACTCGCCTCCCCTCGCACAGCTCTGGGACTTGCTTCCCCCCGCACTGCTCCGCTACTCACTTCCCCTGGCACTGCACTGGGACTCGCTTCCCCTCGCTCTGCACTGG
>NC_063371.1:15744978-15755548 GCF_021869965.1 Rhincodon typus | reverse complement strand
TTCCCCTGGCACTGCACTGGGACTCGCTTCCCCTCGCTCTGCACTGGGACTCGCTTCCCCTCACCCTGCACCGGGACTCGCTTCCCCCTTGCTCTGCTCTGGGATTTGCTTCCCCCCACACTGCTCAGGGACTGCTATCCCACATACGACTCTGGGACTCATTTCCCCCCAGGCTGCTCCCTCACTACGACAAAGAGGGAAAAAAGGAAAGAAAGAAAAAGAACAGGTGGAGTTCCTCTGCTGCCATCTTGCTGGAAATATTAAAGGCAATCATATAGGCAATCTCTTATGAAAACATACAAAATTCTATTCAATGTTCACATCATGGACAATTAATCCTTTAATGGCATCGTTGAGCTGTTGAACTTACACTGTAAACTCAGAAACACTTGCTGAGATAACTATCTTTTGTTCAGTCAAGTATTCATTATGATAGAGCGATAGCCCATGGGCAATGTCAACAAAAGTATCAAGAAAGTTGAATCAAAACCTGTCAATCAAAGCCATCTTTCTCAAAACAAAACTGACAGCATTTCTTTTAAAGCATGACAGCTATTCAGATGTTAATCACCCTTTTTAAATGTTTACATCTAAACCATCAATTCCTGACTGTGTACTCTGTATTAAAGGCTTTGGATTACCCAAAATAGGTTTTTGCTTGAACTCAACGCTGAGTTCACACTGCCCCTCTTTGTTTAATATTCCATCTTTAGGGATCAAACCCCACTTCCCTTTCCCTAAAGGCAACATTTTGATCTTTATTCTTTTTTCACTTGCAGGAGATGGGAGTCGCTGGCTGAGCCAGCATTTATTGCTCACCCCTAGTTGCCATTGAGAAGGCACTGGAGAGCTGCCTTCTTGAACCGCTGCAGTCCATGTGCTGTAGGAAGTGAGCTCTAGGATTTTGACTCAGGAATACTGAAGGAGAGGCAATATATTTCCAAGTCAGAATGGTTATTGGCTTGAGGCAACTTGCCTGTGATGCTATTCCCATGTATCTGCTGCCCTTGTCCTTCAAGATGGTAGTCATTATAAGTTTGGAAGGTGCTGTCTGAGGATCTTTGGTGAATTTCTGCAGTGCAACATGTGGGTAGTACACACTGCTGCTGAAGTGGTGGAGGGAGTGGGATGTTTGTGGATGTGGTGCCAATCGAGCGGGCTGCTTTGTCCTGGATGGTGTCAAGCTTCTTGAGTGTTGTTGGAGCTGCCCCCATCCAGTATTCCACCACATGCCTGATTTATGGCTTTCAAGTGATGGATAGGCTAGGAGGTGAGTTACTCGCTGCAGGATTCCTTTCGTTGGAATACTGTTGGAAATGGAGATGAGACCTCTCTATTTGGGTCCCATCCAACATTTTTAAAGGTCTTCCCAATGCTGTGTGCTGTAGTCTACATTCCAGGTTCACCATTTCCCATTGAGATGAAGCTCAATGTCTCATTCATGTGTTGTGAATCTTTGGAATTCCCTATCTGAGAGAACTGAGGAAGCTCATTGTTGAATGTTGAAACTGAGATGTTAGTTTTTGGGGCACTGAGGGAAGCAGGAGAAATGAGGAGAGCACAGGAAATTGGATTTGAGGTCGAAGGTCAGCACTGAATGGCAATGTAGGTTAGGGAGCTGAGTGTCTTCCCCTATTTCTATTTCTGGTGGTGTTTTGATGAGCTACAGTAGATAGCAGCAATATGTCTGTGCAAGTCAAAGTGCAAGACAGAGACTCAATTGGGGTTGGTGAAGTAAAATTAAAGAGGTGTAGTTTGGGATCTTGCTGTCTATAAAACAATAGCATTTTTCCACAATCTATTGGTGTGTTCAGACAACTAGATACCAGTGGGTGAAGTAGCTAAGTAATACAAATCTGGGTTTAAAAATAGCTCTGTAAACATGAGATAGCAGCAAGTTAACAGGCTAGCAGTGGGTAGAAATGTTGTCCCTGCAGTCTACATTGGATGTGGGGATATTGATTGAAACAGTCCTGCATTGTGTCTTTGCTAGGACGGGTGACACTGGTTTCCTCTCTCTATCCCTCTCATATGAAATTACTGACCCCTGTGTTTAGACCCTTTGGAATGGTGCAATATCAGTGTAGAATTGGACTTGACCCAACCACAGAGAGAAGAAAGAAAGAAATGTGAACTTTCTACAAAACATTGGTTAAGCCACAGCACAAATACTCACGTCAGTGCTGCTGCTTCAAGCAAGAACAGTTACGCTAGGCATTCAAAGCAGTGCGGTTGAAGTTGAGGGAAACTAGGAATGAAAGAGATTGGAGAGATACTGGCACCATTTCCACTGGAGCAGAGAGGGGACTACATTGCAGTTTTCAATGGGCTAGGATGTTGACAGAATGAATAGGGAAAGTTAATTTCCTCTGGACTAGAGTCAGTGAAGAGTGGAGTGAGAGGTCATTGTGAGGAAAGAAGTTGGGAGAAATGTCTTTATTTAGAAAATTGCTGAAGCCTAACATCATTTGCCAAAGGGGCAATTGAGGTGTAAAAATTGTATTTTCCGATTTAATAATTCTATCAAACTCACACTCTCGCTGGTCAAAACCATCCTGAAGATGTCTGTGTTTTGGCCTGCTGAGTGCTAATGGCTGGAGGAGGTGAGGTACATTTTATGCGTTGCTTTTCACTGAGGCTTCAGGTTGCTGTATCTGGGTCTTTGAAATAACTCCAGATAGGCTGGTATCCCGTCACCGAGTCACCCTTTATTTACATGTGCTTCGTACTTGACAGTGGTCTGGCTTCCTCAGAGCAGCTCTCAGAGTGAACAGACCCTTTGACTCTCCTGTTTCTATCTGTCAGCCAGGGCTCCCTGATTGAACCAGGTTAACAGCTCCAATCAGGGAACTCACATTCTATGAAGTCCACCTGGCTGACCTCATTACATCCCTCCCCCTCTAAGTCTGTGGAAGTAGGCCTGTTCTTTATCTTGTAACCTCTCCTGATGCGTATTCATACTGGGTCTGGTTCCTCTGACTCAGCCTCAGATATGCGTTGCATGTCCCTGACTGTAGCCCACCTCTTGCACCCGAAGGGTGTTGGAAGAAATTCGTCCTTTTCTTCAGGCTGCAAAGGATTCAAGGCTGCGACATCTGCGGGTTTGTCTCAGACTCTGAGGTTTCTTCAATGCTAGACAGATGGGGAGAACTCATGTGTTCCGACAGCCTTTCTGGCTGTTCTAAGGGCCCAGGTATGTTTAGCTCCTGCCCTGTTCACGGGTTTGCAGCTTTCATGTGGTCCATGATCTTGTTCAGGACCACCTCACCTACCTGAGCTCACATTGACCATGCTTCTTACCCATGCAGGGCCATTTCTGTGGTTTCAGCACCAGACTTCACCCCCAGAAGTAAATCATCTCTCTCACTTAGAGGAGACTTGTGACCAGCATTGGCATTCCTGATGCCATTTCAGCCTCTCCCTCATGTCTGGGAAGATAAAATTTAAACCGGAGGCAGCGTCTTCTCCCCATTAGCAATTCTGCTGGAGCTATCCCTGTAGCTGCATGACGGGGTTGGTCCGATAACCAAATAGGAAGCGGGACAGTTTGGTACCGAGTGAAATTGTAGGCTGTGACTTTAAGCCTGCCTTCAAATTTTGGACTGCTCTTTCTGCCAAACCATTGGATGATGGATGCTATGGGGCTGTCCTCAAATACCGAATGCCATTCAAGTTTAAGAAATAACTCGAATTCCCTGCTGGTAAATGACGACCCATTGTCTGTGACTAATATATCCAGAAGCTGTGTATTGCAAAGACGCTCACAGCTTTTCTATCATCATTCCCACATTTGATGAATGAACTAATGCACATCCAACCTCTTTCAGCGGGCGTCCACAATGAGTAAGAATATTGAGCCCATGAAAGGGCCGGCATTGTCGACGTGTAGCCGAGTCCAGGGTTTATCTGGCCATTCCCGGGAGCTGCTGGCAGTAATGTTGTCCTTGTTGGCATTCTGGACACTGCACCATCAATGTGACTATGTCTGCATCCAATCCTGGCCACTAAACATAACGTCTCACCAACATCTTCATTTTGGAAACCCCTAATGACCCTGATGGAGTTCAGCCAGTATCTGGTGGTGACCTTTGCTCAGGACAATCAGTCTTGTTCACCATAATAATATGCCATCCTCTACGATGATCTGGTCTCACCAAGAAAGGTTTCAATTCTGGTTGTGATGGCCCTTTTGTTTCCCTCATCATCACCAGCTGTTTCAGTTTTGCAAGTGGCGTCCCCCAAGCTCGGTCTGCCTGGCGAGGGTGCCACTTCCATCGGCATACCCTGTCACTAATATGCTCCAGTTGCTGCATTTTCTCATGACGAGGCCAGTTGGTGTGCCTGTTTGGACTCCAGTTGGGCTTCAGCTAGTAGGTGCTTTTGCATGATTACATCGTTAATCCCAGATACCAAATGGTCTCTCAGCATCTCATTAAGGGTTAAACCAAAGTCACACGTCTCTGCCAACAAAAATCCCAATGCGGATTCTACCGGTTCATGAACTGCAGAGTAAAACTGTTGGAATCTCAAATTTAGAGGAGGCTTGGAGTTGTAATTTTCCTTAACTAAATCTGTCAACTCCTGAAAGGATTTAGCAACTGGTGTCTCAGGAAACGTTAGGACCCTAATAACCGAAAAAGCTGCAGGTGCACAAGCTGTCAGGAGAATTAAATGTTGCTTTTTATCTCCCCCAACATCATTTGCCCAGAAAAAAATACATTCTTTCCACATACTGGGCCCAGTATGAACATAAGAAACATAAGAAATAGGAACAGGAGTAGGCCATCTGGCCCCTCGAGCCTGCTCAGCCATTCAATAAAATCATGGATAATCTTTTTGTGAACTCAGCTCCACTCACCCATGCGCTCACCATAATCCTAATTCCTTCATTGTTCAAAAATCTACCTATCTTTGCCTTAAAAGCATTTAATGAGGTAGCCTCAACTGCTTCACTGGGCAGGGAATTCCACAGATTCACAACCTTTTGGTGAAGAAGTTTCTCTTCAACTCAGTCCTAAATCTGCTCCCCTTATTCTGAGTCTATGTCCCCTCATTCTAGTTTCACCTGCCAGTGGAAACAGCCTCTCTGCATCTATCTTATCTATTCCCTTCATAACTTTATATGTTTCTGTAAGATAGCCCCTTATTCTTCTAAATTCCAATGAGTACAGTCCCAGTCTACCCAATTTCTCCAACCCTCTCAATTCTGGAATCAACCTACTGAACCTCCTCTGCACCCCCTCCAGTACCAGACATCTTTTCTCAAGTAAGGAGACCCGAACTGTACCAGCACCCTATACAGCTGCAGCATAACATCTCTGTTTTTAAACTCCATTCCTATAGCAATGAATGACAATATTCCATTTGCCTTCTTAGAACACAGAACATAGAACATAGAACATTACAGCGCAGTACAGGCCCTTCGGCCCTCGATGTTGCGCCAACCTGTGAAACCAATCTGAAGCCCATCTAACCTAAACTATTCCATTATCATCCATATGTTTATCCAATGACCATTTAAATGCCCTTAAAGTGGGCGAGTCTACTACTTTTGCAGGCGGGGCATTCCACGCCCTTACTACTCTCTGAGTAAAGAACCTACCTCTGACATCTGTCCTATATCTATCACCCCTCAATTTAAAGCTATGTCCCCTCATGCTAGCCACCACCATCCGAGGAAAAAGGCTCCCACTGTCCACCCTATCTAATCCTCTGATCATCTTGTATGTCTCTATTAAGTCACCTCTTAACCTTCTTCTCTCTAACGAAAACAGCCTCAAGACCCTCGGCCTTTCCTCATAAGACCTTCCCTCCATACCAGGCAACATCCTGGTAAATCTCCTCTGCATCCTTTCCAATGCTTCCACATCCTTCCTATAATGCGGTGACCAGAACTGTACGCAATACTCCAAGTGCGGCTGCACCAGAGTTTTGTACAGCTGCAACATGACCTCATGGCTCCGAAACTCAATCCCTCTACCCATAAAACCTAACACACCGTACGCCTTCTTAACAACGCTATCTTAATTACCTCTTGCACCTACAAACCAACTTTTTGTGATTCATGCACAAGGACACCCAGGTCCCTCTGCACAGCAGCATGCTGCAATTTTTCACCATTTAAATAATAGTCCATTTTTCTGTTATTCCTACCAAAATGGATTGCCTCACATTTACCAACATTGCATTCCATCTGCCAGACCCTTGCCCACTGACTTAACCTATCCATATCCCTCTGCAGACTTTCAGTGTCCTCTGCACACTTTGGTCTACCACTCATCTTAGTGTCATCTGCAAACTTTGACACACCACATTTAGCCCCAAACTCCAAATCATCGATGTAAATTGTAAACAATTGTGGTCTCATTACTGATCAACAACAGAAAAACACCCATTTATCCCCACTCTTTGCTTTCTGTTAGTTAACCAATCTTCTACCCATGCTGATACACTACCTGTAGCACCATGCACCTTTATCTTATGCAGCAGCCTTTTGTGCGGCACCTCGTCGAATGCCTTCTGGAAATCGAAATACACCAAATCCAACAGTTCCCCGTTGTCCACGACACGCGTAATGTCCTCAAAGAATTCCAGTAAATTAGTTAAACATGATCTGCCTTTCATGAAGCCATGCTGCGTTTGCCTGATGGGACAATTTCTACCCAGATGTCTTGCTATTTCTTCCTTAATGATACATTTCCCCACTACAGAAGTTAAGCCAACGGGCCTATCGTTACCTGCCTTTTTTTGTCAACCTCTTTTTTAAACAGTGGCGTCACATTTGTTGTTTGCCCAGAGTCCAGTGAATTTTGCTATTTCCCCTGCCATCTCTTTTAGATGCATTCCAATAATGGCCAGGAGAATTGTCTGCCTTTGGCCCCATTAGCTTGCCCAACATTACCTCTTTAGTGATAATGATCATTTCTAGGTCTTCACCTGCCATAGCCTCCTTATCATCAATTATTGGTATGTTATTTGTGTCTTCCACTGTGAGGACTGACACAAAATACCTGGACAGAAACTACAAAACATTAGTTTGCTTTCTCTCCATGGCTGCTGCCTGATCCACTGTGATCACCAGCAATTTTTTGTTTTCAGTACAGGTTCCAGCATCTGCAGTAATTTGCTCGTACAGGGGAGTTCTTACTGGTGTTCTGGAGCACACCTTTCAAATATCATCATGAAAAATACTCATTATCACTGTGTTGTGATTGCAAGATTTTGCTAAGCATAACTTAGTTGTTGTATTACCTTCGTAACAACAAGAACCTCGAAAGCACTGCACTGACTGTGAAGTGTTTTGGGACATTATGGGATGGTGAACGGTGCGATAGGAATACACAATTTTCTTTCATAGTTATATCAGATCCTAAGTATCTTCTGTGCTGAGGCTGACTCCTACCCACTGCAATAAGCTGAAAGGTTGTTTGGGGAAAACATAGCAGAATGGTTTTGATCTCTAGCAGGAGAGACTGCTTCTCCTTGGATGAAGCGTTGTGTCTCCTGTGAACTGCTGGCGATAGATCGTGCAGAGCAGGTTGTCTCCGGGCTGCTATCCCAGATTGGTTGAGGCCTTTGGAAAAAGCAGCAATGTCGGTCAAACCAGCTCACAACATATTGGGACTGTTGGCAGTTTCCAGACAGGCTGGAAATGTCAGTTGGGTGATCGTAATGTGCGGCAATGTGGTTAAAGCAGGAAGCCTGGGTGTGGGTTTTAGCTGCTGACATGTGGAGTATGAAATGGCATAATGAATACTTTCACTATCGCTCTTGTAATATATCACCTCTTGGATTGAAGCAGGGGAACCCCCATCCCAACCCCCAACACCAACCTCAACCTGACCAGCACAAACAACAGGCGAATATCGCTCAGAAAGGGATGGACATACGGGCTCAACTTGCAGACTGTGACAAAAAGACTGAGAGATACCAAGGGGCAGAGGACAGAAATTTAGAGGGAGAGATAGAGACAGAAAGAAACAGTGTTAGGGAAGGAAAGGGTGGGGTGCAGTTCATGGCCACCCCAAATTAATGAAACAAACAGATAAAACCTTGGATTCAATGGCTGATATCCCCAGCCTCCTCACCACATCCACCTAGAATGAGAATTGATTCCAGTTGTGAAAGAATTGCATTACAATTTTATTTTTTGTCTGTGCATTGATTTCCTTGCATCCTCACTCACTGTGGTTGAAGCTGTGGTGGTGAATGCTGAATTTTCAGAGGGTCACCATCCCCTGGGATAACAAAAGTGACAGACTGTGCACCTGTTCCAGGGTTGGCTCACTGAGCAGGTAAAATATTTGAAGTGAAAAAAAAAATACACATTACACGTCAAGAGTTTCCGGTAAAAGCAGGCAGAATGATCAGAAGAGTGAAGCTAAATTGAAATGGTTCCTGTTTTTAAAAATAATTTCTTGTCTTGCAGCAATATCAGGAAGTTGCTGTGGTGGAAATGATGTTGCTCATTCCCCATTCTGTTGATTTTCAAGTTTAGATATTAGTCAGGAAAAGTTGAAGTGGGATGTTGTCAGCAGACTGACGCTGAGATTTCTTACTATGCTACTGCAAAGATGCAGCAACAGCATTTCAAGCAGCTCAAACTATACAGAACAAAAACAAAGTTGCTGGAAAAGCTCAGCAGGTCTGGCAGCATCTGTGAAGGAGAAAACAGAGTTAACGTTTCGGGTCTGGTGACCCTTCCTCAGAACTATACAGATCCTGTCCCCCTGACACCCCAACATCCCCATCCTCTCTGTTTTTTCTCTTGCATCTTCCTCCATGCTCTCTCTTGTATTGTGCCTGGTGCTTTTTCTTCCTTGAGCCTACCTTCATGTTATTTCTTCTGTGTGCTTTCATCTCAGATATAGTCAGCAGGAGCTTCGCAAAGCTATTGACTCACCAGCCAGGGATAAAATTCTAGGTGCTGATGTTACTCATCCAGCACAGGAAACTAGCACTCCTGCAGCATCTGCATAAACTTCTCTACGTCTGCTGGAAGAAGAGGGCTGTCTAATGGGCCACCGAGTCACACGTTAAGGGCATCAAAACCTCCACTCCAAGAGCACATACAAGGGAGACATGAAGATAGAAGATATTGACAACTGGGCAACAGTCATTAACAGCTGTGACTTCTGGAGACTGACTGTTTAGAAGGACACTGGAAGATGCGAGTGCAAACAGAAAGCTCAACTTCTGAGAAGAGTGGTCAGAGAATTGTGTCAGAAGTCTGTGAATTGTGCACTTTTCTCAGCTCAGTGCCTTCCACTGGAGCAAATCTGTCAGCGATTGCACTGCCAAAATGGAGCTCCAGATGTAAGGCTGCCATCAGGTCTCATTCTTCAAACCAAATCGGTTCAATTTACTCAGCCTCCAATCATAGGGCAACCCTCTCATTTTGTTGTGCAGGGATCTCAGGACACTGAAGCAATTTTGCAATGATATCCCATAGCCACACATCACTGAATATAAACATGATAATGTGCATGGAGTTAAACACTCTCAAATGAGGCTGAATTTTCAGAACACAAAACATAGGATAGGTTAGACCTTACCTAATAGAATTATAAGGTCAGAGGCTGGTATATCTATGCTTACCATGCACAACAGTATTGAATATTAATGTAGTATAAAGAATGTTACTTTGACATCTAAGCCTGAAGACAGTTCTTCACATTGCCTTGTCCTGGCTCAATGTACCTTGAATCCAAACAGACTATGCAAGCAAACCACACAATAAAAGACATCCGCTGGCCCAAAGGAGTGAAGCAATATACTGAGCGTTGTTTTTCCTTTGATCTGAAGTAATGTACTGTTTCCAATACAAGAATATCCATTCTTAAATATGTAAAAACTGCACACAGTACTCCAGGAATGATCTCACCTAAAAATCTGATGATTTGTAGACGGGCAAAATCTTCTTATTCTTGTATTCCACTCCAATTTCAACAAAGTATATCATTCCAATTGTCCTCCTAACTGTCGGCTCTCGATGCTGTCTTTATGTACCAAAACAAAATGCTGCAGGTTTTGGATATCAGAAATAGAAAAAATGCTGGAAATATTCAGCAGGCCTGGCAGCATCTATGCAGATAAACAATTCTTGTTTTAGATTCACAGCTGTACATCAAACTTTAATGACAGTGATACGTCAGTACTGACCCTCTGACAATGATGCTCCCTCACTAATGACTCTCTGACTGTGTAGTACTCCCTCAACACTGACCCTCCGACAGTGTGGCACTCCCTCAATACTGACCCTCCGACAGTGTGGCACTCCCTCAGCACTGACCCTCTGACAGTGCTGCACTCCCTCAGCACTGACCCTCCGACAGTGCGGTGCTCCCTCAGCACTGACCCTCCGACAGTGCGGTGCTCCCTCAGTACTGACCCTCCGACAGTGTGGTACTCCCTCTCAGTACTGACCCTCCGACAGTGCGGCGCTCCCTCAGTACTGACCCTCCGACAGTGCAGCGCTCCCTCAGCACTGACCCTCCGACAGTGCGGTGCTCCCTCAGTACTGGCCCTCCGACAGTGTGGTACTCCCTCTCAGTACTGACCCTCCGACAGT
>NC_063371.1:15736296-15744968 GCF_021869965.1 Rhincodon typus | reverse complement strand
ACCCTCCGACAGTGTGGCACTCCCTCAGTACTGGCCCTCCGACAGTGTGGTACTCCCTCTCAGTACTGACCCTCCGACAGTGTGGCACTCCCTCAGTACTTGATTCTCTAACAGTGCGGTGCAGAGTTGTCTCTCAGGGAGATATTGAGATTCATGTGTTTGTTTTGAAGAACGAGAAAGTTCTTACAGTGTGTGACTGGGTTGATTTACATGTTTCCGTTGTCTGGTGACTCTGGAAGCTGGGATGACAATCTGGTCAGAAGTAAATAACTTGATGCCTCTGGTTTCTGGGTTCAGCCAAAGCCGCAGCTGATCAAACGGAGAGATTTTGAGTTTCCATAGCGCGTTTCATTGCGTCAGAACGTCCCAAAGCCGGCAATTTGCAGGCAATGAAACCCTTCTGATGTGTCGATTTACACAGCAAGATTCCGGAAAGAAATGGGTGATAACGACCAGATTATCATCTTTTTTTTGTTATACCGATCATCGGCAAATATTGAGCCAGGCTCGTGGCCAGAACTCCCCAGGAATCAGAGGCAGCAAGTTATTTTTGAAGAAGCGCTCAGCTAGGACACTGAGGCTGTAGAGAAGCAACTCTCGCTAAGGGGTGGAGTCCACTGGAGCTTGGAAACATCATGACTATGAGCCAATAAGCTGTGCAGAGGGCGGGCTCAGCTCCACCGAAATTTCGCATTCACCCAATGATCAGGTGGATGGTCTAAAGCAGACAGCGGAGTGGAGAAGCGTGAAGGCAGCAATACACTCTGCACTTGGCGAATGGGTCAGTGACCTAGAGTCAAACCGTGCACCTTAACCGGTAGCAGTCTGCAATCACTAACTGCGGCAGGGCAACTCCCAGCAAGCGGCCGTCTCTTTTCGAGTGATTCATTCTTTTTCCTGTTGCTTCGATGCGTCCCGGGGGTCGGATCTGGTCACTACCTGGCAACTTTTACAAGTGAGTAAATGTTCAGGACCCAGACTTGTCGAGAATCGATGGCAATGTGCAACTTCAGTGAATGTTAAGAGTTACGTGAGTGGAGAGTTTTGATGGAGTGCTGTGCAGGTTCTGTATGTGTGTGTCTGTGAGCGGAGTTTGTTTCTTCATGATGAAATCTTGCCCTCCAGGTCATCAGCAGTGTTCCCAGTATCACCCCATTAAACAGTGGTGGGGGGGTAGTGTGTTACATAATTCCTATGGAGATGAAAACTCTCTGTAGTCGTGAAGAGAGGTCAGAGGTGTGTGAAAGGTAGGGATGGGAGGCAAGAGGAAGGGACCCTGTACTCAATCTCCCCCTGGATGCTGTTGAGTTGTCTCAGTGCTGTGTAAAGTCGTTTCGTGCTGGTGCGGAGCTACTCAGGTGCTTCCTTGTTGGCCCCTGTGTGATATCATGCCATGTGTCACCTTGCTTCCGCCTGAATTAAGTCGGAATTGTGAAAGAGTGCACCACCATAGCTGAGCTCTGGCATGTCATTGATGTGGGAGTACCACCACGAGTGTGACTTGGCCTGTGTCACTTCACCTTGTGCTATTCAGTCAGCAGGCTCCAGGCCAGGTCCCCCATCTCTCAGGCTGCTCACTGAGAGTCATGGCATCAGAAACCTATCAGAGTCGCATAGGGCAAGAGTGCGGGGAACGTGGGCCATCTGCCCACAACCCTGTCATTTGCTCACTTCTCCCCTGCATCTTCTAACAGGAGTCAGTAATGCATTATACCACACCAACAATGTTCCTGAAGACACACATACAGGAAGCAGGCTGGTCCAGCAGGTGACTCAGTACCCACAGGGGAATTTTTATTTCACCATACATGTATTTTTATAGAAAGTGTAGTCAGTGCTCTGTAATAAAATTCCGGTGAAAAGCAATTTGGGTGATGTTTACATGAGACACTCTCAGGAACAGAGGATTTGAGAAAAATCCCAGGCAGTTTCAGTATTTGAGAATGATCATTATCCTCTTGTGCTATTGATTGGGGAAGTCCTGCTATGCTAGGAAATGGGGAAAGGCCAAGTGTTAATGCAATGATAAACAACTTGTTGGTGCAAGCCACCTGTGGGTAGTTTTACTTTGTGGTTTTGTTTCCATGTTGACCCTGTATTGATCCTGAAATGAGGTGTCTAGGCTGTTTGGCTGTATGGACATTGCAGAATCAGTGCTTTTCCTTTTCATGCCTCACATTGCCAAGGGGGAAATCACACACCATGGAGATCTGGGAGGTCTATTTGTTACTTTGATTCCCCAAATCACCTCCCCCATCATCCCTAAACTTGACCATTTTGAGATGTTCAGACGTCAAGTAAGTAGTGAGAGAGGAAGTACTGGAGAGTCTGACCTCGTCGAAACTGGATATGCCACCACGTTTGGATGGTTTGTACTTGAGGCTGTTAGAGGAAATAGAAGATGCTCTGAGGATCACTTTCCATTCCTTGCATGAGACAGATGAGTTACCAGAGGATTGGAGGTCTGTAAATATGGTATCACTGTTTATAACGGATGTGAAGGATAGACCAAATAATTACATGTTGGTCAGTCTGACCTCAGTGGTGGACAAGTTATTGGAATTGGTTCTGAAAGACAAGATAAACTGCCACCTAGACACAGATTAATCAGGGATAGTCAACATGTTTTCGTTTAGGGAAGGTCATGTGAATCAAATTTTTTGAGATTGATGAGGATATAGTGGCGGATGTTATCTACCTAGATTTTAGAAGCACATTTGACAAGGCCTTAAGTGCCAGGTTGGTCAGAAAAATTAAATCCCATGGGATACAGGGGTATATAATGAGTTAGATCCAGAGTTGACTCAGTGACAGGAAACGGAGGTTGATTGTTGATTAATGTTTTTATGAATGGAAAGTGATTCCAGTGGTGTTCCACAGGGCTTATATTGGCTATATTAACAATTTAGACTCAATTGTGGGAGGCATGATTGCATGTGAGAGGAAATTTGTAGACGACACAAAAGAGTGACTTAACTGAGATGGACAGAATGAGGGGTTTAGATAGTGTAGGCAAGGAAGACATTTTTCTCCAAGAAGGTAAAGTCAATAACCAGGCTACACAGATTTAAGATGCTTGGTAGAAGGATTAGAAGGGACATGGAGAAAATCCTTTTCACCCAGAGGGTAGTGCGTGCATGAATTTCACTGCTCATTTCAGTGGCTGAGGCAGAAACCCATAACTCCATTTCAAAGGAACCTGGATCTGCTCCTGAAGCACTGTGACCAGCAAGGCTACAGACCAAGTGCTGGAAAGTGGCAGTACAGAGTCAAACAGCATAGAAAAAGGCCCTTCGGCCCACCTTGTCTATGCTGACCAACAAACATCAACTACTCCAATCCCATTTACCTGCACCTGATCCACAGCTGCTATGCCCTGGCATTTTAAATGCTCATCTAATTGCTTCTTAAATGTCATGAGAGTACCTGCCTCCACCATTCCCACAGGCAGCACGTCCCATATTTCCACCACCCTCTGGGTGTAAAAAAGCTTTTCCTCAGACTCCTTCTAAAACACTTACTCCTCACCTTAAACTGATGCCCTCTGGTCTTAGATACGTCTGCCATATGGAAAAGATTCTCACAATCTGCTCGCTCATAATTTTGTATACCTCAACTAGATCACACTTTAGCCTCCTTTGCTCCAGGGAAAACAAACCCAACTTATCCAGTCTCTACATATAACCGAGACTTTCCATTCCAGGCAACATCCTGGTCTGCACTTGCTCCACTTCTTTACGACACATCCAGAACGTATTCCAAGATTCCAGCTGTGGCCTAGCAAGTATTTAGAATGGGCAGCCAGTTTTACTCAGCGAACACAGACACAATGAGCCAAAATGGCCTCGTTCTGTGAATAAACTTTTCTGTGGTTCCATGATTAAGAACGAGAGATAGATGCACTGTGCACTACCTACAAAATGCACTGCAGTAGTTCACTGAGGCTCCTTTGAGAGCACCTTTCAAATCGTGACATCTATCATCTATAAGGATAAGGGAAGCAGACATATTGAAACACCACAAGCTTCCAGTTCCCCACTAGGCCAGTGACAAACCAGTCTTGTAACAATTTTGCTGTTCCTTCCCTGTCGCTGATTTAAATGTTTGGAACTCTCTGCCTAACAGCACTGACAGTGCCCCTACAGCACATGGACTGCAGCAGTTCAAGAAGGCAGCACACCACCACCTTCTCAAAGGGCATTTAGGTCAGGGCAACAAATGCTGGCCCAGCCAGCAATGACCATACCCCGTAAACAAGCTAAAAGGCCATTGATCCTGTTTAAGAGACCAGCATAAGGTCAATGCAAGAACACTGATTTGTGGCTAGCAGCTTATACGTATAGAGCCCCTTTCACAGCTTCTGAGCAGCCCCCAAATGCTCCATTTTTGAGCACATTACTTCTGAAGTGTTGTTTTGTCATAATGTTGGCAATCAGTGCATAGCAAGATCCCACAAACAGCAGGGCCATAGATGACAAAGTAGTTGTATTTTGGAATGTTGGATGAGGATAAATAAGAGGCTAAAGGCCACAGACAACTTTTCCCCCTTTTTAAAATAGTGTCTGTGAGGTGTCTTGTACTGACCCAACAGGGCAGACAAGGTCTTGGCTTAATGGCCAATCAGAAAGGTGTGAGCTGCGGCTTTCAGCTCTCAAGGTGGAACCGCAATTGTTGAGGTCCGTTTCACACACTTTGAGGCACCTCTGCCTTATCACTCCTATAAGCTCACAAGGATTTCATGTAAAATCTGGATCTCGCCACCTAAAAAGGCTCTGGATGCCAGGGGAACAACTGAAGCTTTTAAGAGGCTGTGATATTTTTGCTGAGTGACGGTATCACAGTATATGAAGCGAAGATCGATCAATGAAGATAAACTCTGATTGAATGGCATTGTGTTCCTGTGTTAAAATGAACCTGAAGTGCAAGAGAGGTAATCACTGGGCCTTACAGTCCCTTCCTGGTGAACCTGTGATCTTGACCCTCCTGCTATGGGGAAAGTACACATTCTGTCTCAGACCAAAAGCTTGACTTTCAGGATTCCATCCTCAGTGCAAATCTTTCTGATTTGCAAAATTCAAATGATTGCAGAACAGCAGAATTGTGCCAACATAAGCAGCTAAGAGAAAGTCAATGACGGAAGAAGCTTGTTGCTCTTCACTTATTTTTAGATCTGCTGTGTCAGGAATAGAACAGATTTTCCACAATATTTCACCTCATGCTGAGGAGTCATTCTGGAGCGTGTGAGTGTATTATACAGAGGACATTGAATTTGAACTGAGGCTTGTTGTTGACAGTGTGGTCAGTGACTAAGGAATAGATCCAAAAAAGCAAGAAAGAACAGAGTTGCGTTGCTACAGTGCATGTCATACCTCATGTCATTCCAAAGCGCTACATAGCAAATAAAGTATGTTTTTAAGTTTGGTCACCACTGTAATGTTTGGAAAAATTACAGCTAAGTAGTGCACAGCAAGCTCCCAGAAATAACAATGTGACGTTGACTCGATCGTACTGGTTTACGTGTAAATATTGACCAAGACACTGGGGATAACAAACTTGCTCCCCTTTAAATAGTGGTCTTGAGATCTTTTCTGGCCATCTGAGAGATCTTTGGTTAAAATTTCGTATGAAACACTGTCATGCTGTCTGGGAGTATTAGCCTAGAGTTTGTGCTCAAGCCTCTGGGCTGGGAATTAATTGAACCCTGAGGCAAAAGCATGCACATTGAGACACATCTGACACCTAAATTGGTGAGATTGTCCTGAGTTACAGACCCCCTCTTCCACCTGCATGCTAACTAGCATCCTGGCATGGGTTTGGCTGTTTTGAAGTGGGTACCGGCATTTGTGAACTGCTTTGTTTGGTGATGAAAGCAATTAGGAGAGTCTGGGATATTTCTCAATGTTTGTCCTCTGGGCTGACCTATTCACAAGCTACCTAGATGTTGATCCTTAGGTACATGTCTAAAGTTTATAAAGTAGATTCTGAACAGTGTTCAGATACTGTTTTTGAGGCATTTAGACAGACGCATGAACAGCCAGGAAATAGAGGGATATAGACCATTCACGAGCAGAAGGATTAGTTTAGAATGGCATCATGGTCGGCATAGACATGGTGGGCCGAAGGCTGTGTTCCTGTGATGTATTCTTTTATAGTCTATGTTCTATCCTCCAACCAAACTTACCTCAAATACTGAACTAAAACAAAGAACTGCAGAGGCTGGAGATCTCAAATGAACAAAAACAGAAACTGCTGGAGAAACTCTGCTGGTCTGGCAGCATCTATGGACAGACAACATAGTCAATATTTCGAATCTGGTGATTCTTCTTTAGACCGAAGGGGAAGTTGAAGGTTGAAAGCCATCTCTGATAAGTCATTGGATAGGCTTCAGCTGAAGTATTGTGTCCAATTCAGGATATCACACCTTTCAAAAAGATATCAAGATCTTGGACAGGCTGTGAGCAGATTGACGAAAATGGCACCACGAATGAGGAATCTTAATTGCCTGGAGAAATTGGTGATGTTCTTAAAGCTGAGAAGGTTAAGGGGAAATTTATCAGAGATGGTCAGAACCCTACAGAGCTTTGCATTAAGTCAATGAAGGGAAATTGTTTCCACTGGTGGGAAGAGTAACCAGACAAAACAGATTGAAGCTCCATGCCAAAAGAAATGGAAGGAGAGATGGAGATTTGTTTTTATAAATCTGGAATACGCTGCCTGCAAGGATAGCTGAAGCAGATTCACTGGCATCTTTCAAAAGGGAATGAAATAGATAACTGAAGAGACAAAATTTCAGAGTGATGAGGAAAGAGCTGAAGAACTGAACCTCTGGTGACATGAGGTAGGGTGGGAGAAGGCTTGTAAGCAGCATAAATCCCAACATTAACCAGCTTCACCCGAATGCCTTGTTTCTGTGCTGAAAATTCTGTGATGATAAATGGAGAGGGTTACTGAATGAGAGACAGAAATTGAAATCTGCATCCGTGCTCCAGCTGGAAGTCCATGACCTTCTCAATAGTTATGCTCAGCAGATAGATGGGCTGAATCATTAATCATGATCAGATGCAGCGAAATGCAGAGAAGACAGTTATATAGTACAGAGTAGGGCTGGATGCAGTGTCAGAGAGTCATCAGGTGCTTTCTGCTGCAAGCTCAGAAGTTCTCATTTCCAATCAATGGGCTATGTTTTCGAGAAGAGTGTACGCAAGTTAAATGATAGTTGTGATCCTGAGTACTTGTGTTTAAAGTCGGTTAAGATGACTTAGAAAGATGCAGATATGTCCAGTATTTAGCAGAATATATTTAAGAACTAGCACTGTTGTATTTCTGTTGTTTTATCTCTTTTTTTTCCAAAGAGGAAATGAGTAATAAAGGGAAATTCTACAGTATGTATTCAACAATGAGACATTGAGATAATCATATCTGTAAACAGATGGTGTTATGTGTGTGTATGCACGCCTTTTTTCTCTGAGTTTCTTTCTGTGTGTGGGATGTCTCTCTATGTTTCTCTCTGGTGGTAGATAGTGGAGGAAAGATGATTGGCATTTGGTATATTTTTCAATGAAGTAGTGGGTGGAAATAAGTTTTTGTTTGTTGGGCGTAAACTGAGTAGAAAGTGATGTGACAGTGGCCTGCAAACTTTCTGCTTGGGCATGAAGTGCTTGCACAAAAGTGAGCCTCCAGCCTTTCCTCCATCCTAATATCTGCAAAGATCCAACATTTTCTTTCCACGAGGCAAACTTTCAACTGACTGCTCCATTATCCTACATGACAACAATGACAAAGCTATTAAGGTCCTTTGTAATGACTGTAACGAGGTCAGCCAGGTTGACCTCATAGAATGTGAGTTCCCTGATTGGGGCTGTTAACCTGGTCCAGTCAGGGAGCCCTGGCTGACAGATAGAAACAGGAGGGTCAGAGGGTCTGTTCACTCTAAGAGCTGACTCTGAGGAAATCAGACCAGTGTCAAGTACTATGCACGTGTAAATAAAGGGTGACTTGGTGACTGGAAACTGGCCTGTGTGGAGTTATTTCATCCTAACTGGCTATGAAATGCTTTGGTTTTCTTTATGAAAAGTTCCACCAAAATGCAAATCTTCCTTTCCTGGGCTTTTGTTTTGCCGTCAACTGTAAACTAGTAAACTCTGTTTCTCTCTGTGCCAAACGAGATGAAATCTTGAACTGGGACAGTAGGTGGGAGAATCAGATCTGTGAAGCATTAAGAGTTTCAGAGCAATGCTTTGAGGAGACCCTTCCAAATACATTCCCCGCTCCTCCCCAGTATTTTGAGGATTCAGTGAGGAACTGGCCTTTCTGCCTTCATGGGTATACAGATAGTAGGAATAAGTTGGAATGATGTCTGGGGGGTGATTGAAGTGGAAATATCACACTGAAAGGTTAAGATTAGAAACAGATTGGGGATGGAGTTTAGAGGAGATGGAGCAAAGCTTGAGTGAGGTTGGGGAGGGTGGAGGCAAATGGTCAATTTGGAATGAGCCAGAAGTGTGTCAAGAAGATGAGATTAAACTGAAAGGTTTGGCATTGTTTGGGACTTCAACGTGAAGTAATTGGAAGATTTGAGATAACAAGGTGTAGAGCTGGATGAACACAGCAGACCAAGCAGCATCAGAGGAGCAGGAAAGCTGACGTTTTGGGTTGAGACCCTTCTTCAGAAA
>NC_063371.1:15724558-15735896 GCF_021869965.1 Rhincodon typus | reverse complement strand
CCTTCCTGCTCCTCTGATGCTGCTTGGCCTGCTGTGTTCATCCAGCTCTACACCTTGTTATCTCGGATTCTCCAGCGTCGGCAGTTCCTACTATCTCTGTAATAATTGGAAGATTTCTCCTGTTTGCGAGCCAGTGAAGAGAGGTCAGAAGTTGGAAATTGTCACTGAGAGTGAGGAAAGGTTTAGAGAAATTGTTTTCCTCCTGATTACTGGGACACGTAATGTTCAGGCAGGGACCATTTCAACTATCAAGGGATAATTAATAATTATTTCAAGCATAACAGCCAATTTGTGCAGAGAAATGTATGAGGTTACAGGAAGAGAACTGGGCAGTGGGATTAGTTTGGGATTGATGTAGAGTCATGGGAGAAAGCTGGGCTCTGCAATAGTGTTGGGCTTGATACAGGGCTGTGGGAAGTGAAGTTGGAAGTCCATGGCTGTAGGTTTTACAATATCAGTTGTGAAGGATTGAATCTATTTGATTTGGCTGAAATTGGAAATGGTACTTCAGCTTGTTGCTGTGACTGATTGATCCATTGATTGGCATTCTGTTTGTGCAAAGAAGGCAAATAAGAAACATTTTCCAAAGAACTGAATGCTAAACAGTGTTCTTACTGTCTTTCCGATTCTAATGCAGTCCCCCCCAGTCTCAAAAAAGGAAGTCTCTGCAAATGAAGAGTTAGTCTGTCTCATGTAACAACGAGATCTTGCTGCATCAGACGTTATCACTGCTGACTTGGAATAATCACCACGCTGAGGTACTTACTGCAGAGCAATCGCATTTCCTGTAATCACACACGTGAAAGAGATATTTGTTTTTCACCACAAAATGTAACTTCGGAATTCAAGAAGGCACAATGTGAAAGACTAGGCAGTTTCAGTGGTCTCCCTGACTTTTGAGGTAATATTTGATGCTGTGTCAATTTAAAAGTTCGGAAACCAAAGCACTTAATAGGCGAAATGTGAATGGAAACTCTTCAGGTTCATTTCCCTGTTGCCTGTGAGTTCAAAAAAAAGCACACTATTTATTCCCTGAGCAGGAAAGCTACATAATTGGGTCAGAGTGCAAGGTCTTACAAATTGTACTGATCAATCTCATTCCCTTCCCCTATGTGGGTTCAGCCAGGTGCTCCGATCTCCTCCCACGTTCCAAAGATGTGCAAGTTAGGTGGATTGGCCATGCTAAATTACCCATAGTGTTCGGGGATGTGTAGGTTAACCATGGGAAATGCAGGCTTATGGGGAAAGGATGGGGATGGGTCTGGGTGGGATGCTCTTTGGAGGCTTGGCATGGACTTGTTGGACCAAATGGCCTGTTTCCACACTGTAGGGATTCTATGCTATGTGGCAGGCTTAAGCATCCTGACCTCAGGGCGGTACGCTGGGTTGACAGCCAAAGGAACGAGTGGGTGCTGTTGCAAAAACCCAGCTCCTGGTTTCCATTTACAACCAACAGACTTCTCTCTCCCTTCCTCCATTGAGCATCCCCGGTATCTGGACACCCTCATCAGTTTAGTTGGAACAGAATGACAAAAATACTGTTGGGCAGAATGGGTACTGCCTGCACATACAAAGAACTGATGATCATCTCAGTGATGAGGTGGAACTTACATTTGATATGTAGCTGAAACCGTTAGATTACTTTGGAGCCAAGAACTAGGAAGAGGTGATGGCCTAGTGGTGTTATTGCTGGTCTGTTTATTCAGTGACCCAGTTAACGCTCTGGGGACCCAGGTTTGAATCCCACCACGGCAGATGGTAGAATGTGAATTCAATAAATATCTGGAATCAAGAGTCTAATGATGACCATGAATCCATTGTTGATTTTTGGGAAAAACCCATCTGGTTCACTAATATCCTTTAGGGAAAGAAACTGCCATCCTTACCTGGTCTGGCCTACATGTGACTCCAGACCCACAGCAACGTGGATTACTCTTAATTGCCCTCTGGGCAATTAGGGATGGGCAATAAATGCTGTCCTAGCCAGCCGTGCCCTCATCCTGTGAATGAATAAAAAAAACTCATTCAGTGCTCAGTGATCTTCTACATAAAATCAGCTGATTTGAGATGATATTCTTTCATTGGTGATTTGTCCTTGCTGCAGTCAGACTCTGCCAGGAGAGCAGTGAGATCTGTCTCTTACCCCTTCTGCTTTTTACCCATTCCAGATGCAATGTGAATTGAAAGAACTTCCCACTGGACAGGTAGAAAACAGTGAAATGGATGGAGAGATCCTGGAGGTGAAGGATCTGGTGCAAGGTGATAAGGGGCAGCAGAACTTTCTCATCGATCTGTACAAGTTTATGAAGGAGAGGGGCACTCCCATTGAGAGAATCCCACACCTGGGCTTTAAACAAGGTGAGTTTCATCATCATCCTTAAAGCTGAGATTTGGAGATGCTGCTTATTGATTTAGATGCTGTAAAGAAAGGACAGTGTGCAGACTCTGCACTTGATAAACAATGCTTTCATCACAAACCCAATGAAGTCAAAGACTTGTGTACATTTCGTACCATTCTTATTTTCAGGTAAGCATTCATAGCCAAGGAAGTACTTTTGGAATGTAATCACTATTCTAATATAAGAAACACATCAGTCTACTTGTGCATGACTAAATCCCACTAAAAGAAAATCTGATAGCACCAGGATGAGTAAACCCTAGAATATGAAGAAAAGTCCAGTGCGCTTTGTTGAATGGTTTTTCGGGATCTTTGACTCCTACTCTCGAGGGAAGACATGGCCTCATTTCAAAGCCTTCTCCAAAAGAAGGCTCCTACCCTCCCCTCAGTGTCATGCAGGGAGTGTAGGCCTTGACTATGGCCACATGTCTCTGAAGAAAGGTTTTGATCCCACATCTGTTTGACTCAGAAGAAAGACTGATTTCCAGGGGAATGTTCCAGGTTTAGCCGACATAGATTTGAAGAGCAGAGTAGGAAGGACAGGGAATTCTCCTGATTTGAGAGATTCAGTCTGACTGTCAGTCTGTCTGGAATCTTTCAGCTGTGCCACGTTTTACATGGACTATACTAGGTTGACCATGAACTGGCTGTAACTTGTCCAAGCTTTGCACTTTACCTGATTGTATTGGATATGATTTTAAATCTCACTAACATTATGAATCTTTTTCTCCCCTCAGTTAACCTGTTGACACTCTACAAGGCAGTTGAGAAGCTGGGTGGTTACGAAGCGGTGAGTAATTTTTATATTCAGCACTGATCTAAAGGTTTTCCTCCCTGGAGAAAGATGAGGACATTGCCCATCTTCAATTCTATCAAGTTATTCACTGCTGGTTTTGTTGACCTATTGGATAGTTAATGTGATCAATATTCGTCGGATCTTGAATTTCATTGTCCTGAAAGGGTTTAGTGAGAAAATCCGTGTTGAGTTGATCCCAAAACTGCGATGATTTGAGGTGGATCCCTGCTTTCCTTCACTCCACTGTTAACAATTATGCATTCAGAGGCCTTGGCCCAATACTCTGAAGCTCTGTTCTTAAATATCTCCACATCACTATGTCTCTCTCCAATCTTAAGATGCTTTGGTCAAGCTTTTGGTCACCTGACCTCATGTTGATTTATGTGGCTTAGTGCTAAATGTGTGAATGCAAGTACTTGTTGTTGGTTGAGCTCTAATGGCACAGCGAGCAGTGTCCAGCATGGGGTTCCATCCCCGTTCTGGTTGAAGTGGATTTGGAACCTCCTTCCTTGTCCTATCAACTTGTGGTCAAGGTCGCAGAGATGTCAGAATTGCCTCTGGGAAGAGAGTGAAGAAGAATTAACTCGTTGTTAACTGGTTAGATTGAATTTTGACCTTGCTATGGTGGCTTAATCAGGTAGCGTGACCTGCAGCTTTCTTGTTGAAGTATAAACTTCCTGGATTAGAGACGTTATGTTTAACAGCAAATATAAACAACTGAAGCAAGTGGAAGGAGGATTTGGAAATTAGTTCCTCCAGTTGGAAGTGAAAAAATAATTAAGGCAATCTATTAGACCCTAATGCATCTAACTTGAAAATAATTTCGACACAATAGTTTTTGAGTTTATGTGTCAATGCCATTCACGTGGTATGCATCTTCTTAATTCATTGCTTGAAATAAAATGCCAGGAAACAAAGGCAAGTTATGATCACCAAGGGGCAGAGAGGATTTCTTCAGATCTTTCTGTTTTATCTTTCCCCTCTCTCAGATGATCAGTTTTAAAGGGGAGGGAAGGGTGCAATGAAGAGTCCAGGATTGATGTTCCATAATGCTTGATAGACCAGCTAGTCTTTTCTTGACTCCCTCAATTCTTTGTATCTTCGGGGCATTTTCAAGAGCCGAAGGCAAAGTTACTTCAGAGACACCTATCTGAGGCCCTTTCATGTTGACCTTTCTTGCCTCCCTCTGTCTTAATATTACCAGTCCTCCAGGAAGATAAACCTCCGCAACATTGCTGGGAGGGAAAAACAAAACCCTCTTGTCTTTTTGTTTTGATGTGAATTACACAATTGTTACACAAGGAGACCATTCAACCCACTTTTAATTTTAGTTATAAAGATGTTGGGGAAGGGAAGAAGGGCAATTGGATGGACTGTTAAGAATCATCCAATTTGGTAGGGAGAGTCTCCATTTCTAATTGCTGTGGAAATCTCCAGACACATGTGTCAGGCATGGGGATGGCCACTTAGTCATGTGAAAACCCTCCTGGAATATGTTCATCCAGAATTGGCAACCCCAATCTGTGTAACAACATATTGGAAAAAATGTTCTGAGCTCTTTGAATAAAAGATTGACGTGAGGAGTTTCAGTGCTGCCCTCTCTCTCCTGGGATTGAGTTCCCATCCAACAAAAACATGGGCCATAAATGCCTGCTTTCTTGATTGGTTGGCACGTTCCTCTCAATAACCTGGAACTTGGTGGATTCCAAGAAGAGTTTGAACCCTGGCCTTTCACCTCTAGGTCCTGGGTACATTTCCATGCTTCGGTTCCCTGGATTCTTCAGCTTAGAATTACCAAGAATTACTGAGTCCAAAGCATATTGTAAGCAATATGTTATTTTCTTGAAGCAACAGGCTTGAAAATGGGATCGCTTGCTCTAGAACTGGCAGCAATTAGCTCCGACTGCCTGTTGGCAATGGCAGCCCTCACAAGAATCCAACTCATTATAAATCAGATTCAGATTTGGCAGGGCTGAGTCTTCTCTCCATTAGGACTGTTCAGGTTTGAGGGATAGAAAAGCAGTGGAGTTTCACTTCATCAGGATTTCACAGCCCCTGTCTCATGGTCAGCCAAAGACCCTACTGCTGGGGAGCAAGATACAGTCTTGATGCTCTCAATCGAACCAATGTACAATTACAAGAGGAACACACAAGGTGATCTCTGGGGTTTGTGTCTTTCAGAGGAGCTGAAGGGTGTTCTTCAGATCCAAGGCTGTCAACCTGTTGGCCTCTACTCCTGTTTATGTGTCTGGTTCCCTGTGCACAGCGTGGATTGAACAGGCACCCATTCAGTATCTGAAAGAGAGCTCTGGGTCCCAGATAAATTCACAAAGTCTGTAAATCTCTGCACCTCGGTGACAGTTTGCAGCTAAGTCATCTTTTGAGCTACATGTAGGCAGCTGGGGACAATGTCACCACTATCTCCTGGTTTTTCCCTCCCTCGGCAGGTGATCACTGTAAGATTTGCAGAAAAAGCATAATTTGTGGCAGTTGCACCATCTGCATGGAACTAAAGAACTAAAATAAGAAACTGCTGTTGCTAGCACTTTTGGAGATTTGGAGTTCAGCATCAGGCTGCAACTTGCTCTCTCTTTCTCACTGAGGCTGTTGCTCTGTCTTATATTGTCTTGCTGACTCTTTCTCTCTCCCTGAGATAACACTGACTGTGTGTGTTCTTTACACAGATGCATCTTTGTGGTACTGGCGTGAATAGTGAGGGTAATATTTTGTACTTCTTGCTTGGAATAGCAATGGTTCTAGAACAGGTACAGCAGGGGGTTAAACTCAGTTCCCTTGATATCCACTTGGTGATCATTGCTCAAACAATGCTCCATTATAAAATATTGCTTAATACCTCCTTTAAATGGTGTCAAGATTTCTTGTCTTCTTTGCATTGTGAAGGGGAAGATAAGGTTTGGATGCTGTAGACAGTCTGATCCATACTTTTCCTCACTGATTTACATCAAAAAAAAATTTCCTGACTGAGTCATCAGGTGTCCAAGTGATTCAGAGGTCTTTGAGGCTGCAGGGCTGTCTGAAGGGGACAGCTATAGACAGAAACAGAGATACCTCAATCACTAATGAAGAGGCTGGATAACTCGGTGTGTATTGGCCATTCAGGTGATGTTTGTTTGCAGCACAAGTGTCCATTGCCAGTGACAGACAGTGGGCGCTGAGGATCCTGTTCAAAATCTCAGCATCTGTTCTTCTGATGACCAGTTCATCACAAACAAGGTTCTGCCACCTCTCAGATGTCTAGTCACTGAGGGCTTCCCCCGGGAAGATAAGTTAGGTATTAAATTTAGAGTTCATACAAAAGAGCTTTGGTCAATCTAGTCTTCCAAACCTTTGTAATCCCTATGTACTTTGCTAATCACCCTGTACCGTATTTGTTGACTTGAATCTGTTGCAGTGTTTCGTTAAACCTGTTGAGGTTCTTCGTTTCGTCCCAGTATCACTGATATGTTCAATGCAGTCACAGCCTTTCAGTGCAAAAACTTCCTTCTTCACTTGTTATTGTTTATCTTGGTCCTTAATTCCTAAAACCTGTACATGGCAATGCAATTTTCATTGATTCAATTGATTTAAACTTTTCATAATTTCAAACAGCAAATATTAGACATTTGTTCTCTTGTTTTTAGAAACAAGCTGCTGTTTAAAGTTCAATTCTCAACTGCACCTCTCCAGTCCAAACCAAAAAAAGGGGAAAAATAAAAGAAAACTAGTGATGGTCTCTAAAGCCTTTTTGTGGGAAAGGACTCTGCCTTATCAAATAGCGCAGTCAGCATTGCTTGCACAGCTCCCGATATCAGGACTGATACAATTTGAAGACGGCCTCTCTAGACTGAAGCCTGCTCCCCTACAGAGGGACAAATTATTTGTTCTATCAACTGATTCTGTCCTTGGAGTGTCTAAATTGCAGAACATTTATGACAGTACCCATGGTGCATGATGAGGTTCCAGGAGAAGACTGGCATTCCAGATAACTGAATGTGACAAAAGCTGAAGGATGCAAACGTAGATCTGATGCTAAAAGCTGGTATAACAATATAGAACTGATGGGAAGCTGAAATGAATTGGATACTACAAAGCAAAGGAATCTTCACGAGTATGGATGGTGGAGTTTAAGCTACTGGGAGTCATCGAGGGGAAGCAACCCTGATGTCTACTGGTAGAGTTCTGAATGTTGACAGCTCATTGTTGTCAGGCAAGTGGGGGACTTCCCATTCAAACAGTCAGATCTTGAATTGAAAGTGTTACTGAGAAATAGTGACTGCAGATGGGCAATGTAACAGGAAGTGCGCATGTATAGAAGTTTGATAAAAATAGACAGTTAAGGTTTCTTGCTAAAATATTAGACAGAGAGAATCTGTATCAGTGCGGTCAACCTTCCACCACCAATATTGCCATCATGAATTTCCCGCTTTTGGTTGACTTTCCGCAAATTAGTTTGTTTATCTAGAGTACAAGAGATACACAATTCTGTGATATCCAAGTTTCTGTATGAAACACTCTAACCTTTGCCTTTTTTCCAATTACATAGTCACTATTCAAGAAGTTGTTTGAAGACTGTCTTGATAATGATAGATTATGGCAGTTTAGTTGGTAGGTTCAAAGGGATGTGCTTTGACTGAAAATGTTTGTTAACAGGATATCATGATCCTAGCTGATTGTAATACTGGACAAGTCAGATCCCAAAGTGCAACTTGGCTTGACAGACCATAAATTTTAATTTTTTTTTTACTATGGAAGTCAGTCACTGAACATATTCACAAGAGTCTGCAAATTTACTTTCAGCAAAAAAACTTAAATGTGTGTGACACAAAAACACCTATATTACGCTATACAAGAACTATGGGAACAATCTCCTGCAAACATCAGAAAGAATCCCTTTTACGCCAGCAATGACCTCACAGATACTGAAACCACTCAAGCTTCTTGTTCAGCCAGTACTTCTGTAATTATTTGCCTTTCAGCAAATTTCTCATTCACTCATCACAATTTTCTTCAGTTACTGTGTACCTTTAAAACAGCTACTGTATTAATACTTAACACGAACTCACATAAGTGATGTTTTCAACAGTCTCTTATGGTGTTTTCCTCCTTCTGATACCTCCACAGTCTTCTGTTCCTGGAGATTTCTAGATTTCTAACTAACTCAGGACTGCTTGGAGACTGCACCTCTGCTTCTCTCCTACAGACTGAACCCCTGTCTCTATCTCTGTCTCGACCTCTCTCTCTCTGGAGGTGATTAAAACTCAAGTTAGCAAACACCTTAGCAATTCTGTCCCAGGTGATTGGATATATTGCTGCAATCACATGACTTATTGTAAATACTGTCTGAAGTAAATGTTCAAAATGACTAAAACGGTCAGATTTTCACAGAAATTAAAACTGAAATCCATTTTTCCTCCAGCATGTAACTCATGGTTGTCAAATAATGATAAGAATTATATATTATGGAACTTCATAACAAAGTCCACCATTGTTGTACTCTGCAACTACCAGGATGGCAGAGGTTAACTGAATGAATCTTTGTCTATGGAGTTTCAAGTGATTCCCATTCTAATCCCATTTCAGATTAAATTAATTCTGTAAAACATGCCCTCCACCTGAAGAGTTTTATTGGTTCTAGAGATTTGCATGATAATCTGAGGGCAGCGTTTATTATCTAGCTGAGCTGAGCCTAAGTGGTGAAGAGCACCCCCTATTGTACGGGGCTGCCAGAAAGACTTGTATCACTTCAGCACATTTCATGACTGTATGAACTTTGTAAAACACTTTCCACTGAATGAATGCTCTTATGAACTGGTGTAAGGTGGAACGTGGCATGGAGTGGTCATGGAACCTTTTATATTTACCTGCAGGGGTAAAAAAAGATTTTGGATTAACATCACGTCCTCTCAGTTTTGCATTAAAATTGTTGACCTGAATTATACATTCAGGCCTCTCAGGTGGAACGTGAACCCACGGATTCAGAAATGATAGGGTGTTATCCATTAGATTGCAGCTGAAACTTGAATGACATGTAGGGAAAGGGACTGGGGAGGAGAAAATCCCTTCCATAACAAAATGGGCATTGGTTCTGACAGCAATCCACCAGCTTTATAGGCTACTGTTTATTATCAACTTGGAGTTCTGGTGTTTGAATTTGCAGGCTGAGAGGTGCTGCTCCTGTACCATAACCACTGGCCAACTACCTGTACGGTTTGTCGTTGCAGGTTACAACCAGTCGCCTCTGGAAGAACATCTATGACGAGCTGGGTGGAAACCCTGGGAGTACTAGTGCTGCCACATGTACCCGCCGGCACTATGAGAGGTAGGTGGCACTAGCTCTTGTTATGGGTGGCACTTGAAGGTCTCAGCTTTTATGGAGTCATACAGCACAGAAACAGACCCTTCGGTCCAACTCGTCCATACTGACCAGGTTTCCCAAACTAAACTAGTCCCATTTGTCTGTATTTGGCCCAGAACCCTCTAAACCTTTCGTATTTATGTACCTGTCCAAATGCGTTTTAAATGTTGTAACTGTACCTGCACCTACCACTTCCTCTGGCAGTTCAATCCTCACATGAACCACCTTCCGTAAAAACGTTGTCCCTCAGGTCCCTTTTGAATGATAGTAATGGAAATTTAGATGAACACCCATTCCTTACTAATGTGGTTACACTGTCCTTTCCATCTATAATACTGAAAGTTCACAGCATTCCTATACAATCCCAGAACTGAAAATGATCGAATCCAAGACACAATACCAGCATCAAGAAACCAATCAAATTTCTAAAGGCAGATCAATTTGGATTGGTGGTACAGTTAGGACAGTGTTGAGGGAGCTTTACTCTTCTATCTAACACCATGGCATCCCTGTCCTGGGACTGTTTGATGGGGACAATGTAGAGGGATCTTTACTCTGTATCTAATCTGGTACTGTCCATGTTCTGGGAGTGTTTGATGGGGACATGTGTAGAGGGAACTTGGCTCTGTATTTAACCCAGCGCTGTTCCTGCCCTGGGATTGTTTGATGGGGACAGTGTAGAGGGAGATTTATATTTATACAGAATGGTTTTGATACAAAGCCCTCCCTACACTGCTCCATCACTGAAGGTACAGTTACATAGCATTTCATCATTCCTCCCATTCTATCTTGAATGCTTTGACAGCCATTCAGTTAGCTATTTCATTCGGGCTTGGAAACCTGGCTACCCAGTGAAATGTCATACTCTAAGTGAACAAATGATGAATCTGATTTTTATTTCTGGTGCTTGATGCAGCAAGCCAAGACACTAGGGGAATTCTCCTGATGTGAAATAACTCTAAAGAGGCTGGTATCCCATCACCAAGTCACCCTTTTATTTACGCGTGCATTGTACTTGACAGTGATCCAGCTCCCTCAGAGCCAGCTCTCAGAGTGAACAGTACCCCTGATCCTCCTGTTTCTATCTGTCAGCCAGGGCTCCCTGACTGGACCAGGTTAACAGCCCCAGTCAGGGAACTCACACTGTATGAGGTCAACCTGGCTGACTCATTAGAATAGAACAGAATATAGAAGAAGAGAATATCCTTTATTGTCACGTGTAGTCCAGTACAGAATTACAGGATTACAGCGAAAAAGTTTACAATGGCGGCCTCTAATGGCACCATCTGAGGAGGAATTCCTTGGTACAAATCTTGGATACAGAAGAGCAGCACGAGAAGTAACCCAGCTCCTGGTGCAGTGTGAGGGGAAGCAAGCACCTGAGCACCGCAAGAGGTAACCCAGGTCCTGCAGCAGCACATGGGGAAGTTCCTAAAAAAAGCTATTAATAAGATAGTTATGACATAGTTAAAGGATTGACATTACAGTCCGTTGACTAAGCCAGCTCGGTTCGTGGCCTGACCAGCTGCACCAGGATCCAGTCCAACAACTGTCCCACTCCGCTCCAAGCCTCCAGTCCACTCCTTACCGGCACTCAGCTGCACCAAGGTAAGGTGCGCTGCTCCAGGACTCACTTCCCCCTCGCCCTGCACCGGGACTCACTTTCCCCTCGCCCTGCACCGGGACTCGCTCCCCCCTACTCGCTTCCCCTCATGCTGCTTCAGGACCCAAGTTACCTCTCGCCCTGCACTGGGACTCGCTTCCCCCTCGCCCTGCACCGGGACTCGCT
>NC_063371.1:15660108-15724548 GCF_021869965.1 Rhincodon typus | reverse complement strand
TCACGCTGCTCCAGGACCTGGATTATCTCTTGCAGTGCTCAGGGACTTGCTTCCCCTCATGCTGCTTCAGGACCCAAGTTACCTCTCGCCCTGCACTGGGACTCGCCTCCCCCTCGCCCTGCACCAGGACTCGCTTCCCCCTCGCCCTGCACCGGGACTCGCTTCCCTCTCGCCCTGAACCGGGACTTGCTTCCTCCTGGCGCTGCACCGGGACTCGCTTTCCTCTCGTCCTGCACCGGGACTCGCTTCCCTCTTGTCCTGCACCGGGACTCGCTTCCCCCTCGTCCTGCACCGGGACTCGCTTCCCCCTCGCCCTGCACCGGGACTCACTTCCCCTCGCCCTGCACCGGGACTCGCTTCCCCCTCGCCCTGCCCCGGGTCTCGCTTCCCCCTCGCCCTGCACCGGGATTTGCACCGGGACCTGGATTGCCTCTTGCGGTGCTCAGGGTCTCGCTTCCCCTCATGCTGCTTCAGGGCCCAAGTTACCTCTCGCACTGCTCCGGGACCTGGGTTCCATCTCGCGCTGCTCAGTGACTGCTATAAAGGGAGAAAGAAAGAAAAGGAGCACCAGGAACAGGCAGAGCAGAGGAGCTCCAGGTGCAGCGTCCCACTCTAAATCCACCTTGCTGGAAGTTACATGACAATCACCGAGTGATGATTTTCA
Organism: Rhincodon typus; assembly: GCF_021869965.1. Classification (NCBI taxonomy): domain Eukaryota; kingdom Metazoa; phylum Chordata; class Chondrichthyes; order Orectolobiformes; family Rhincodontidae; genus Rhincodon; species Rhincodon typus. Next base: position 15,723,884 of record NC_063371.1, on the reverse strand, counting down.
TCCTGTCTGTTTTACCTTTATTGGGAGAGTTCAGAGATGGTGTGACATGGGACATTGCCAGATGTAGGAAGCCCTTATAGTGTGATGTGGAGTTTGCTCTCATCCTCCTCCCCTTTTCTCTCTCTGGTAGACTGGTTTTACCGTATGAGCGTTACATTAAGGGAGAAGAGGACAAGCCACTGCCAACCTTCAAGCCTCGGAAACCATACAATGTCATGAAGAACAAGGAAGGCAAAGGATCCAATACTGAGCAGAAGGAAAGAAGCAAACGGAAACGACCAAAGGACAACATGCAACAAAGCAGTGAGACAGATAGGGTACGTTCATCAGCTTTCGGTAACTCCCAGTAACCCAACCATTTTTGGCAGAACACAGGTCGAAACTGGAGACACAAAACCAATGAGACCAGAGTGATGTTGCAGCTACACTGCAAAAAGGTTAGAAAGGCCACATAGTGTGGAGCTGGAGGAACACAGCAGGCCTGTCAGCATCAGAGGAGCAGGAAAGTTGACGTTGTGGGTCAGCTCCAAACTGTGTTGTCTCTGACTCCAGCATCTGCAGTTCTTGCTATCTCTGATTTGAAAGGCCTTTAGTTTGAATCTGACATGATGACAGAGAGTCCATAAAATAACTTACGGCTCCTGAATTTTAGTTGAGGATTATGAGATCAGGTTTCAGTTATGCAGCTCTGCCAACTTCATTTGTCATTCAATGAGATCTTGACTGATCTTCAATTCCTTGTACTCACCTTTGTCCCAAATCATCAAGTATAAGGATGCAGAAGTTATGCTGCAGTTTTACAAAATCCTGGTTACTGCTCACTTGGAGTACTGTGAGTAGATGTGGGAACCACAACTTAGGAAATGTATTGGCCGTGGAGGGAATACATCATAGATTTACAAGAATGACTTCAAGGATTAAGCTATGAGGGGAAGGTTAAGTGGTGATCTGATGGAAGTCTTCGAGTTATTAATAGGAAAAGACATGGTAGATAAAGAAAAACTATTTCTGTTGGTTTGAGATTCTTAGACTGGGGGTGGAGAGGAGTGTGGCAGTGGTCATAATCTGAGAATTAGGGCCAGACCATTGAGGAGAGATGTTAGTCTGGTGGAAGGATGGTAAAAGTATGGAACTCTCTTGCACAAATACCAGTGGATCAGTTGCTCATTTTAAATCTGAGATTGAATTTTTTTTGTTAAGCAAAGGTATCAAGAGATATGGGCTAACAGCAGGTATATGGAGTTAGGCCACAGATCAGCCATGATTTCAGTGAATGGTGGAAGAGGCAGAAGAGGCTGAATGGCCTACTCCTGGGTTTCTACCTCTTTATACTTCAACTTACTTTAAAATTTTCAACTTCCGATCAAGCTCCCAATCTCGGCCATACTTTCGTATGTACAAGTGTTTGCTCATTTCATCTCTGGCTCAAATTCTTCGGCTGTTCTACCCTAGCCTAGTCACCTCATCTAGCAAAATCAATCTGCAGCATCTGTTAGTCTAGAGACGTTCATCTTGGTTCAAATTCTCCCTTAACCAAAAATCCAAAGAATGAAACCAGACATTGTCAAATCTTTTCTCATACAATTTTATCCACGTCACACCCAGGTCTCAAGAGGATACAATGCCTCCTGTCCTGTAGGAGAATGGTGTAGGTACAAAGAAGAGGCTTTCACTGACAGGAGAGGACTTGAGACCATAAATATAAATTAGCCACAAACAAATCCAACAGGAAATTCCAGTTTCCTACCCAAAGAATGTGAAATTGGCTGTCACGGGGAATAGTTGATGAGAATGGTACAAACAAATTTAAGGAGAAGTTCAATAAACAGATAAGGAAGAAAGTAATAGGGTGAGAGGTTGTGTGTTGGGAGTCAGCTCAGCAACACCAGCATGGGCCTGTTCAGCTGAATGGTAAGTACTATGTGAGATAAATTGGCCTCTTCCATTTCTTGGGCTAGACGGGTTAGTTGCTTTTCTGCGTGATTTTCACCAACACCTTTATTTCTGAGCTGTTCATCTGTAGCCTTGTGCCTAAAGATTTGATCATTATATCTCCCAAACAGATGGTTCCTCAAGTAGTTTCTGAAGATGTAGGAGGGGATAAGGAAAAGCATACATCTGTGGACAAGGAGTCGCCATTCCTGAAAAACACTACAACTGGGAGTGAAGACTCCAACAACCAGCCACTTAGCATACTCACACCACAGGATAGCTGTGGGCACAAGTCTCCAAATCAAGATGCAATAACAGCCGCTGAAAGACCCACACAAAATAGGATCTCTGAAGAGCTCTGGGACACCAAGGATTCTTTGCCAGAATCAGTTTCCAGGGCAGTGATGGGCAACAAGATTGTGGACCATAATGGACACTGCGTCACTGTTGATGTGTCAGAGGAGATAGTCCGAGGACACACTGCTAGTAGTAAAGATGACAGGACTGGTTCACACCAGGCTCCAGCAATGTCAGCCAGTAAGGACAGCCTTCCAGTGCCATTACCGCCTGAGGCAGATAAAAGCCACGTGGCAATCCTGCGCCACAAGAGAGATCAGGAGATAATGTCACCTTTGGCCAAGAAGAAATTCCTCGCACAAGGCAGTGAAGCAACATCTCTCGGCTTTAACGCTGTAGGCATCTCATCATCCTCAGCTGGAGTCAAGTCAGTACAGGGTAGTGAGCCTCCAGTCTCTTGCTCCCCACCAGAAGCAAGCATTCACAGACCATCTGTCATTCATCACATTCAACCCCCAATACAGGGCCAGCTAGATTACCGCTCCGAGTGGTCCTTCAACAATAATCTGGCCAAATACCAGCTTTACCCCTTGGATCAGATCTCTTCAACTAATGGTCAAGGGGCACAGGAAGAACGGGATCGAAAAGGTAGGGCAGTTGAGCATTCCCATCCCCTTCAGTGCTACGGGAATTTTTGTTGCGGCCCATATATGCATGGTCTGGTCAAGCCCTTTCTCCATTACCCCAGCAAAGGGTCACCTTTTGGTTGCTGTTCTAATCAGAGAAGCTTCAGAGAGTTGAACAGCAGTGCGGTCCCAACGCTGACAACTGCGGCATACAAGACAGCAAGGCACTATGACAGAACACTCGCCCCACATGATCAGCCTACAGACCTCAGCCTCCCACGAGCTAGTGCAGCCAACTCTCCCCAGGCCCAGGTCTCCTGGGTCACAGAGACCAAGAACAGCAACTCGCCACTGAGTAAGAGCTCATTTACTGGCCACACCTCACCGTCCTCTTCTGATGGCCGCCCCAAAGCCTGCTGGGTCCCACCCATGAGTGTCACCCTCCCCCGGCGAGTTCCAGCCAAACGAGCAAAGAGTACTGGGCTACCGATCAATGCCAAGAGTGGGCCTCCCAACTGCCAACTTGCCCAGCCGACACAGAGAAGCCAGAAGGAGCTGGATGCAGCTTATGGGAAGAAACTTCGCATCGTCTCTCCTTTACATGTTACCAAGCATCCAGATATCAAGGAGAGCCAGAGGATCTGTGATAGTAAGACAATGAGCAATGAGCAAAAGTCCTCACTACCTGAAGTTTCTACCTGGCTGCCAACAACACTGACACCTCAGGATCCTACCTTGTATGACAGAGCAGGGGCATATTTGCCAGGCAACTATGCTCATCACTTGAGCCATGTGAAGAACCCAGCCCTCTACTCGCCATTCATCCCCAGGCTAACTATAAATTCTTTCATGATCCCAGCTATTCAGGGACCAGTGCTGAGTTCCCCTGGCCATCCTCTAGATCTGTACAAACACTTAACCATGGGCACGTCCTATGAAAACCTTCTCCATCACAGACTGTACCCGTCTCCTCCCCTGTCCTCTTTCCACGCAGGCCACAAACTATAGCCACTTGAGCTCTGGTGTGAAGATAATTGTCCTCCACCACCTTCCCAACTGTTGTCATTCCTCCAGTTGAAGACACACAAGGACTTCTTATGCTGAGCCAGAGTAGAGTTTGTAATGAATGAGGCAGACACATACGAATGGAGACTTTGAACGGGCTAAACTGGAGCATCTCATAAGCTCCAATGTGACAGCCTATGGGACATGCACACTTTCCCATCTGGGCAGGATCCCAAAACATTGGTGCTCATCAGAACTCTGTGAAAGTTTTTGAAAATTTTAAGTGGACCAATCGGGCCACATTTTGTTGTTGGTGATATTGTTTGATCCAACAAGAGCTCACTTCAGTGTTGAAGAGGCCTCTCACTTTTGAACTGTGTGAAGATTGGAAGAAGCTGTGCTTTCTTCACGCAAAAGGACTGATGGGACTTTAACTGGTCGACAACTTGACAGACTGAGATCTTTGCCATGGGGCCCAATACAATCAGAAAAGGGTCTCCCGAACCAAATTCAGCAATTCCTGTGTACATAATCCTTGCATATATGAAGTAAAAATGTCTGGAGTCAAAGAAAGGTTTATGTTTGTTAGGATTTTGATACACTGCGTGAAAGAACCTGACTCTGAAGTGATTTACGATTGCCAAATCTCAAGGTAGACTGTTCACAAAAAATGGACTGTTGTGAAGATTTTTTAATATAAGTATATAATGAGGATTTCAAATAATACATTAGTTTGTGTGGATGTGAGTAAAACAACTCACAATTGGTTAAATGCATGATTGATATACATGTCGAACCTCTAGTGATATTTATTCCCTGAATTAACATCACTGGAACAGATTTTTCTTCTTCATTCTTCAATGGGATCTGAGGAAGGTAGATGAGTCAAACAGATTGCTGTGGGTCTGAAGTCACATGTAGGTCAGACCAGGAACTGCAGCTTTCCTTCCATAAAGGACATGAGTGAATTAGATAGATTTTCACAACGATTAATGTTTCATGGTCATTGTTTGACTGAGACCAGCTTTATAATTCCAAATGTATTCACTGAATGTAAAATCCACCGGCTGGTATGGTGAGATTAGAACCCACATCCCCAGGCTGGGCCTCTGGATGACTCGGCCAGTGACATTACCACTACTTTTCCCTACTCCCCTTCAATTCTTTGGCTAGCCATCATTTGTGGATGCCTGCTTTATGCAAATTGCCTGCAAGGTTTCTTATTTTACAGAAGTGACTACATATCAGTGGCTGTTAAGTGTTTTCAGACTTTCTGTTGGGAATGAGACTGTTGGCTTGTCCCTCTCTTTCTCTCACTTGGTTTTCTCCCAGCCAATTGCAAGAGTACGGGCAGTAGGTAAGAGGAGGGAAGGGTCCCGACCGGAAATTTCGACGTTCCTGCTCCTCTGATGCTGCCTGACCTGCTGTATTCCTCCAGTTCCACACTGTATTGACTCTGACTTCCAGCATCTGCAGTTCTTGCTATCTCCAAGAGGAGGGATGGGATAGATTGCTGGCATGGGAAGAGGGATCTACCTGTGTTGTGTCTGTGCCAGAGTGTGGGCATGTGGTCATTGCCCTGATGGGTGCGTGATTTTCAAATTAAGGGCACCACCTGCTGTTGGAGCTGTACAGTTGCAAGCAACTTTTTAAATTCTCTCTCATGAACACGTTTGTGGAAAATGTTAGTTAATCACAAGTCCTTCTGCCTGTAACATGATTTAGTGGGGAGATTGTTGTCTCTCTCTGTCTCGTGATTCTAAGTTCAGTGGTTGAACTGAAAATTCATTGTATCATAGTTTCTGAATTGGAGCAGGGTCTCCAAATCCATTTTATCCTCAGTCTGTCTCTGGACAATAAAATTATTTGTAACAAGGTTGTTGTTTTTGTGTGTTCTCAGAAGCTGGGGCTGCTATCTACTGATTTAATGAGAGGGGAAAAGTTTAAGGGAGATATGCGTGGAAAGTTCTTTACGCAGAGGGTGGTGGGTGCCTGGAACGCGTTGCCAGCTGAGGTGGTAGAGGCGGGCATGATAGCATCATTTAAGATGTATCTAGACAGATACATGAATGGGCAGAGAGCAGAGGGATACAGATCCTTGGAAAATAGGCGACAGGTTCAGATAGAAGATCTGGATCGGTGCAGGCTTGGAGGGCCGAAGGGCCTGTTCCTGTGCTGTAATTTTCTTTGTTCTAATGTTCAGAATGCCTCTTGCACACTCACCCTGATTTAAACAATTTGAATGCTTCCTAATTCCTTCCTCTGACTCATGTGAGCCATCTACTGACATGCTCAAACAACTGAAACACTGAGATAAATTTTCCATTCCCTCGTGTGGAATGGGCAATAATATGAAATATGGGAAAACATGGCAAAATTGTAAAATTCAAAATCTTGATGTCAAGAAAATATTTCCAAGTTTCCTCTTTAGGTTTAAATGGCAAGTTGAGAAACTTACTGATAAGCAGTGACGACCTTACTTCCATGTATTGGCGTGTCATTCACAACACATTCTACTCCACTCCCAACTGTCCTCTCTCTCCCCGAGAAATGAGACAGTCTCATTCCCAACATGCAAGTCACGACAGTTACCAGCTTGCTGCTTGAGTCTCCTCTTGGCTTAACATCCTGCCTATTCTTTGGACACTGTCCTCCTTGACCCTTTGTCCATATAAGTGGGCATCGGCAAATCACCAGGTCACCATGGCTACTCTCAGACCAGCTCTCACACCACTTCAGCCTGTCAGCCATTACTGTGGAGCTCAGTGGTACTTGCGACTTGCTTGCTTCTGCCAGGTCACTTTGCACACACACAGACAGACACCATACGTTGCCAGATCTATACAGGATACATCTTCTCGCTCTTCATTTCATTTCTCAGTGCTTACTTTGCCCTTACTTAGGAGGTTGTTAGCCTTTGTGGTTGTCATTACGTTTCAGCACAGAGAGAGAGAAGTCGGCAGCTTTTCATGGGTTGCAGAAGTCAAGGGGGTGAAATGTTGCTGGATGTCACTGTGACACACTGTGCCAGCAGTAAATGCAGCTGCATGTTCTTCAATTGAATGGCCACAAGTGAAAGTCAAAGGGGACCTGTCCTCAGTGGAATGAAGGGTGTCTACAGTCATCAAAGCATTGAGTCATACAGCATGAAAGTAGACCCTTTGGCCCAACCAATCCATGCTGACCATAATCACAAACTAAACTAGTCACACCTGCCTGCACTTGGCCTGTATCCCTCCAAACATTTCTTATTCAGGTACTTATCCAAATGTCTTTTAAACATTTTATCCCACATCCACCACTTCTTCTGGAAGTTCATTCTACACACGAATCACTATCTGTGTAAAAAAAAAAGACCCCTGATGTCTTTTCTAAATCTTTCTCCTCTCTCCTTAAAAATATGCCCCCTTATCTTGAAATTATCCACCCTAGGGAAAAGTCACCTGCCATTCACCTTCTCTATAACCTTCATAATTTTATAAGGGTCACTTCTCAACCTCCTACGCTCCAGTGAAAAAGTCCCAGCCCATCCAGCCTCTCCTTATAATTCAAACCCTCCATACCTGGCAACATCCTCGTAAATCTCTTCTGACCCTCTCCAGCTTAATAATATCCCTTCTCTAATAGGTCAACCAGAACTCCACACAGTACTCCAGAAGAGGCCTCACCAACATCTGTACAACCGTAACATAAATGTCTCAACTCCTATACTCAAAGATCTATTCAAATAAAGCAAGGGTGTTAAACATCTGGCAAAAGGTTTGTTTGATTCTAGTCCAGGAAGTCGAAAACAGTGGGTCAGGGATTTGTGTCTTTGCAGACCAGAAATGCAGCTTTGGTCATTCTTGCAGGTCAAGTGTACCCAGTCTGAGGATGACAGCGACATCAGTAAGAGTGTTGTGGAGACATCACTTCAGGGGATGAGCCAAATTTTCCTGAAATGAGGGAGGGGCTCAGTATGACAATGATGATGAAGAGTGACACATGAACAGGAGATGTGATGAGGTGTTCCCAGTGAATGAGTAGGAAGGTGCACAGACCAGGAAGGGTCAGTAGATTGGATGAGAGCCGTAGAGCGGACACAATGCATGCACTAATAAGAGTCCTAGTCCATTAGCCTTGGCGAGAGATGTGTGCAATAGCAGCTTTAGAGTGGGTGGTGTCCTTGCAAGTGAGAGGTAGCAGACAGATGGTTGAACTTACCCCTTGCAGAGCACAGATCACTGACCCCCTTCCTGCATTGCTGGGCATTCCGTTTCAACTGGGACACCACACTTAGCTGAACTGCTCGCTTGTTCCGGGCCAGCTGTGTCTGGTGGCCTGCCCTCTTTGTCGATTAGTTGGAATAAGTCCTCTCCATACCACTGTATCATCCATCTCAAACTCCAGATCCTTGTTGATGAATCAAGGATCAAACTTGCCTTTGTAGGCCATTTCCTTCAGGATACCAGGATATCAATGTGAAGGGTAATTTCTGGCCTGCAGTGTCTGAAGAGGCCCCCATGGAATTTAAAAGTGCCACCAGCAGCATGAACACCAATAAGTCCTGGCAGTGGCAAACAGTGCCATCTCTCCTGCTGTATGATTCCAGGAGATGGGCACTAAAGAGGCTGTTTCATAATTAATGAGATGAAGAGCTGGAGATTGTGTGAGGAAAGCTGGGGAAAGCAGCTGAAGCCAAAACATTGAAGGTTTCCAAAAGGAGTTCGATATAGTTCTTAGCGCTAAAGGGATCAACGAGTATGGAGAGAAAGCAGGAACAGGACAGTGAGCTGCATAATCAGCCACAATCATATCGAAAGGCAAAGCATGATCAAAGGGCTGAATGGCCCACTCCTGCTCCTATTTCCTGCATGTCTATGAAAGTCACCATGAGCCACTAGGCTGGGCAGCATGAATCTCACTTAAAAACCCTTTTTCCAAAAAATGATGAATTGGTGTTAATGCAAGCACACTGTCCATTACACACATATTGGATCAGGTTCCCATCAACAATACAGTATAACATCAAATAACACATTTCCTTCAGTGATTTAACATACTGCACTCATTGGCTTCCTCTCAGCAATGTCTCTCTCACCCTGCTTGAAAGTTTCTTCCAATGAAGAGGGAATGAGTTGGAACAATCCTTTTTTCTAGATGAATATTAGATTGTTGTTTATCCTTAAACCTAATTGCACTCTGCTTAGTTGGATGTGTTCGTGACTTTCTGCGTACCTATTCACCTGTCTGCTATTGGTCTCTCACTATCACTGTGGACAGAATGATGGAAATTTTAAGACTGCTGAGTTTTGGTGTCACACGTTTGGATATGTTATGGAGAACACTAGGACACTTGATTTCATAGGCCTATGAGTATTGTCATTGGTTTTGTATTGCTGATGACTGGAATCATATGGTACAGAAGAGGCCCTTTAGTCTACTGAGTCTGCACTGACAAAAACAACTGTAAACCTACACCACTCCTACTTTCCAGCACCAGGCCCGTAGTCTTGAATGGTATGACACTTTAAGTGCTCATCCAAGTACTTTTTAAATGTTGTCAGGTTTCCTGCCTCGACTACCCTCCCAGGTAGTGTCTTCATTCTGACACTACACTCTGGGTAGAAGCACTTTGGCCCAGATCCCCTCTAAAGTTCCGGCTCTCCCCCTTAAAATTATGCTCCCTTCTTGTTGACCCTTCAACTAAGGAGAACAGCTAAATTCCATCCACCCTGTACATGCCCCTCATAATCTTATATCTCAATCAGGTCTCCTCTCAACCTTCTCTGCTCGAAAGAAAACAATTCAATCTTACACAGGTTCTCTTTGTAGCTAAACTGCTCCATCCCAGGCAACATCCTAGTGAATCTCCACTGCACCCCTCCTGTGCGATCACATCCTTCCTATGGTGTGGTGACTAGAACTGATACAGTACTCCAGCTGTGGCCTCACCAAAATTTTGTACAGCTCCAACTTGACCCCCCTGTTCTTATAATCTATGCCACATCTAATAAAGGCAAGTGTCATTTATGCTGTCTTAACTAAACTGTTAACCTGTCCTGCAACCTTCAGGAATTTGTGGACAAGTACCCCAAGATCCCTCTGTTGCTCTGAGCTTTCTAGTGTCCTGCCGTTCATTGAATACTCGCTGGTCCTGTTAATTCTTCCAAAGTACATCACCTCACATTTACTAGAGTTAAATTCCATCTGCCCATCTGACCAACACATCTATATCCTCCTGTAACCTAGGACCTTCGTCCTCACTGTCAACCACCCAGCCAAGCTTTGTGTCATCCGAAAACTTACTTATCATCCTCTCCACATTCTCATCTATGTTACTTATATATATCACAAACAATAAAGGACCTCGCACTGATTCCTATGGTACACCACCTAGACACCAGCTCCAGTCACACAAGCAGCCATCTACCACACCCTCTGCCTCCTGCCACTAAGCCAAGTTTTGATTCAATTTGCCAAGTTACCCTGGATCCAATGTTCTTTTACCTTTTTTTATCAGTCTCCCATGTGGGACCTTGTCAAAGGCTTCACTGAAATCTATATAAAGCACATCGATTATACTAACCTCACCTACACACCTGGTCACCTTCTCAAAAATATTCAATCGATATTGTTCGTTATGACCTCCTCTGACAAAGCCATGCTGACTACCCCTGATCAAACCTTACCTCTTGAACTGGAAATTAATTTTCTCCTTCAGAATTTTCTCCATATGTTACCCTAGCACTGATGTGTGACTCATTCGTTCATAATTCCCGGCATTATTTCTACCATCCTTCTTAAAAAGTGCAACCACATTAACAGCCGTTCTTACCCTGTGACCAGACAGTAATTAAAATTTTGGGTCAGGGCTCCTGTAATTTCCTCTCTCATCTCCCATAGCAACCTGGGACGCAACTCATCCAGACCTTGGGCATTTGTCCATTTTTAAACCTGCCCAAACCTGCAATGTCTCATCACTCCCTCTGTCAAACTGCTCAAGAACCTCACTTCTCAAATTGTGTAACTACATGCTCCTTCTCCAGAGTGAAGACAGATGTGAAATGCTCAGTTAACACCCTACCAATGTTCTCTAGTTCCATGCACAGATTGTTCCCGTGGTCCCTAATGGGCCCTACTCTTTCCCTGATATCCTTGTACCCTTGAGATACCTGTAGAATATCTTGGGATTGTCCCTAATCTTACCCACCAATGTTTTTCTTCATGTCCTGTCTTTGCTCTCCTAATTGCCTTTTTAAGATCTCTCTTGCACTTTCTATAATCCACTAGGGCTTCTGTTGATTTGCTCCTTTGAATCTGTTGAAAGCTTTTCTTTTCCTTCTTATCCAGTCCTGGACATTCCTCGACATCCAAGGTTCTCTGGGCTTGTGGCTTCTACATTTAACCCTTAAGGGAACATGTTGGGCCTGTACAGTCACCAATTCCACTTTGAAGGCCCCCACTGTTCTGCTGTAGATTTACTCACAGGAGCTGTTCACAGTTACTTTGATCAGATCCTGCCTAATTTTAATAAAATTTGCCTTTTCCCGAACCGAAATGCAAATCATCTTTTTCCTTTTCCTTAACAAATTTAAAATGTACAGTGTTGTGGTCATTATTACTAAATGTTCTCCCACTACTACCTCAAACACCTGTCAGGCTTCATTCCCCAGAGTTAGGTCCAACAGTGCATCCTCCTTTATTGGACTTTCTACATGTCGACATATGAAGCTCTTCTCAAGACATGTCAGGAAATCTGTCCCTTCTAAAGCTTTACACTATTTTTATCCAAATTAATGTTGGGGAAGTTGAAATCCTTAATATAATTACCCTATGATTGTTTTATACACATCAATGAAATGTCTACATAGCTGCTCCTCCATTGCTTGTTGACTGTGTGGTAGCCTATAACACACTCCCAATAATGTGACTACTCCCTTTTTATTCCTAAGCTCTACCCACAAAGCATCATTCGAAGACACTTCCAAGATACTGTTCCTCCTTACTGCAGTTACTGACTCCTTAATTATTAATGTGACACTACCTTCTCATTCACATCCTCCCCTGTCCTGCCTGAAGATCCTATATCCTGCAATGTTGAATTGCCAGTCCTGCTCCACCCTCAACCTCGTCTCCGTGTTGGCAAAATACCACAATTCCATGTGTCATTCCACACCCATAACTCATCTGTATTACTTATAATAAAGCCAGAAGTCACACGACACCAGGTTATAGTCCAACAGGTTTATTTAATATCACAAACTTTAACCATGATCTTGGGTTCATGTCACGCTACATGTAACCACATCATACTGTTCTGAGTTTGTAAAATCTTTCTTACTGTTCTGTTTTAACACCATTACCTTGATAACTTGTTATGATCTCTCTATTGTTATTACAGTTAGTACAGTTTTGGATGACTTGTTACTTTTACTCATCATGCGACTCTTACACCTATCGTGTTATTGCACACTTTGTCTCTAGCACCATCTTATTCCTGCTTTTTTGTAATTATCTCTCTGCCTCAATTAATCGGATTATAGATCATTCCTTCATATCCTATTCAGCTGTTGACACTTTACTCACATCGTTTGACATTTTTGATCACCTGCAGAGACTTGTTATTCAGCCACACCATTTGTACTGTCTTTTGACACTCTTAATTACCTGGAATTATCTTGCAATGATCTCTCCGTCCATAAATTCTGTGCCTGTGCACTTCCCTCCACTTCACCTGATGAAGGAGCAGCTCTCCGAAGGCCTGTGATTTCAAATAAACCTGTTGGACTATAACCTGGTGTTGTGTGACTTAGCTTGTTGTGGACTTTGTCTACCCCAGTTCAACACAGGCACCTCCACATCATGGATACCTATAATACTCCTAGCATTAAAGTACTCCCTTGAAACTCAACACAGTTGAACTCTCTTTGCCTTGGTCCTTTTACAAAAGTATGCCATGTCCCTATTGGACGAGCACTCTCTGTCTCCTTCCTCTGCCAAACTGTTTAAATTCCCTCGCAGCAACATTAGCAAACCCATCTGTAAGGATGTTAATCATATTCTGGTTCAGGTGTAGACCATCTCACTTGTACGGGTCCCATCTTCCCCAGAAACAGTCCCAGTGATCCAGGAATCTAAAACCCTCTCTCCTGCACCAACTCTTCAGCAATGCATTTATTTGCCATATTCTCCTATTTCTGTCCTTGCTAATATGTGGCACCTGAAGTAATCTAGAGATTACAACCTTTGAGGTCCTGCTTTTAAAATACTGCCTACCTCCCTAAACTCTTGACGCAAGACCTCATCCCTCATTCTACCAATACCGTTGGTACCAGTGGATACCATGACTTCTGTCTTGTCACCTGCCCCTTCAGAATGCCCTGCAGCCGCTCAGTGATATCCCTGACCCAGCAACCAGGGAGCCAATGCACCATCCTAGAGACACATCTGCGGCCAAGAAATGCTGGTCTGTTCGTTCCCCTAACTAATGAATCACTATGGGAGCTCTTCAGAATGGACACGAATCTCAGCTTTGACTAACAAGAACTTAATCTACACAGGGCATCATTAAATCTGGGAGACTTTGAACCATTTTCTATTCTTGGATAGCTATGCCTGATTTCCGAAGTGAAATGCATTCCTCAAGAAAGATCTAGAAATATTATTATTTAAATGTTGGGAGGCTGGAAGCTGAAACATGTGTTATTCTCCTCCAATGTGCAAGCAGAAGGTAGCTGTGGTCACCAATGACAGGTCAATAATAATGTTCTTACAGTGCTGCAACTTTCAGAAGCTATAATGATTGCTCCTTGAGCCTTTAGAACTTGTTTCTGTCCCTCCTGTAAGCTGCTCCATTACCACCAGCCCACCTGAGAGTCACCTGAGGGCCTCACTAGCACATCCCTAAAAACGCAACTGCCTTTCTTACTGGGGCACTTCTGAGGGCAGTTGTAAGTCAATCACATTGCTGTGGGTATGGAGTCACATGTAAATCAGATTGGGTAAGGACGGCAGATTTCTATCCCTCAAGGACATTAACAAACTAGATAGATTTTCATGACAGTCAATGGTAGCTTCATGGCCTCAATCACTGAGAATCGCTTTTAATTCAAATCCCTGTGCCCCTGCAGCTGGGACCAGTATCTCCCAGTTACTTTGAGGACCAATCCGTATTGTTCCCTAAACTCAGGGTAAGCCACCCTCCCGTGTATGGGCTGTGAAACAGAGGCTCCTGTACGACAAACCTAAGTGAACACAATGTGAGAAATAGTTTGCAACAGCACTTTATTATGATTTTGCAAGATGGTTGTACCTCTGAGGACCTGAAAGGACGACTCTATTCCTCAGTGCAGCCAACCTGGATGACTCCTCAGCACAGAAACAGTTTGCCTCCATGACCTGTACAATCTAAGGAAAGGGTGATGAAGGGTTGGAAAATGTTAGCGACTCAACAAACAGATCAAAGTAAGTAATCCCTCAAGTGTAAACTGCAGCCTGCAATTTTCAAGTAGGTGAGGCTTCCTGGGCCATGACAGCTACTTTGTTGCTCATGATCAGAGATGACAACTCATAAGAGGAAGAACACTTTTAATACTTCATATTTGGATCAGAGTATTCCTGTGGGCTCCCCAGTCTTTGCTCAATTTAGTTTATGGAACAAACTTTGATGATGAACTCTGGCCAGCTCTCACTTGGCCTACATGTTTAGATTCCGAGCCAGCTGTTTTCTCCATCACTCCATAAATCACTCAAGTTATAATACTCATAGACATTTAGAGCAAAAACGAAGCCATTCAGCTCATTGTGTCCAACAAAGACCTGATAATGTTCATCCTATTTTCCAGCTTTTGGCCTATATTGTCATTGCTGCCAGAGCTACAAGTGAATATCTGAATACTGCTTCACTGTTGCAGAGTTTTTGAATCACTACCCTTTTCAGGCAGCAAATTCCAGATTCCCACCATCCTCTGGGTGAAAGTATTTCTCCTCAACTCTCCTCTTAGCCTTCTACTCTTCCTTTAAACCTATGCCCTTGGTTTTTGCCCCCTGTACTGATAGAAAATGTGCCTTCCTATTCACTCCATCCATGCCCCTCATAAGCTTATACACCTCTGTCAGGTCCCCTTTCAACCTCCACTGCTCTAAGGAAAACAACCTGAACCTATCCAATTTTTCCCTGTAGCTCAGTATATCCACCCCAGCAAGCATCCTGTTAAATCTCCTCAGAACCCTGTCTCCTATAATTTTTTTGAAATATGTTCTGGTCTCACACACTTGCCAAAATTGGCATGTAAAAACCTGAGTGTTGTGAGCTCAATGCAAGTCCAGGAGAGGGCAGCAAAGGCTACCTGCTTAAAACTGTGCACCATCCCATGGCGACACAAGTCATCTATGGACAAATAATTCTCAAAATGGGGAAGTCTGAGTGGACTTGTAATTACTTTGATAGAAAGTAAACTACTGTGGGTGCTGGAGATCTGAAACAAAAGCAAAAACTGCTGGAAGAGCTTGAAAGGTGCTAGCAGAATCTGTGCAGAGGGAAACAGAGTTACCATTTTGAATTCAATATGACTCTTTTTCAAAAGTGCTTAAATACCTTGCATTGATTAAAATGCAGATCTCCAGTGCTTTGGCCTCTCTTTGTAATAATATTCCAGAATTCCCTGTGCTATGAAAGACGGCAACTGGAGAGCAGTCAATGCTGTTGGCAATGCTGACATGTTGTTGTTGAGAAGATTACTTCGATGGAGGTGAGTGGTGGAGAAAGGAACCTGAATGGGGCTCAAAACGAGACACCACAGGTTCTTGTCAATAATATACCAAAGCTCTACAATGTGCAGGAGGGCTCAAAGATATACTGATTGAAAATGTTGCTGTAGCTTTTGGATGCCTTCTTGTGGCTGTTCATTGATTTATGTTTCGTTATGCTCCTGTGGGGTGCCCTGTAGAGTCATAGAATCTTACTCACTGGAATTTAGAAGAATTAGTGAGGGTTGGGAATTTTATAGAAACATATAAAATTATGAAGGGAATAGATAAGAGAGAAGCAGGAAGGATGTTCCCACTGGCAAGTGAAACTAGAACTAGGGGGCAGAGGCCCAAAATCAGGGGATGCAGGTTTAGGACTGAGTTGAGGAGGAACTTCTTCACCAAAAAGGGTTGTGAATCTGTGGAATTCCCTGTCCAGTGAAGCAGCTGACGCTGCTACCTCGTTGAATGTTTTTAAGGCAAAGATAGATTTTTGAATAGTAAAGGAATTAAGGATTATGGTGAGAGGGTGGGAAGCGGTGCTGAATCCACAAAAACATCAGACATGATCTTATTGAATGGCAGAATAGGCTCGACAAACCAGACGGCTTACTCCTGCCCCTATTTCTTATGTTCATACAATACACAAGCTGGCCAGTCATTCTCATGCCAGCTTGTGTATTGAACAAAGAAGAGCCAGCACAGGAACAGGCACTTCAACCCACTATTGGACAGATCAGCTCTTTTCCTGTAGCTCTGCAAGTTTTGTTCTTTTCAACCAAGTGTCCAATTTTTAAGAGTTCCTATAAAATCTGATTCTATAAGTCCTTCAAGGAGTTTGTTCCAAATCTAACACATTTAAGGTGCAATATGAATGCAAGTTGTTCATTTGTCAGATGTTGATTATGCGAAACAATCGTGACAAATCAAAAAATCAAAATCTTCATTGCCTGTAATACACTTTGATATACTTTGCTGTATGAGCACGTATTATATAAATGTGACTTACTTTACTCTTTATCACAACATCAGGTCTTCCACAAGCTAACAAAAGAGTAAAGTAGACATTAAGCTGCTTGACCTCTATTTGGGCAAAGAGAGTAATTTGCAATCTTGTACTTACTGAGCACACTGCTCCAGAATGAAGTATAAGTAGCCATGCCTGTCACATCCCCTGGGGGGGCAGGGTTCCTCCGGCTTGTCTTCACTGTAAACTCACGGCCTGAGGACTTGCTTACTGGACCAGTTACTTCAATATCCACAATGTGAAAATTCAACAGGCTGCAGAGTCAAACAGAAAATTTCAATTTATAATAGAAACTCATTCAAAGGAGATTTGAAAATATTTTGAATACTGTGACCCGTTCAGGTCAGGCGTCGCCTTCAAAACCGGATCCAGTTCTGATCAGTCTGTACCTTAAATAATGGTTCCAGTTTTGGCTACACTTAAACCATAAGACATAGGAGCAGAAATAGGCCATTCAGCCCATCAAGTATGCTCTGCTATTCAGTGAGATCATAGCTGATCTGATAACCCTCAACTCCAGTTTCCCACCTTTTCATATAATCCTTGATTCCCTTACTGATTAAAATTTTGTCTATCTCAGCACTGCACACACTTAACAACCCAGCTTCAATATCTCTTCTGCGGTCATGTATCCCACAGATTCACTAATCTCAGAGAAAAAGAAATCCTCCTCATTTCCATCTTAAATGAGTGACCCTCACTGTGAGATTATGCCTTCTGGTCTGAGACTCTCGCACAAACGGAAACAACAACTCAACCTCCATCCTGTTAAGATCCCTCAGAATCTTATATGTTTCAATTAGGTCTCCTTTGAGCACAGGCCCAATCTAAACAATCTTTCTTTATTAGAAAATCCCTCCATATCCAGGATCAAATTAGTGAACCTTCACTGGACTGCCTCCAATGGCAGTATATCATTCCTTCGTACTTTCTCACAGCATTCCAGCTGTGGTCTGGTGAGTACCTTTACAAGACTTCTCCATTTTCTTTGAAATAAATGCCAAAACTCCATTCATCTTCCCTATCACTCAATTAACTTGGACATAAGCTTTTGTGACTCATGCATGAGGATCCCCAAATATCATTGTGCAGCAGCTTACTTCACTCTTTCTCCATTAACATAATATTCAACTCCTTTATTCTTCCTGCCAAAGTACATTACTTCACATTTTCCCACATTGTATTCCATCTGTCAAGGGTTTGCCCTTTTGCTTAACCTGTCTGTGTCCCTCAACAGACTCACTGTATCATAGAAAGATAGAAGATAGGAGCAGCAGGAGACCATTTGGCCCTTCAAGCCTGTTCTGCCATTCATCATGATCATGGCCGATTGTCCAACTCAATAGCCTCATCCTGCTTTCTCCCCATAACCTTTGAATCCATTCACCCTAAATGGCAGATTTCAAATCATCTGGGGCTTTTTCTGAATCTAAGCATTCTTGGAAGATTACCATCAGTGCATCCACTATCTGCTTCTTATAAAATCCTAGGATGCAACCCATCAGGTCCAGGTGACTTATCAACCTTTGGACTCCAACAGGAATACTGGCTCCAGTTCTGGCAGATGTGCTAACTCCATTTAACCTGTCACTGTTAAACTCACTCAACTACATTGATTCAGAAATTCCACTATTTTGAAATATTCTTTGTTTTGTTCAAATTCATCCATGGTCCCACTCTTCCCTATTTTTGGAACCTCTTACTGCCTCACAGATCTCCACTATAAGTTGCAGTCTGACCAGAACGAGGCACCTCTGATCTCCTTCATTATGTTGTTGACAACTAAGCTTTCCACTGAAGTTCTGGGATTCTGAACCTAAATCTCTCCGTCTCTCTCTATCCTCCTTTAACACTCTTTAAAACATTTGTTTCTAACCAAGTGTTTGGTCCCCTGTCCTGATTCCTTATGTGACTCACTGTAAACTTTTGTTTGCTGTGCTGTAAGCACCTTGGATCATATTACTAAATGCAGAATATAGAGAATGAGGAAGAAAGTTGAAATGTAAGACCTCAAAAGTAGTTATCTCAGGATTACTACAGGTGCCATGAACAGAGTAGAAATGGCAGGATATACAGGATGAACATGTGACTGAAAACATGGTGAGAGTTTCAGATTCATGGGGCATCGGGACCGGTTCTGGGGGAGTTGGGACCTGTTCAAACTGAACAGGTTACACCTGGACAGGACTGGGACTGATTAATTTCTTGGGGGGGGGATACTTGGTAAAGTGGTTGGGGAGGTTTTAAACTAGTGCGGCAGTGGGATTGGAACCAGAGGAGTAGGGCAGTAGATGCAGAAATTGAGGAAGAGGTGGAAACCAAGGCAAACATGGCTAAGAACAAGAACAGGCAGAGAAACTCTGCTGAAAATAGCAGGGGAGGTGGTCTGAAATGCATGTGTTTCAATGCGAGAAGGATAACAGGCAAGGTAGAAGAACCTAAAGTTTTGGTTAGTACTTGGAACAATGACATCAAAGTGATTACAGAGACTTGGCTGAAAGAGGGATAGGAATGGCAGCTAAATGTCCCAGGATTTAGATGTTTCAGGTGTGATAGAAAGGGAGGTAAAAGGGGTGGGTAGTTGCATTACTGGTAAAGGGGTATTTCACAGCTGTACCTAGGGAAGATACATCAGAGGACTCGTGCAGCAAGGCAATATGGGTAGAACTTGTTGGGCTGAAGGGCCTGTTTCCACACTGTAGGGATTCTATGAAGTCAGGAAGAGGAAAGGTGAAATCACAATACTGGGGGTATGCTATAGACTTCCCTACAGCCAGCAGGAGATAGAGGAAAGAATATGTAGACAGATTTTGGAAAGATGTAAAAACAGCAGGGTTGTTGTGTTGGGTGATATTAACTTCGCCTATACTGACTGGGGCTCACTTTGTGCGAAGAGTTTGGATGGGGCAGAATTTTTAAGGACCATTCAGAAGGGATTCCTGACACAATATGTAAACAGTACAACCAGGGAAGGGGTTATACTGGACCTGGTTTTGGGAAACGAGCCCGGCCAAGTGAGTGAAATTTCAGTGGGGAGCATTTTGGGAGTAGTGACCATAATACTGTGAGTTTTAAGATACTCATGGACAGAGATAACAGCAGCCCTGGGGTGCAGGTGTTACACTGGGGGAAGGCAAACTACAACAATATTAGGCAAGAACTAGAGACTGTTGATTCAAGCGGCTGCTTGAGGGTAAATCTACATCGGAGATGTGGGAGTATTTCAAACGGCAGTTAATAAGAGTTCAGGAGCAGCACGTTCCTGCGAGAATGAAGAATAGATATGGCAAATTACGTGAAGCTTGGATCACCAGGGATGTCATGACCTTGGTCAGAAAGAAAAAGGAAGCATACATAAGATCTACGAGGATGGTAACTGAAGACGTCCTTGAAGTATATCAGGAAAGTACTTAAACAAGGAATTAGAAGGGCTAAAAGTGGACATGAAAAGTCGTTAGCAAGCAGGACTAAGGAGAATCCCAAAGCTTTTTATACATATGTAAAAAGCAAGAGGGTAGCCAGGAAAAGGGTTGGCCCACACAAGGACAAAGGAGGGAACCAAAAGAACTGTGGATGCTGTAAATCAGAAACTAAAACAGAAGTTGAAGGAAAAGCACAGCAGGTCTGGCAGCATTTGTGAAGAAAAATCCGAGTTAACGTTTCAAATCCGGTGACCCTTCCTCAGAAGTGATGGTAGCTAGGGAAATGTCAGTTTATATACAGAAGATAGGGTAGGGGGAGGGGGTAAGGAGTAAATGATAGGTGGGGTAGAGCCCAAAGATAGGGAAGAGCAGTTGGACAGACAAAGGAGTAGATAACGACCTAGCTAAGAAGGCGAATAGCTGTTAATGGAGACTGTTAGTGGCTAACAATAGGTAGTGTGTAATGGCAGATGATGTGATAACATGACCTGGTGGGCCAATGGAGGGAATCTATGTGAGGAGCCAGAAGAGGTAGGTGAGGTCCTAAACGAATACTTTGTGTCAGTATTCGCCAAAGAGAAGGAATCAATGGAGAATGATCTGAGGGAAGGGAGTGTCGAGTTTCTGAGCTGAGTTGCTATTAAAAGGAAGAGGTGTGGGTCCTGAAGGGGTCTATCCCAGAATATTAATGGAGGCAAGAGAACAAATTGCTGGAGCATGTTCAGACATCTTTGCATCCTCTTGCGCCACAGGTGATGTCCCAGAGAACTGAAGAATAGCCAATGTTGTCCCATTGTTTAAGAAGGGTAACAGGGATAATCATGGAAATTACAAGTCTGTGAGTCTCACGTCCGTGATAGTGAAATTATTGGAAAGGATTCTCAGGGACCAGACCTAAACAAAATTAGAAGCAAAAAGATTTATTAGTGATAGACAGCGTGGTTTTGTGTGGGCGAGGTGAAACCTCACTAACTTGATCGAGTTTTTTGAGGAGGTGACAAAGACGATGAGAGAAAATGGTTGATGTTGTCTACATGGACATCAGTTATCTACAATGTCCCTCATATGGTACAAAAACAAAGTTGCTGGAAAAGCTCAGCAGGTCTGGCAGCATCTGTGGAGGAGAAAACAGAGTTAACGTTTCAGGTCCGGTGACCCTTCCTCAGGACTCAGACCCTTCCTCATATGGTAGACTGGTACAAAAGGTGAAGTCACATGGTATCAGGGATGAGCGGGCAAGATGGGTACAGAACTGGCTTAGTCATAGGAGACGGAGGATAGCGGTGGAAAGATGCTTTCCAGAATGCAGGGTTGTGACTAGTGGTGTTCCACCGGGATCTGTGCTGGGACCTCTGCTGTTTGTGATCTAAATGATTTGGAGGAAAATGTAGCTGGTCTAATTAGTAAACTTACAGATGATACAAAAGTTGGTGGAGTTGCAGATAGTGAGGAGGATTGTCAGAGGATACAGTAGGATATAGATCAGTTAGAGGCATGGGCAGAAAAATGGCAGATGGAGCTGAATCCAGACAAATGTGAGGTGATGCATTTTGGAAGGTCAAGTACAGGTGGAAATTATACAGTGAATGGCAGAACCCTGAGGAGTATTGATATGCAGAGGGATCTGGGTGTGCAGGCCCACAGTGATCTGAAGGCAGCAGCGCAGGTAGATAAGGTGATAAAAAAGGCCTATGGCATGTTTCCCTTCATTGGAAGGGGCATTAAGTATAAGGATAGACAAGTTATGCTATAGCTTTACAGAACCTTAGTTAAGCCACTGTTGGAATATTGCACACAGTTCTGGTCACCACACTACCAGAAGGATGTGGATGCTTTAGACAGGGTACAAAAAGGTTTACCAGGATGTTGCCTGGTGTGGGGTGTTTTAGCAATGAAGAAAGGTTGGATAGACTGGGCTTTTTTTCACTGGAATGCAGGAGGTTGAGGGGTGACCTGATAGAAGTTTGTGAATGGCATGGATAGAGTGGAAAGTATGAGGCTTTTTCCCAGGTGGAAGGGTCAATTACTAGGGTACACAGGTTCAAGATGCGGGGGGAAGTTGTAAAGAGATGTGCGAGGCAGGTTTTTTACACAAAGGGTGGTAAGTTCCTGGAACGCGCTGCCAGAGGAGGTGGTGGAAGCAAACACAATAGCTGCATTGAAGAAGCACTTGGACAAATACATGAGTAGGAAGGGAACAGAGGGATACGGATCGTGCAAGTGAAGACAGTTTTAGTATGGAAGGACAAAATGTGTCGGCGCAGCCTTGAAGGGCTGGAGGGCCTGTTCCTATGCTGTATTGTTTTTTGTTCTTTGTTCTTGTACTTCAGTCAAGATACACAAAGTACAAACTGTTGTGTTTTGTGTCAGCTTTATGATGGATAGGTATTTGCATTGACTAGATAGGAACATTTATATGCAAAAATCTGCTTTAGGGGTCATAAATATTGAAAGCTGAAGGTGATGGAAAAATAAGACCAGTCTTTGATAGAGCCATAGAAAATGAAAACAGACCTTTCGGTCCAATTAGTCCTTGCCAACCATAATCCAAAATCCCACTTGACTGCATATCCTCCAAACCTCTCATTCATATGTTATCTAAATGTCTTTTAAACATTGTAACTGTACCTGCATCCACCACTTCCTCTGGAAGCTCATTCCACAGAAGAACCACAATCTGTGTAAAAAAAATTGCCTCTCATGTCTTTTTTAAATGTTTCTCAACTTAAAAATATGCCATCTAGTCTTGAAATTCCCTACCCTAGGGAAATGACACAAGCCATTCATCATATCTATACACCTCATAATTTTCTAAATCTCGAAAAGGTCATTCCTCAACCTCCTATGCTCCAGTGAAAAAAGTCCCAGCCCATATAGCTTTTCCTGATAACTCAAACCTTCCATTCCTGGCAACATCCTGATAAATCTTTTGTGAATCCTCATCAATTTACTAATATCCTTCCTATAACAGAGCGACCAGAATTGGACAGAGTTTTCCACAAAAGGCCTCACCTCTTGTACAATCTCAACATAATTTCCCAATGCCGATACTCAAAGGTCTGCACAATGAAGGTAAGGGTGCTAAATGCCTTCTTAAGCACCCTGTCTGCATGTGACACAAACTTCAAAGAATCATGCATCTGAACCCCTAGGTGACCCAATGCTACCCAAGGCCCTACTTTTAATTGGATAAGTCCTGCGCTTGTTTGTTTCACCAAAATACAATACCTCATAGTTAACCAAATTATACTCCATCTGCCACTCTTTAGCCCATTGATCCAACTGATCAAGATTACTTTGTAATCTTAAATAACCTTCTTCACTGTGCACTATACCACCAATGTTGGTGTCATCCGCAAGTCTACTAACAATGCCTTCTATATTCTCATCTAAGGTATTCATATGACAAACAAAATTGGATCCAGCACCGATCCCCATGGAACACTCCAGGTCACAGGCCTCCAGTCCAAAAACTAACCTTCCACTATCACACTCTGTTGCGTGCCATTAAGTTAATTTTGTACCCAATTGACAAGCTCACCCTGAATCCCATGTTACCCAACCTTACTCATTAATCTATCATGCGGAATCTTGTCAAAGGCTTTACCAAAGTCCAAGTAAACAAGGTCTACCATTCTGGCCTCATCAATCCTCTTGGCTACTTCTTTAAAAACAACTCAATCAAGTTAGAGAGACACGATTTCCCTTGTGTAAAACCATGCTGACTATCCCTAATCATTCCTTGCCTCTCCAAATTCATATAAATCCTATCTTTCAGAAGCACTTCCAATGACTCACCCAGCACCAAGTCCTTACAACCCTTCTTAAACAAAGGCACAACATTAACCACTCTGCAGTTATCGGGCACCTCACCCGTAGTTATAGGTGATACAAATATTTCTGCAAGAGGCCCCACAATTTCTTCCCTAACTTCCCTCAATGTCTTGGGATATGGTAGATCAGGTCCTGGAGATTTATCCATTATATTTACTAAGACCTCCAGCACTTCCGCATCTGTAATGTGAACTGTTTTTAAAGCATCAATATTTATTTCCCTGAGTTCTGTAGTCTCCATTTCTTCCTCCATAGTAAAAACTGACACAAAATATTCATCTAATATCTTTCCCATCTTCTGTGGTTCAACACAAAGATGACCTCTTTGATCTTTAAGCGGCCTTACTCTCTCCCTAGTTGTTCTCTTACTCTTAGTGTATTTATAGAATCTTTATGGATTATCCTGAACCTTATTTGCCAGGGCTTTCTCATATCCTCTTTTTGCCTTCCTGATCTCCCTCTTAAGAATGCCTTTACACTTTTTATACTGTTCAAGAAATATACAATTCCTTTTTTGTTTTTGACAAGAATCAACATCTTTATTCGTCCATTGCTCTCTAATCCTACCAGTCTTATCTTTCACTCTAACAGGAACAAAATGACTCTGAACTCCAGTTATCACACTTTTGATAGTCCATGAATTCCTGAGATTGTCTTCTGTTTAAGGATATTGTACGTGCTCAGTGTATGTTTCATTACTGCTAATAACAGCTACCACTAAACTTTTGTCTATCTGACTGTAATGGTATAAATCCTATTATTTTGAGGACTAACTTCTGGCTGTTTCCCTATATCCCACTTTGTTAGCAATAACACTTAGTCCTATTGAAAGGTCAGCTTGGCTCCCATGTTTTGGAATGAATGTCCGATAGTGCGGAATGGGTACCTACCCAGGATCAGCCACCAGGCTGCCTTGCACACAGTCAAAGCCCAGAGTGTGTCCGGCCATGGCTGCAGCAGCCATGGTATTCACGTTGTTTGGTGCAAGCTCACACAAGTTCCTCACTGACCCATCATACAGCACAGCCCGCTGGCCCTTCATGCTTTCCTTCAGCTCCTGCAGGTGACCTCGCAGCTTGAAGCTGTCTGGATGTTTGCTCATTGTCACCTTCAGGCCCTGTAGAAACGGGCAAAGGTCAAATAGAAGTCAGTCTTGCCCATTCAGTCCTGCCAAAGAGTCCTTTTAGTACAGGGCAGTACAAACAGGCCTTTTCCAAACTTGATGTAAGATCCTTTGACCGTCTACCTCGACACACACACTCCACATGTTAGACATATGTTACTCCAACCCTCTATGTTTAGATTATCACCATCTCCAAATTAATGCCTCAGTTCCCTCTGGTATTCTTCACATCTTCTAACTTGTTGTGATCAGAACTGCTGCCTGGAGTCTTGAGTGACTAAGCAACTTGAGACAGTTATACTTTAGAGGGATCAGCAAAAGTCGAATATTCTTTGACCCCACTGAGAAACAGTGCTTAGTTGCTGTAGACTACTACTGCTCACCTTCAGAGTTCCTCTGTTAGCCATTTTTTGGATATCCTCTGCCCCCCAGAGTGCTCCGCTGGGTATGTACAGGGTGTGTCCATATCTGCTAGCTGCCTCTCGACATTTAGTATCCACTCCCTGTTCGGCAAATGCAGTAGGAGAACCAGCCTGTGGGATATAAAGAATCATTCCAGTGTGGAAAACATTGGGAAATGCAATAAATTGGCACCTGGGCCACTCCAGGACAAACAGGGTAGTTATCTTTGGATTACTACTGGTGCCATTTGATAACGAGGTAAGGAATAGGGAGACAGTGCAGCTAAACACGTGGCAACAGGGCTGGTGAGGGGGGAGGGCATCCATTATGTGGATAATTGGAGCACATTCTGAGGAAGGTGGGACCTGTACAGTAAGGACGGGTTGCACCTGAACTGGAAGGGCACAAATATCCTGGGAGGGAGGTTTGCTAGAGCTGTACGGGATGGTTTAAACTAGATTGGCAGGGGGTGGGGAACCAGATTTCTAATTCAGAGGATGATATTCAGCCTTCCAACAGACACAACAGGGAGTGAGGTTGTTAATAAAGAAATGCGGTCGATGGAGCGTAATTGTGGACATAGTGATGGTTTGAGGTGTGTATACGTCAAAGCTAGAAGTATCAGAAATAAGGCGGATGAACTTAGAGCATCGGTCAGTACTTGGAACTACGATGTTGTGGCCATTACAGAAATTTGGGTAACTCAGGGACAGGAACAGTTATTGGAAGTTCCGGGATTTAGATGCTTTAAAAGAAATAGGGAGGGTGGTAAAAGAGGCGGGGAGTGGCATTGCTAGTCAGGGCTAGTATAGCAGCTACTGAAAGGCAGTTCGAGAATGATATGTCTACAGAGTCAGTTTGGGTTGAGGTCAGGAACAAGAAAAGAGCAGTCACTTTGTTGGGGGTTTTTTACAGACCCCATAATAGTTGCAGAAAAGTGGAGGAGCAGATTGGGAGGCAGATACTGGAAAGGTGCAGAAGTCACAGGGTTGTAGTCATGGGTGACTTCAACTTTCCAAATATTGATTGGAAACTTTTCAGTTGTAATAGTTTAGATGGAGCCGATTTTGTCCAGTGCGTTCAGGAAGGATTCCTGACACTACATAGATAGACCAACACGAGGAGAGGCCACTTTGGATTTGGTGCTTGGCAATGAACTGGGCCAAGTGTCAGGCCTGTTGGTAGGAGAGCATTTTGGCAGTAGTGATCATAACTCTGTTACTTTTACAATCGTCATGGAAAAGGATAGGTACATACAGCAGGGTAAGGTTTATAATTGGGGGAAGGGTAATTATAATTCTGTCAGGCAAGAACTGGATAACATAAAATGGGAACAAATGCTGTCAGGGAAGAGCACTATAGAAATGTGGAGATTGTTTAAGGAATGCATACTGCGTGTGATCGATATGTTTGTCCCTAGCAGGCAGCGAAGATGCGGTCGAGTGAGGGAGCCTTGGTTCTCGAGAGAGGTTGAACAACGAGTTAAGAGGAAGAAGGAGGCTTACATAAGGTTTAGGAAACAAGGAACGGAAAAGGCTCTAGAGGGATACAAGTTAGCCAGGAAAGAGCTGAAGGAAGTGCTTAGGAGAGCTATAAGGCGGCATGAGAAAACCTTGGCAGATAGGATCAAGGCAAACTCCAAGGCTTTTTACACATACGTGAAGAATAAGAGAATGACCAGAGTAAGGGTAGGGCCGATCAAGGATTGTAAGGGGAATTTGTGCACAGAGCCTAAAGAGATAGGAGAAGTCCTTAATGAATACTTTTCTTTGGTATTCACAACGGAGAGGGACCTAGTTGTAGAGGAGGACAGTGTGAAACAGGCTGGTAGGCTAGAGGAGGTGGATGTTAGTAAGGAAAATGTACTAGAAATTTTGAGGAACTTGAAGGTAGATAAATCCCCTGGGCTTGATGGGATTTATCCAAGGACTCTATGGGAAGCGAGGAAGAGATCGCAGGGCCTTTGGTGATGATCTTTTCGTCCTCACTGTCCACAGGTATAGTGCCGGAAGAGTGAAGAGTGGCAAATGTCATTCCCTTGTTCAAAAAAGGGAATAGGAATAACCCCGTAAATTACAGCCCAGTTAGTCTTAGTTCAGTGGTGGGCAAAAAGGGCTCTGAGAAATAGGATTTATGATCACTTGGATAGGCACAGTTTGATTCATGATAGTCAGCATGGATTTGTGAGGGGTAGATCATGTCTCACAAACCTTATTGAATTCTTTGAAGAGGTGACCAAACACCTGGATGAAGGTAGAGCAGTGGATGTGGCATACATGGATTTAAGAAAGGCATTTGATAAGGTTCCCCATGGTAGGCTCATGCAGAAAGTAAGGAGGCATGGGAAACGGGGAAATGTGGCAGATTGGATTCAAAATTGGCTGACCCTTAGAAGACAAAGGGTGGTAGTGGATGGAAAATATTCAACATGGTGCTCAGTTACGAATGGTGTACCACAAGGATCTGTTCTGGGTCCTCTTCTATTTGTGATTTTTGTAAATGATTTGGATGTAGGAGTGGAAGGGTGGATTAGTAAGTTTGCGGATGATACGAAGGTGGGTCGAGTTGTGGATATTGCGGAGGGCTGTTCTAGGTTACAAAGGGACACTGATAGGATGCAGAGCTGGGCTGAGAAGCGGCAGATGGAGTTTAACCCTGAAAAGAGTGAGATGATTCATTTTGGAAGGACAAATTTGAAAGCAGAATACAGGGTTAACGGAAAGATTCTTGGCAGTGTGGAGGAGCAGAGGGATCTTAGGGTTCATGTTCACAGTTCCCTGAAAGCTGCCACCCAGGTGGATAGAGTTGTTAAGAAGGCGTATGGTGTGTTAGCTTTCATTAATAGAGGGATTGAGTTCAAGAGCCGTGAAGTTATGTTCCAGCTATACAAAAGCCTGATTCGGTCACATCGCCTCATTACAGGAAAGATGTGGAAGCGTTGGAAAAGGTGCAGAGGAGATTTACCAGGATGTTGCCTGGAATGGAGGGAAGGTCTTACGAGAAAAGGTTGAGAGAGCTAGGGCTTTTCTCTTTAGAACGACGAAGGATGAGAAGTGACTTGATAGAGGTGTACAAAACGATCAAAGGTATAGATAGAGTGGACAGCCAGAGACTTTTTCCTAGGGTGGAGGTAGCTATTACGAGGGGGCATAGTTTTCAAGTGAGTGGAGCTAGATATAGGGGAGACGTCAGAGGTAGGTTCTTTACTCAGAGTGGTAGGGGCGTGGAATGCATTGCCGGAGAGGGTAGTGGAGTCGGCCTCATTAGGGGCATTTAAGCGGCTATTAGATAGGCATATGGATGATAGTATAAGGTAGGGGTGGAGGTTAGAAAGACCTTAGGTTTAGGATAAAAGCTAGGCACAACATCGTGGGCCAAAGGGCCTGTACTGTGCCATACTGTTCTATGTTCCACCAAATGGGATTGTCCCAACTATAGTGTCTCATGTGTTGAAATTTCTTAGTGACTTGGTGAGAAGCGAGTCTTTTTAACTGTTTAGTCTGTAAGGTTGAAAGGTGCAAGCTGTTTTTTTTAAAGTCTTGATCTTGAAAGATGGAATTTACAGTACAGAATGAGACCACTCAACTCGCTGAGCCTGTACCTCAGTTCACCATCTGTTTAAGTCCTGTTCCCTGGAGGTTGTTGTGTTCCCACTGATAAGACTGTTGTGTGACATTCCCTGTTCTCATAACTGCCTGGGTGGAAACATTCCTTCCAAGTTACATCCCCATTGCTCCAGTAGAATCAGGAAATACCCTGTCAGTACAGATTCTGAACTGGGGCAACCATCACTTACTATTTACCCTCCCCAGTAAGATATCACCTGCAGATTCCGTCACCCTTTCAGCCCCAAGTTGAACTGGCCTGGTTTGAATGGAGTGGTCATTGCCATGTGATAACTGAAAGTATCCAACAGGCAGTAGTGTCATTGGGAATCACACAGAGGCTCTCACTTTCAGGAGGCCCATGCCCCTCACCTCACCAAGGACAGCCATGTCACCATTTGGTCAGAATGCACTCTCTGCAGTTGTCTTTCTTAAGGCTTCTTCTTCTCTTTGCCTCATTTTTTCTCCTTGAAAACTCCCACTGTATTAGGTTGCCTGGCTAAATCTCTCCACTTTTAATCCAATGTCTTTTCTTGACCCTAACTCTATTAATTGATTTGCAATGTTTCTTTATTAAAGATCCTTTATGCTGTTGTTGTCATCCATGAAATGTTGTTTATGGAATGGGAGCTAAGATTTTCAATGAGACACAAACAGAGAAGAACAATGTTTTTAGTTTAACTGCATTTAGGAGACAGATTATGAATGACTTTATTGAGGTGTTCAAAATTATGAAAAATTTTGACAGGGTGAAGAAGGATATTCTGTTTCCACTCGTTGGCATGTCAGTAGCTAGGGGTCACAGTTTCAAGATTGTCAGCAAGAGAGCTAGGAGTGAGATGAGAAGAAAGTTCTTTACTCAGGATTTGGAATGCGCTGCCTGGGAGAGTGGTAGAGGTGGACTCCCTACGAGGTTTCAAAAGAAACATGGATATATATATTTGAAAGGGATGAAGTTAGAGGACTATGGAGACAGGGTTGGAGAGTGGGACGAGCTGTGTAGCTGGTTTGGGAGCTAGTACAGACACAATGGGTCAAATGGTGTTCTTCTGTACTGTAAAAAATTCTATGATTCTATCTCACTTCCCAGCCTGGTCTCCACTAAGAGAGAGAATAATCTAGATTTACTCTGCGACCAGTTGGGTCCAGTGACAGGTATTGACAAACTGGAAAGGGAAACATACCATACAATCCGCATGTTTAAGAAACTCCTCACCATAATCCTTTATTATCTGAGGATGAGCTACTTCCACAATGAGGTCAGCACATCTGAGGAAAAGAAACAGCCAATAATAATCATCCAAGGAAACAATGTGAAAATCATCAAACAGCAAAAATACTTCAATACTGGGTTTCCCCAATAGCAGGAGAAGCTTCATTGTAAAGTCAAGACCTCAGACAGGGGCAGAGGTAAACAATGCCAAACAATAATGTCATAACACAAATCCCATCAGGATAAGGTGGTGACTTTTGACACTCATGCTCCATCTTTTCCTGGGGACTGAGAACAGAATGCTCTTGATCAGTTGGCTGGAGGTGCATTCAACAAACATCTCAGGGCCTCCTTCAGCCCAATTCTACTAGTTTTCAACTAGTTATGGAAAAGGATAGAACTCTTTAAAAAGATAAAGTTCTAAATTGGAGTAAGGCCAATTTTGACAGTATTAGACGGGAACTTTCAAAAGTTGATTGGGGAAGCTATTTGCAGGTAAAGGAACAGTTGGGAAGTGGGAGGCCTTTCAAAATGAGATAATGAGAGGTCAGAGACAGTATGTTCCTGTTAGGGTGAAGGGCAAGACTGGACAACTAGAGAAATTGAGGCTCTGGTCAAGGAAAAGAAAGGGGCATATGTCAGGTATAGACAGCAGAGATCGAGTGAATCCTGAGAAGAGGATGAGGGCAATAGGAGTATACTTAAGAGGGAAATCAGGAGGCCAAAAATAAGACGAGATAATTTTGGCAAATAGAGCTAGGGAGAATCAAAAGAAGCTTCTATGAGTACATGAAGAGGAAAGGAGTAACGAGGGAGAGAATACAGCCCCTTTAAGGATCAACATGGCCTTCTATATATGGAACCACAAGATATGGGTGAGATACTAAATAAATGTTTCACATCAGTATTTACTGTGGTGAAGGACAAGGAAACTAGGGAACTTGGGGAAACAAATAGTGATGTCTTGGAAAGAGTTCATTTTACAAAAGAAGAGGTGCTGGAGGTCTTAACATGCATAAAGGTGGATAAATCCCCAGGACCTGATCAGGTATTTTCCCAAACTTTGAGGGAAGCTAGGGAAGTGATTGCTGGGCACCTTGCTGAAATATTTGTATCATCAATAGCCAAGGGTGAGGTGTCAGAGGACTGGAGGTTGGTTAATGTGGTGCCATTATTTAAGAAAGGCTGTGAGGAAAAGCCAGGGAACTATAGGCTGGTGAGCCTGATGTCAGTGGCTGGTATGTTGTTGGAGGGAATCCTGAGGGACAGGATTTACATGTATTTGGCAAAGCAAGGACTGATTAGGGTTAGGCAACATGGTTTTGTGTGTGGGAAATCATACCTCAATAACTTGATTGAATTTTTTTTGAAGAGGTGACAAAGAAGATCAGTGAAGACAGAGCGGTAGATGTTGTCTGTATGGGCTTCAGCAAAGCATTCCACAAGGTGCTGCACGGTAGATTGGTTTGTGAGGTTAGATCACATGGGAACCAGGAGAAGCTCGCCAATTGGATACAAAATTGGCTTGAAGGTAGGAAACAGAGGGTGGTGGTGGAGGGCTGCTTTTTGGGCTGG
The DNA here is from genome assembly GCF_021869965.1 of Rhincodon typus. Taxonomy (NCBI): domain Eukaryota; kingdom Metazoa; phylum Chordata; class Chondrichthyes; order Orectolobiformes; family Rhincodontidae; genus Rhincodon; species Rhincodon typus. The sequence continues at coordinate 15,692,093 of NC_063371.1, read as the reverse complement.
AGGCCTGTGACCAGTGGTGTGCCATAAGAATTTGTGCTGGGTCCACTGCTTTTCGTCATTTATATAAATTAATTGGATGTGAATATCAGATGCTTGGTTAGTAAGTTTGCAGATGACACCAAAATAGGTGGTGTAGTGGACAGCAAAGAAGGTTGTCTCATATGGGCCAATGGGTCAAGGAATGGCAGATAGAGTTTAATTTGGATAAATGTGAGGTGTTGTATTTTGGTAAAGCAAAACAGGGCAGGACTTATGCAGTTAATAGTAGGGCCCTGGAGAGTGTTCCCAAACAAAGAGACCTAGGGGTGCATGGACATAACTCGCTGAAAGTGGAGTCACAGAAAGACTGGGTGGTGAAGATGGTATTTGGCACACTTGCCTTCATTGGTCAGAACATTGAGTGCAGGAGTTGGACATTATATTGAACAGGACATAGGTGAGGCCACTTTTAGAATGCTGCGTACAATTCTGGATGCCCTTCCATAGGAAGGATATTGTTAAATTTGAGAGGGTGCAGAAAAGGTTTACAAGGATGTTGCTGGGACTGGAAGGTTTGAGTTATAGGGCAAGGCTGAACAGGCTGGGGCTTTTTCCCTGGAGTGTCAGAGTCTGAGGGGTGATCTTATAGAATTTTATAAAATCACAATGGGCATGGATAGAGTGAATAGCCAAGGTCTTTTTCTGAAGTTGGGGGTGTCCAAAACTAGGGGGGCTAGGTTTAAGGTGAGAGAGGATTGATTTTAAAAAGGACCTGAGGAGTAACTTTTTCACACAAAGGTTGGCACGTGTATGGAATGAGCTGCCAGAGGAAGAAGTGGAGGATGGTACAATTACAACATTTAAAAGTCTTCTGGATGGCTATAAGATTAGGAAGTTTAGAGGGTATAGGTCAAACGCTGGCAAATGGGACTAGACCAGCTTGGAATATCTGGTCAGCACAGACAAGTTGCACTGAAGGGTCTGTTTCCGTGCTGTATGACTCTATGCCTCTAAGGCACTGCTCAATCACTCTGCTTTTCCAGCACCACTCAACAGAAAATTTCTTCCCTCCCTGTCCTCATGTTCCATCAACTTCCATCTAGCTAGTACAATTTTTTAATCCTTCTGTCGCTCTGTCACTCACTTGGGTGAATCTCTTATAAACTCTTTCAGCGCCTAAGATGTCTTTCTTAAAGTGTGTGCTGAGAATTGGACACAATACTACAGCTAGGGCTATTTTATTTATTTCATAAGAAAGTGAGTTCACTCACCGCTCAACAAACATGCTGAGATCCTCCAGCTGCACTTCCTTTCGAACTTTCCCTTCCATCTTTTTCTGGTTTCTGTTCCACACAAAGGCCAGTTCAAGGCCATACTGATGCCCCTGTTCCTCAATCATCTCTGTCAGGTACTGACCTGCAAATGAGGAAAAGTGAAGAATTTGACCATTTATACTCCTCTCCAACATAAAAACTTATTGTTGTCCTTTCCTCTGGATCTCAGCTGAACAGCAGCTGTTCAGAGATTTCACTGCAAAGCCACTATTGAGTGATTCCATTTATCAGTGGACTTTTCTCCAGTCTTCTGGCTAATACTGGTCCCTGAACCAACATTACAAGGCAGATATGAATTATCACGTAGCTGTTTGGGGGAGCTTTCCCACATTCCAATGGTCGCCTGTGCTCAAAACAAATTGCATTGACTGTGCAGTCTCTGGGACATGCTGAGGATGTGAAAGGTACTATCGAAATGCAAATCCAAGTGGCATGTCAGCTATGGCTCAATATGAAACGGTCTTACCTCTGAGTCACCATGTTCCCAGGTCAGTCCCACTCCAAAACTGGAGCATTTATATCTAGGCTGACAATCCAGTGCATGACTGAGGAAGCAGTGCACTGTCACAGGTAATGTATTTTGGATGTGTTGTTTAACTGACATGCCATCTGCTGCTTGGATGGATGGAAAAGATGCCAGAGCACTATTTTGAAGAACATCAGGTGAGCTAGCTTGATATCCTGGCCCACATTTATCCATCCATTATTACAGCATTACAAAAAAAAAACATTTTTGAACATTATTACTTCTGTGTTTCTGGGAGCCTGCTGTACTCAAACTAGCTGGCATGATTCTATAAGATTGATTACTTCAAAAGAACCTCATTGACAGTGAACTTCCTTGGGAAGTTCTAAGGATGCAAAAGGTGGTCAAAAATTCAAAATTTTCTTTCTTTCAACCTACCTAAGTGACCGAAACCTACGATCCCAATTCTCCGGGACTTCCTCTCATGGTCCATTGCAGCCTCTGATCCTGCTCCTCACGTCCCTGCTCGCCAACTTTCCTGAAAGACATAGTCAGAAGATGATGGGAGCAACTCTGCATATACCATGAGGCCAGCTCCATTTCTCAGGCAAACCCAGCTCTCCCCTGTCGCACTTTTATTGCTACGAGATCCCACAACATCATATTAGCTAGGTTGTGGGAAGCCTATTCAATGGTGTCAGACTTAAAATCAGGCTGTTATCTGAACAAATAGAATGGATCATTTATATTAACAGCAGTCGACAAAGGCTGTGTTTGCTCTGGCCAGTGATTGCTATAGTTATCAGATCTATACGGTCAACGCCTGCCAGGAGCTCACTTCACAAGGTCTCACCCAATTGTTGTTTGTCAGATCTTGCTGTACATAAATCAACAGCTATGGTTTCTACATTACCACAGCAAGTCCAATGTTTCTTCTAAGCTGTGCACATGCAGGGCCACACAAAAAAAAACACATTAAGATGAAAGGTAAACTGGCATGCCACTCGCATTGAAAATCTGAGGAAAGTTGATGATTACCTTTCAGGAATACTTCAGTGCTATAACATCAAGGCTGAGACATAATCATAGAGTCTTATAGCACAGAAGGTCATCATATTGGTCGTCAAGCGCCTTTCTGCTATAATTTCATTTCTTAGCATTTAGCCCATAGCCTTGGCTATGCTTCGGCTTTTTAAGCATTCATCTAAATATTTCCAACATTGTGATGGATGCCTTGACCACCCCTCCAGGCAATGAGATTCAGTTACCCACCACCCTCTGGGTGAAAATTCTTTTCTTTAAATCTGCTCCAAATCTCCTGCACCTTACTTTGAACCTATGCCTCCTTGTTTTGGTCCCTCCACTAAGGGGAAACTTTTTTCTCTATCTACGTCCTTCATAATTTTGTACTTTTCAGTCAGATCCTGGTCAGTGTTCTCTGCTGTAAGGAAAACAAGCCCAGCCTGTCTCATCTCTCTTCATAGCTGAATTGCTCCAGTCCAGGCAACATCCCAGTGAATCACATCTTTTCTATAATGTCGTTACCACAACTGCACACAGCACTCCAGCTGCGACCAAACCAATGTTTCATACAGCTAATCATAATCTCCCTGCTCTTATATTCAGTGCCTCAGCTAATAAAGCCAAGCATCCTACATGTCTTCTAAACCACCCTGTCTGCCTGCCCTGTTGTCTTCAAGGTTCTTTGGATGTGTATACCAAGGTCCCTCCGATCCTCCATTCCTCCCAGGGTCCTTGTTAGTCCTCCCGAAATGCATTCCCTCATACTTACCAGGAATAAACTCCATTTGCAACTGTTCTGCCCATCTCACCAGCTCTTCTGTACCATCCTGTAGTCTAAACTTTTCCCTGTCACTATTTACCACACCACCAATTTTAATATCAGCAGCAAACTGACAGATCTAACCTCTTACATTTGCATCAAAATCAGTAATGTACCCGACAAGCAGCAAGCAACCCAGCATCAATGATATGCCATGGGACACAAGCCTCCAGGCACAGAGTCACACAGCATGTAAACGGACCCTTCGGCCCAACTCATCCACGCCGACCAGACATACCAATGTGACATAGTTCCATTTGCCAGCATTTGGTCCACTTCCCTCTAAAATCTTCCTATTCTTACACTCATCCAGAAGCCTTTTAATGTTGTAATTGTACCTGCCTCCACCACTTCCTCTGGCAGCTTGTTCCACACACTCACCATAGTCCACATGAAAAGGTTGCTCCTCAGGTCCCTTTTAGATCTTTCCACTCTCACATTAAACCTTTGCCCTCTAGTTTTGGACTCCCCCACCGTGATGGCAAAGACCTTGACTATTTACACTCTCCATGAACTTCATGATTTTATAAGCATCTTTAAGGTCACAACTCAGCTGCTGATGCCCCAGGGAGAAAAGCTCCAGCCTATTAAGCCTCTCCCTATAACTCAAACCTTCCATAATGTGGAGGTGCTGGTGTTGGACGAGAGTGGACAAGGTCAGAAATCACACAACACCAGGTTATAGTCCAACAGGTTTATTTGAAAACACAAGGTTTCGGAGCCTCGCTCATTCTTCAGGTGTTAGTGAGAGTGGTAGTATCAGACACAGAATTTATAAGTAAAAGATCAAACGGTCACACCATTGATCAGGATGTATTAAACAAACCTGAGATGTCGTTAAATCTTCAATCGGTTAGAAGGTTTTAATTGATTAATATGTGTATGTAAATCCTCGAATTCTTCACAAGTCACTGTCCTGAGAGAACTAAAGGTTTTATCGGTGTAAAAAAGTGGTGACATTTTATGTCGGATAATGCATGTTAGGTGTGAGACCTTCTTTAGAAACTGCTGGTGTTTTGGGTTGGAGTCAGACTGGTTTTATTTCTAAAGTAGGAATTTATAAAATGCCATATTGACTGACTATTTATAAATTGTGTGCTTTTTGAACTAAATAGAATGTATCTGCAAATACATATTCACCCCATAATTTGCAAGTCATGTGTGTGAGAGAGGGAGGATAAAGAGTGTGTGTGTGAGGGAGAGACAGAGTGTGTGTGAGAGAGTGTGTAGTGTGGTGGGGTCACCTATAGTGTGACATGAACCCAAGATCCCGGTTGAGGCCATCCTCCTGGGTACCAAATTTGGCTATCAGTCTCTGCTCGGCGATTGTGCGTTGTTGTGTATCTCGAAGTCTGCCTTGGAGGACGTATACCCAAATATCTGAAGCTGAATATCCTTGACCGCTGAAGTGTTCCCCTACTGGGAGGGAACATTCCTATCTGGCGATTGTTGCTCGGTGTCCATTCATTCGTTGTCATAGCGTCTGCATGGTTCTGCCAATGTACCATGCCTCGGGGCATCTTTGCCTACAGCGTATGAGATAGACAAAGTTGGCTGAATGACATGTGTATCTGCTGTGTACGTGGTGGGTGATGTTCCCACGTGTGATGGTAGTGTCCATGTCAAAGATCTGACATGTCTTGTGCTCTCTCTTCCTCCTCTCCACACCCACCCACACACACACACTCACACACACACAAACGTTATTCTATGGGGTGAATGTGTATTTGCAGATACATTCTATTTTGTTCAAAATGCACACAATTTATAGGCAGTTAGTCAATGTGGAGTTTTATAAATTCCTACTTTACTGACTCCAAACCAAAACACAAGCAGTTTCTAAAAACGGCCTCACACCTAACATGCATTGTCAGACCTAAAATGTCATCTCTTCTTTACACCGATAAAACTTTTAGTTCTCTCAGGACTGTGACTTGTAAGGAATTCAGGGATTTTCATGCACATGTTAATCAATTAAAACCTTCTAACTGATTAAAGATTTAAGAGCAACACAGGTTTGTTTAATACATTTTGATCTGTGGTGTGACCCTTTGTTCTTTTACTTATAAATTGTGTCTGGTATTACCTCTCTCACTAATACCTGAAGAAGGAGTGAGGCTCCAAAAGCTTGTGTTATCAAATAGAACTTGGTGTTGTGTGATTCCTGACTGTGAATGTTCCAGTCACGGCTACAACCTTGTATATCTTTTCTGCACCCTCTCAAGTTTAACAACATCTTTCCAATAGCATGGAGACCAAAATTGTACACAGTATTCCAAATGTGGCCTCACCAATGTCCCGTACAGTCGCAACATGACATCTCACCTCCATACTCAAAGATCTGATCAATGAAAGCAAATGTACCAAACACTTTCTTCACTACCCTGTCTACCTATGACTCCACTTTCAAGGAACTATGCTCCTGCTCTTTGTCTCTTTGTTCAGCAACACTCCCCAAGACCCTACCATTAACTGCCCTAGCTTGCTTTACCAAAATGTAACAGCTTACATATATCTAAATTAAATTCCAGTCCTAAAACACCCTTTGACCAGCATTCTTGGCCTCCTGCCACTAAGCCAATTTTTTTGAGTTGAGCAGATTTTTCAAAGAGAAGGGAGTGAAGGGTCATTGGAGTCAGACAGAAATGTGAAGTTGAGACCACAACCAGACTGCAAATGAACCTGTTGACAGGATGCATGCCACAAAACATTCAGATTGCCCAGCACAAACCTCAGCAATGAAAGATCAGCCTGAGTTCCAGCACTTCGAAACCTCAGATCCTTTCAGAATCACTGGAACTAAATCGAGGCTTGGAAAATGCTGCTAGCTACAGAGGTGGACTTTCACCTGACAAGTTAATAATAAATTGTCATGGTGAAAGAAGAATGGTCACATGATTGGATTGCTGATCCCCTGCCTCCCATCTTGTTTAAAGCAATACCCCCATCTCTCACTGACCTTCTTTCCTCAGTGACTGCTTGCAGCCTGTCTGACGGGTTCCCAATTCTCACAGGTTTTATTATACGACCTCCTGCCACACATCCACCCCATATTCCCCACAGTGGACGCTCAATATTTTCATCCACACACCTCTTTGTCTTCCTACACTGAGTGGAAGATCAACAGACTTCTCAATACTGGGCAGGACGATTGCTGACTGTCAGTCAAATGGTAATTTTTCACTCGCCTCAATATTTTTACAGCTGATAAATGCATGCGTTCCAATGAAAATAAAACCAAGATGCAATTTTTTTGACTGCCGTATGACATTTCTCCAGGGTTTTGTTCTCTGTAGCATCCCACAGTATAACACAGAATACTGAATTGTGGGCAAATCCTCTGTGTGCGTCACAGGATAAAATTCAGAGCCATTAGCTTTTGTCTCTTATCTCTCAATAATACATTCACAGTTTCTGACTTTATGTGGCTCAATCTGCAAGAACTGAATTGAAGGACAGAATAATTTTTTACTTTACCTCGCCAAGTTGAGACATTCAGAGCAGGAAAGTTGTGGAACTGAGCCTGTCGGATTTGGACTTTGCTTGACTAATGACATTGTGCAGTTTGCACCCCAGTTCCATGCTTAGTGTTTTTCTTTCAAAAAGACATTGAATTGGATTCAATGTTGGTTGAATGTGTTGGTGAGTGTCTCTGTAAGGGAGCTATTTGAATGTGCTGGGTGTGTCAGGTGACTGTGTGGTTTGGGCTTGGGAGTATGTCTACGAACGTGCCTGTGAGTGCTTTGTAATCTGTCACCATGGTTGCTGGGTGACATTTCTGTGGGTGACTCTGAATAGGATCACTAAGAAACATAACAACATCAGAGAAGGGAGAAGGCATAAACTATCCAACCTGTCATGCCTGCTGCACCATTACATATGATCCTGGTTAATATTGGGCTCCCACTCCACTTTCTCACCCACTTCTCATATTCCTTGATTCTCTGAGACCGAAACTCAGCAATGGACCATTCACAATCATTGTCCTAAATAATCAATCCTTTGTCTTTAGATAATGCCCCCTTGTTCCACATTGCTTCACCAGCAGCAAATCCTTCTAGAGTCTACCTTCTCAAATCCATTCAAACTCTTGTATTTGCAATTAGATTGGCTTCCATTCTTTAAACCTCAGAGAATATCAATGCAATTTACTCAGTCTCTCACCTTAGTATAATATCTACAAGGAAAAGGCAGAGCAGATTTATGTAAGGTTAATCTTATCTGACCATGCTGAATGACTAAGTTATTCATTGAAAGAACTGGGAGAGTTGATGAAGTGAATTCAGGTGATGTACATAAACAAACTGTCAAAAGGCATTGGATAAATTAACCCCGTAACAGATTTCTCAACAAAAATAAATGCCATTAACAGACGACGGTAACTTGGCACAGAATGAGTTAAGAGCTAAATGCCAGAGATTGGCATTGACTGGATGGCTTTCCAACTGTAAGGGAAGGATGCAGTTGAGTTTCCCAGGGTCAGTATTAAGCTTATTGCTTTTCTGAATACATTATGTGACCTGTACCTGGGTATTTGTGGTCTGATAAAATCTTGGTGAAGTAGCTAATATTGAACAGGACAGTTGGACATAGAATGATGAAAGGGCAGATTTTAACAGAATGAAATCTGAAGTGATATGTTGTGGAAGGAACAACTTAGTTATATTCAAGGAGGGTGCATGAACAGAAAAATGTGGACGTGCAAATTCATGACTCCTTGAAGATGGTAGGACAAGTTCATAAGGCAGTTAAGAAAGCATATTAAATTGAAAATGAATAGACACATTCGGTGAAAGGATGGGTTAACAGAGTTACAGTGTCAGACATTTCAGAGGATAGTTTTGAATATACAGATTAGATTGATTGATTTGTACATACATATATACATATACAAACCCGTACAGATCAAAACTGGAAATGACACTACTCACCATAATGGACCAGACAGCATAAATTCCAAGCAGAATAGAACAACGTCACTTCATCGGAGGCCTTACTGATGATGTCACCTAGCATGGTGAAGAAACGTCTGAATGAAAACAAGCCAGCTCGGCAAGCAAGTCAACAACCTCAAGTAAGAAAAATTTCAGATATAGACCCATTATCCATGGTGTAATTAGAAATGTTAAAGATAGTATCAAACCAACAAAAAAAAGCATTTAATACAAAGACAGGTAGCAGGTTAGAAGATTGAACAGAATGTAAAAAAACACAAAGTGTGACAAAACTTAATAAGGACAGAAAAACTGAGAATGAAAGAAAGCTGGAGAAATATAAAAACAGAATGTAAGCATTCCTGTAAATGTTTTTAAAAGAGTGAACAAAGTAATCAATGGTCCTATTGAAAATGAGCTTGAGAGTTGATAATGGAACACGAAAAATGGCAAATTAATTGAGCAGGTATTTTACATCAGTTTTCACTACACAGGGCGTCCCTGATTCATGAACGTTGAACTTACAAACGCTTGTACTTATGACAGCAATCCCACACAGGGGTGTAATCTTAAAGCTCCGACATACAAACATTTCATTTCATGAACAGCTGCTTTACATTGTCCTGCACTGTGTTCCAAATTGTGTACAAATCGACTTGCAAACAGGAAAGAAGTCCGTTTGCAACCTGGGGACTGTCTGTAGAGGATACAAGCAACATCTCCAAAGTAGTGATAAATCAGGAAATGGAAGAGATGTGGGAACTCAGGAAAATCACATTCACCAGAGAACTTTTACCGAGTAAAGGTACTGAAGCTCTGGTCTGACAAGTGCACAGTTCCTGATGGACTTCCTCCTAGGGCCTTAGAAGAAGTGGTCAGTAAGGTATCTGATGTGTTGGTTTTAATTTTTTAAAACGCCATAAATTTGAGGAACATCCTAAAAGATTGGAAGATAGCAAATTTAACTCCTTTTTTCAAAAAGGGAGGGGTATGGAAATTGGGAAGCGATGGGCGAACTAACTTAGTATCTGTCATTGGCAAAATGTAACAAGCTCTCATTAAAGTTATAACGGGATGCCTGGATAAGTTCAAGGTAATCAGGCACTTGTCAAAGGGGAATCATCTACTGGAGTTCTTTGAGGAAACAACGAGTTATGGATAAAGGGGAAATAGTCATGTATTGTACTTTGATTTCCAGAAGGCATTTGATAAAGTGCCACATCAAAGATTATTATGAATAATGAAAAGTCATGGTAGGGGACAGCACATTGGTGTGGACAGAAGAATGACTAGCTAACAAGAAATATGGTCGGTAGACATGGGTCTTTTCCGGTTGCCAAAGATGCAACAAAAGGCGAGTCATTGTGATAGGTAATAAGTAGACAAGACCTGGCAAACTGAATATAGTGTGGGAAACTGTGAAACTGTTCATGTTGGCAGGGAGAATAAAAATGAGGAACATTATTACAATAGTAAGAGATTGCAGAGCTCTGAGATACAGAGAGATGTGTTACCCTTGTGCATGAATCTATGCAGGTGCAGCAAATAATTATCAAAGCCAACAGAATATTACCATTTATCACAAGGGAAATTGATCACAAAAGTTGGGAGGTTATTCTTCAGTTACAATAGGCATTGTTGAGACCATATCTGGAATACTGTGCACAGTACTAATCATCTTAAGGAAGGATGTAAATACGTTGCAAGCAGTTCATTGAAGGTTTACCAGAACAATACCTGGGATGGGGGTGTGGTTTTCTGATGAATGGTTGGACAGGCTAGGCTTGTACCTCTTCGAATTTGGTTGAGCAAAAGGTGACCTGACTGAAGAGGGTAAGAACCTGAATAGTCTTAACCAGGTAGATACAGAAAGGATATTTCCTTTCATGGAAGAATATAGAACTAGGAGTCACTGTTTATAAAAAAAGGAACTGAGCGCTTAAGACAGAAATTATGTGGAATTTCTTCTCACAAAGGGTTTTGAGTCATAGAATCCCTAGTGTGGAAGCAGGCCATTTGGCCCATCAAGTTCACACTAGCCCTCCGAACAGCATCCCACCCAGACCCACCCCCTACCCTATCCCTGTAACCCTGTATTTCCCATGGCTAATCCACCTAACCTACACATCTCTGGACACTATGGGCAATTTAGCACGGCTAATCCACCTAATCTCCACATCTCTGGACAGTGGGAGAAAACTGGCGTACTCGGAGGAAACCCATGCAGACATGGGAAGAATGTGAAAACTCCACACAGACTGTCACCTGAGGGTGGAATCAAACCGGGTCCCTGGCGCTGTGAGGATGCATTGCTAACCATTGAGCCATCGTGCCACCCCGAGTCTTCCTGAAAAGGTGAAGAAAGCAGAGTCTCTAAATATTTTTAAGGCAAAGATGGGTAGAGGTTAAGGGATAGGTGGGAATCTAGATTTGAGCTTACAAGCTGATCAATTATTATCTCATTAAATGGCACAGCAGCTCAAAGTGCTAAATGAGCTATACCTTGTTTGAATGCTCAAATGTACTCTTCTGTTTGTCAACAGAAGGATGAAATCTATATTTACAAATCTTTGTTTAGCCTCAGCTTGAGTATTCTATGCAATTCTGGACACAACGAGAAAGAAACAACCAAAGTTTACAACATGATGTCGGGGATGAGGGAATCAGTAATGTGGAGAAACGTAAGAACCTGGCATCATTCTCCTTGGACCAAAGAAATTTACCTTATTCAGTTTTCAAAGTTAGGAGGGGTTTTATTCAGGCAAGTAAGGAGATACCATTTCTTCTGGAAAGTGAGATCATAGATCAAATATAAACTGGAGAAGAGTTGGAGGAAATGATGAGAATTTTTTTCATACAGAGGGTTGTTAAGACTTGGGGGCAGCACCATGGGTAATATACTGGAACAGAACTAATTATAAAGTTTTGGCAAACAGGTTGGTGTCTGGATCTGGGTTGGACAGCTGCAACAAGATGCCAGCACAGGCACAAGCCGTGTCTAATGACTTCTTCTTGTGTTGTAACCTTCTATGATTCAATCATTCTATGACTCACAATGGGGGTAATTGATAACCTCAATAGGGCTGAAAAGTAACTCAGTGAGGACACTTAGAGCAACAAGACAGGTCAAACACAATGGGAAAGTCACGTGATTTGAACTTTCTAAGAGGTAATTTCAGCAACTTGGTCTTCGGTGACACCAACAGTGATATCAAAAAGCCAAGTCACAACTGCCGTATCATGAGCCAGGACATGTGGTGGGGCGCGATTGGTTCCTCGTTCACCGTCTTCGTTGGAGGCTTGCTGTTCATCCTCTTATACAGAGGCCTGAGAATTTGCTGGGTTCTATTGTCTGACTTATCTCATGGAAAAAAGCCAAAGGTAAATTAGGAATCATCTGATTTGTGATTGAAATAACTCCACAGAGGCTGGTATCAGTCATCAAGCCACCCTTTATTTGCACATGAACAGTCCTTGACTTTAGGACTGCTTCATTTAGAGTCAGCTGTCAGAGTGTCAGGATCTCTGACACTCCTCATTTTATGTGTCAGCCAGGACTCCCTAATTGGTTCAGACTGACTGCCCAGTCAGGGAACTAAGATTCTATGAGGTCCAGCCGGCTGACCTTTTTCCAATCACTACAGTGATATTTACTCTTTCAAAGAAAAGATAAGCCTTGCACTTGAACAGCACTGCAGCTTCTCAAACTATCTCAGTGGAATTTGTCTTGGATCAATGTGGCAGGTCGCACTGTGACTGCATTCCATGTGAAGATAAAGAAGAAGAACAGTATCTAGATCTCAGTGCAGTTGTTAAGTGGGTGCAAAAGTGGCATTAAGTCTGAAGAAGAATGAGCTCATGGATTTAGGTAGGGCAAACATGACAATAGAAAACACAATAAACATAAGCATATTGAGCACAGGTGAACTACACAGGAATCTTAGAGTGTGTGTCCACAGATCTATGAAAGTAGTAGGTCAGATATATTAGGTGCAAAGAAGGAATGTACGATACTGTCCTTGATTAGTTGAGGTTTAGAATATAAGTATAGAGAGGTTATGCCAAAACTGTGTAAACTGTTAGGTTGAGCACAGCAGGAGCACACATATGACCATACGACAGGAGGGGTTTGATTGCACAAAAGAGGGCAGAGAGGAGATTTATGTCGCAGAACAGATGGATTGAGTGATGACATGGTGGAAGTACAGAAGGATTAAATAGGAATACAGAGGAAACAAGGGATGGAGCGACAGTACAGAATGATCCAGAGACAGTACAGAGGGATTGAGGGATGAGGTGGAAGCTCAGAGAGATTTGAGGTACAGTACAGAAGGATGAAGGAATGAGGTGAATTTACAGAGGGATCAAGCATGGCTTTGTGAGGAGACTAGATATGATTTTCAAAGGAAGGAATAAAACCTCAGCAAATCCAACTATCTACAAAATCAGCAGGCATGGAAGCAGAAAAGGAAATTAGTTGGTCAACAGTTTAACAGGATGATAAAGTGTAAGAAGTTGACTGCAGGTGAAGTGCAGCTGGCTCTTCAAGCCACTTCTCATACATTAAAGATGGCCCCAGTATCATGAGTAAACATTACCTCCTCATCCTCCCTCACCCATTCTTCACAGCAATGGAACAGAAGATCAAAAAGGCCCAGAAGCAAACTCTGCAAACTTTGTCTTCCTCGGAAGTTCACTCTAAGCCTAAGAGATCTCATGGAGAAATAGGAGTCAGGTCTGTTATTTTCTGTCTGATATGATCTCTGCACCCGGGGAAATGAGTTGGGTCTGTCCACCTCATAGGTAACAGGAGGTAAAAGATGGAGCACAAAAGGACAGTGGAAGAAACAAATCTTGGCCTGGGGAGATGCGTGATGTAGTGGCTTCCTGTTTTAGATCGTGGTGCTTTCTACTGGGGTAAAAGCTGAGGTAAGGCAGGAGATTCTCCAGCATCTGCAGTTCCTACTATCTCTGTAAGGCAGGAGACCTTGATTTTGATAAATGAGGACTTCAGCACAGCCCAAAAAGTTTCAACAAGGATGAGTGTTTTTTCCAGTATAGATTACACCCACAAACCTCTGATGAGTGTGGCTGAAACACAGAGAAGTCACAGATCTTATACAGGTTTATAAAATCATGAGGGGCATAGGTAAGGTGAATAGCCAAAGGCGTTTCCCTAGGGTAGGGTAGTCCAAAACTACAGGGCACAGGTTTAAGGTAAGAGGGGAAAGATTTAAAAGGGACCTGAGGGGTAAATCTTTCACACAGAGGGTGGTGCATACATGGAACAAGCTGCCAGGGGAAGTGGTAGAGATGAGTACAATTACAACATTTAAAAAACATTTGGAGAGGTATGTGGATAGGAAGGATTTAGAGTGACAGAGGCAAATGGGACTAATTCAGTTTAGGAAACCTCATTGGCATGGACCAGTTGGGCCGAAGGCTCTGATTCCAAGCTATATGACTCTATGACTATATAAATTGAATGAGACTGTACCCTGAATTACTTCTCCAAGCCAGCACATTTAATTAATTTCTCTCTTTCTTTCCCTTTGAATTAGTGGGCAAGAAACAAAGACAAGTTAGAAACTCACCAAATCTCTATCAGTGGGAAACACCAGATCAGCAACCTTGTCCTGGAGAAACTAACACAGAGATTGACAGCAGAGGTATAGTTTGCCATGACCATTCTTGTGTTGATCAAACATCTTTCACAACCCCAGGATATTCCAAACAGCATTACAGCCAATATACTTCTGGATGACAGTCACTGTTGTGATAGCTAATCTGTGCAACATCCCACAAACAATGCGATAATTTACTTTTACGGCACTTTATTTGAGGAATAAATATTGACCAGGACAGCAGGGAGAACTTCCCGACTCTTCTCTGAAATAATGTCAGGACATATCTTGTATCCAAGTGAGAGGCAATGGGGCCCCACATTAAAAGTCAGCCCTTTCAACTCCCTCAGCAGTGTACTAGAAATGTCAGCCTGGATTATGGGCTCAGGTCCCTGGAATCACAGAACTGATAGGGTGCAGAAGGAGGCCATTCAGCCCATTCATCTGCCTAGCTCTTAGAATCAGCATTCCACTTAGGTCGACCTGCCTTCCCTCTGTAACCCTGCACATTCAAATAACTGTCTAACTCCCTTTTTACAAGTCTCAGTTGAAACCGCCACCACCCTCTCAAGATAATGCATTCCAGAACCTAAATAATCATATAACGAAAAAGCTTTTGCTCATATCACTTTTGCTTCTTTTACAAAGAACTTTAAATCTACACCCTTTCATCCTCGATCCCTTCATGAGTGGGAACATTTTCTCCATAGTTACTCTGTCCAGCCCTCTCATGACTTTGAGCGCTTCAAACAAATCTGCTCTGAGGCTTCTCTTCTTCCCAACTCCCTTTTTCTCCAGTCTGTCTTCATAACTGAAATTCCTCACTTCTGGAACCATTCTTGTAAACCTGTTCTGCAATCTTTCCATTGTCTTCACAACCTTCCCTACGTACAGCTCCGAGAACAGGATACAACACTCCATTTGAGACTGAACTAATATCTTAAACAAGTTGAACATCACTGCCTTGCTCTCGTGCTTTATACCCCGATTAGTAAAAACAGAAGAGCCTGCACTTCATTAACTGCTCTTTCTGCCTGTCCAGCTATCTTTCAAGACTTATGCACAAATACACCCAGGTTCCACTGCTCCTGCACCCCCCTTAGAGATGTTTTTATAACATCATTTCCTTTATATTGTCTCTCCATGTTCTTCCTCCCAAAATGTACCACTTCACAATTCTCCACATGGAACTGCATCTGTCTATCTGCCTATTCCAACAACATGTCTTTGCTCACTTTGTCCTTCTGAAGTTCTATTCTGTTTTTCTCAGTTTACAATGCTTCCGAGTATCATTCACACATTTTGAAATTATCACCTGTATACCAAAAAGCTCCAGCAAGTCAGTTAGACATGATTTTTCTTTAAGAAATCCATGCTGACTCTCCTTAATTAACTGACATTTGTTCATATGACTATAAATTTGGTCCCTCATTACTGTTTCTGTAAGTTTCCTGAAATTAAACAGACTACTCAACAATTCAATAGGATTCATGCTGCTCCAGCATTCCTCATGCCCACATTCTGCCCCTTCCCCCTAATCCTTAATTCCCTGACTGATCAAAAATCTATCCATCTCAGCCTTAAATATACACAAGGACTCTGCTCCCACAGCTCCCTGTGGCAAGGAGTTCTAACGACTCTCAACCCTCTGAGAGAAGAAATTCTTAAATTGCCACCCCTTTATTCTGACAAGTGTGTCCACTGGTCCTAGACTCTCTCACGAGGGGAAAACATCCTCTTAGCATTTATCCTATCAAGCCCGTTAAGAATCCTATATGTTTCAATGAGATCACCTTTCATTCTTTTAAACTCCAGTGATGTTTAACTTTTTGCTCACAAGACAATCCCTCTTTGCAATCTTCCTGGTGAACCTTCTCTGAACTGTCTCTAGTGAAATTATATCTTTTCTTAAAACAAGGGGAGTGGTCTCACCGGCACTTTGTACAGTTGCAGTGAGCCTTCCCTACTCTTATACTCCTAACCCCCTTGAAATAAGGGCTAACATTCCATTAGTGCTTCTGATTACTGACTGTGCCAGTGTGCTAGCTTTCTGTGTTTTGTGCACAAGTAGCCCCTAATCCCTGTGTTTTGCATCTTTGTGCAGTTGTTTTCCATTCATGTTCAACTGGAGTTAACCACAAAGGTGTTATTTATAATGTTAAACTTCATACTCTGAGGTGTGCTAGTGCAATGCAAGGATGTTTGTTTTGCATAAAATAAACCTACCTCAGAATAATCTAATTTCAGGGGACTGTTTATAGCTGCTCAGATGTTCCACTTTGCCACAGTTTTTGTCTTGCTGACAGCATGAATGGCCGATGGAAGCTCTTGGCAATGTCCACTGTCTAGTGGGCAAATTACATTGGCACAAATGTGCCCACTGTATACAGTCACGCCACATCCTTAAACTAAAGAAAGAGCTGGACAAAGGATGGGTGAGAAAAGGAAACAGACTGATATGAGAGAGTGAGTGTGTGATCCAGAAATGGACAGAGGGAGAGGGAAATGGCTGGAGACAGACAGAGTCAAACATAAATAAATGGACAGAGACCAAATAGGAAAAATGAAGTGAGGGCAAAGGTGAGAGCACAAGGGAGACAGAAACATTGAGAGGGAAACAGACAGTTGGAGAAGGATAAGGTACAAAGAAAAACAGCCAGAAAGAGGGACAAACAGACAAGTATATAAACAGACAAAGACACTATGACAGAAACAGAAAACCAAGAAGTGAAAGGCTGAGACGGGGGAATTTAAGAATTTTACTCGAGCTGTGTCAAGAGGACATTCTGTTGTATTTAAATGTTGGTAGGAAGGTGCAAAAGAAGGTATAAACAGACCTCTTTGTAATGTCACAGGATGTGCCATTGAAAATATGGCAATTAATCTGCTCACACAGAGTTCCATGAAATAGTGAATGAAATGCATGATCTAGACAATTAGTTTGGTGTTGATTCAGGGTAAAGTATTGTGCTGAGTAAATAAACAGAAAGCATTCCTCATCCTGCAGCTCATTTCACTTGAATGAACCTCCTGTCAGGTTGCCATCCACCAAAGGCTGCCCTGGAATCTTCAGGAATTAAAAGCTCATCTGCAGAACAATGCAGCAAGCAAAATGCGGGAGAAAAGCCATTGGGCAGTTGAAGACAATGTGTTTGTAAAAGATTGAGAGCACCCTTATTTCTGAGTTACAAAAGTTTTGGATGTGTGGGGAGAGTAGCTGTTTACCTGAGAGCCAAGAATCAGCCAATCAGTTATAAAAATTTCATTTGACTTCTGATTGGCAGCTGGAGGTCGAGGTACCATGAGAATGGATCTTGAGCGAGCAAAAATGGGAATGCGGGAGCAGAGAACTTGGAGGAAGGAATTCATGGAGGACACTGTATTAACTGGAGTTGCCAAGCCTAGCCTGTCCTTTTTGCGATGTTTCCAACTGTGGTTGGATCATAGTAATGCACCCATCTTCAGGTATTGCTGGAGCACAAGACCTATAGCTCCTAAACCAAGAGAACTTTTCCAATAAATGTTAGGAAATCTACAGCAGTTGCCAATGCCATGAACAATGCTAAGTGTTCCTTTAACTAACTATTGATACTCAATATGTTTTAGGAGATTGCACGCCTGAATGCCACAGAAACTTCAAAAGTAAGGGATGTCAATCTCATGCACGCAGTCCAGGAATGGGCGCAGCGAATGATATCAGCTCAGTCTCTGATTGGCCGAGGGCTTGTGAGTAACAAGAATGAAAAGTTTCACCTGAGACACTTAGACTTAAAATCAGCCTTCAAACAGGGCTCTGTAAAAATGGAACTAAGGTGGGGAAAACTACCAACTGTTTCTGGGACTCTGGGCAAGGAAGCAGATCAGTCACCAGAGAACTTTTCTCTCAGATGACTACTGTCAGGATGGTAGTACATGACAAGTCAGAATCCAGAATGAAACCCGACTTGATAGATCATATGTTTAATATGTGTGCAGTTGGCTACCATGGTGGCTCATCACTGAAACGTATTCACACAAAGCAGCTAATGTCCTGTAAAAACAGAACACAAGCTTACGACACAAAATATAAAAAGATATTGTAGCATAGCAGCAACTCAAAGTTTGAATGTTTCCCAACAATATCCTTTATAGATACTGAAATCCCAGGGAAATATCAACCTTTTCTCATCTCTTTAATTAATTACTTAACTGATTCTGCCCAGTATCCCTTCTGGGATGGTTGAGATGGTTTTCTGATTTCTTTCCAATTCTCATTCTTGGACTGTTGATCTAAACTTCTTCTCAGTTCTAAAAACTGAAGACATCTTTACAAACTGTATAGGAGGGCCAAAGAACTATAGGATAACGATGATATTCGACAGCTGCATGGGAAAATAGATTGTACAGGATGAGAAAATAGGCTGGGAAAGTTTAGAATGATACTTAACAAGCTGCATGACTTTGAATGAGTCCTGTGAACATTCCTTTATGAGCCAAAGATAACACCTGCAGCTTCTGTTCCCATCCCGTGTTTTCTGTACCAGCCAGCAGTTTTGACTTTCTGTTTCCGCTTTCTTTGTGCTGGCTGTTTGTTACACTGTATAAGAGAGAGAGAGAGTTTCGTTCTAAATTACAGGACTTCACCTTGGCTCAGAATCGTGAACAAACCTAAGGCTCCAGCCAGCCATCAATCGAGGGGCCCCCAACGGGCAGAAGGGCGTGAGACTTGTTGCTTTTTCTCTTTTCCCTTCCATTTACTATTACCACTATAATCATTTATTATTACTTAATAAACATTTATATTTAAGCAAATTGCTGTTAGATGAACTTTCTGTTAATTATATTTACCCGAATCTGAAAAGAACCGTTTGGATACATGCTGTGATCCAAGACACAAACTCTCACAGATTGAATAACTTTCTGACCTTTTCAAAATAAATTACCTTGAAACCAAAATTCATCTGCCTCTATTTTAAAAACTGAATTCCAAAATTAATCTTTACATATTATACATATTTATCACACTAACCAGCACCTGTCTGGAACATATAATTCAATCAGACTGGGTGCAATGTGCTAGCTGGTCAAATGTCACACTAATTAAGCTTCAAAAGAACTGCAAATGCTCCAGGGTGGAGGTTTGTGAGACTGGGAAATATATGTGGGATGGGGAGATTATGTTTGAGATGGGAAGAATGGGTAGGGCATGAGAGTGAGAGTGTTGGACAGATAGAGTGCATAAGGAATGGTGAGTTTGGGTATAGATTGGGGAGAGTGGGTGTGGAACGGGGGGAATGAGAGGGGGACAGGTAGAGTAGGTGAGGGGTGGGGAGGTAGAGTGAGTGTGGGTAAATTCCAGTTTTGCTTCAGCAAAGGCTGTATAGTCTGATAGTGGAACAAGCGTACAGCTCCATCAAATCTCTACCACAAATTACCCCTCCAGTTACGTGGAAATGGGCCACAAGAAGAGTTCACAGTTATTCTTGCATTAATGTATTGTGATTCATGTCTCTTTGACAGGTAATGATGGTGTTCTTACTGAGCTTTGGTTCCCTTTTCATCTACTTCATGACATCAATAGAGTAAGTATTGGTTTGAAGAAACCGAGGGCATGCTGTTGATGCTTGCTGGACTTCCTTATGAAAAGACTTGGTGCCCATGTTAAAAAGGGCAATGCCCATCTCTCTTGTTTATTTGTTTACTACAACCTGAGTGATACTACCACAGGTTTGCTCAAGCCCCTGTCTTTGCACAATTGCCTCCCACGTAGCTTTGTGATGAGTGGTCTCACACACAAATGCACACTCACACATGGTTCAACAGGACATCTCCTTAAATTGGACTGAACTACCAGCTGCGTGAAGGCTGCAGTGTCACGTCAAGATGCCCAAAAGTTGACAATCTCTGTTCAAATGGACTGATGTGGTACAAACTTCTGCCATTCATGGCATTCTAACAAAGGCTTCTTCACCCACTACTGATTTGAGTGCCTTGTGCCAGTCAAAGACAGTTGTCCTTATTTAACATTATTTCTCATGAATTTGTTTTTTTTTATGGCTTGTTTCTTTCTGCTGTTTTGTTATTTTCAGTTTTACATTTTCATTAATTCATGCAATATGGTTGTAGCTAGCTCAGCCAGCAACTATTGTGTCCACATCCAATGTTAAGAGTTGAATACATTGCTGAGTGTCTGGAGACACATGTACGCCAGGCCAGATAATAATAGAAGATTTCCTTCCCTAAAAGACGTTAATGAACCAGACACACTTTTACAACAACTGACAGTGGTTGCAGGGTCACTATTAGACATGCTTTTAATTCCAGATTTTTATTGAATTCAAATTCCTCTGGTGGCCATAATGCAGTTCAAATCCATGTCCCGAGAACATGAAACAAACACAAAGAATGCTGGAAAATCTCAGTTGGACTGGCAGCATTGGTGAAGAGAGAGTTAACGTTCCCAGTCTGATTTGGCTCTTCTTCCAAACAGACATATCGGACCGAATGAAAATGCTACGTTCTGTTTCTCTCTCTCAACAGGTGCTGCCAGACCTGCAGAGATTCTCCAGAATTCTTTGTGTTTGATTCTGATTTCGAGTGTCTGCAGTATTTTGCTTTTATTCCTCAGAAATAACTGCGTGGAAGCCAGGATCCCATCACCAAGTCACCCTTTATTTCCTTGTGAGCAGTAAACTGGCTGAGGTCAGCCAGCTCAGTGTCAGGTTCTTGAACTGCGGAGATTCTAAATTTTCTGTTAAAATTAGTCAGCCAGGGCTTCCCGATTCCCTCTCATTTCAGTTCTAAAGGGTCGGCCCTGCCATCTGAGGGTGCGCCCTTGGGTCCTAGTCCCTCCTACGAGTAGAAACATCTTTTCCTCATACACTCTATCCAGGCATCTCAGTATTCTGTAAGTTTCAATGCAATCCACCATCAACCTTCTGAACTTGAGTACAGACCGACATTCCACCACCACTCCTCACATGACAAGCCCTTCATTCCTGGGTTCATTCTTGTAAGCCTCCTCTGGACTCTCTCCAATGCCAGTACATCCTTCCTTAGATAATGGGGCCTAAAACTGCTCACAATGTTCAAAATGCGGTCTTATACAGCCTTTGCAGGACATCCCTGCTCTTGTATTCTAGCCCTCTTGAAATGAATGCTAACATTGCATTTGCCTTCCTAACTGCCATCTGAACCTGCATGTTAGCCCTAACAGGATGCTGAACTAGGGCTCTCAAATCCCATTGTACATCAGATTTCCAAAGCTTTTCCCAATTTAGAAAACAGCCTACTCCTCTATCCCTCCTGCCAAAGTGCATAACCTCACACTTTGCCACATTATATTCCATCTGCCATTTCTTTGCCCACTCTCCTAGTCTGTCCAAGTCCTTCTGCAGTCCTCAACACTATCTGCTCCTCTACCTATCTTTCTGTCATCTGTAAACATAGTGACAATGCCCTCAGTTCCTTTGTCCAGATCTTTAATGTGTAACACTAACAGTTGTGGTCCCAACACAGATCCCTGCTGAATTTTACCAAGTCATGGTTGCCATCCTAAAGACTTATCTCCACTCTGCCAGCCCCTAATACCATGGGCTCTGACCTTACTTAGCAGCCTCCTGTGTGGCAGCATGTCAAAGGCCTTCTGGAAATCCAAATCGATCACATCCACTGGCTCTCCCTTGTCTAACTTGCTCATTACCTCCTCAAAGAATTTTCGCAGATTTTTCAGACATGACTTTCACTTGTCAAAGCCATGCTGACTCAGCCCTATTTTACCATGCACTTCCAAGTACTCTGCAATCTCATGATTAATATGGATTCTAAAATCTTACCAGTGATTGAGGTCACAATATAGTTTCCTTTCATCTGACTCCCTCCCTTCTTAAACACGTGTTTTATATTAACCATTTTCCAGTTTTCTGGGATTCTCCCTGAAAGATTACCACTAATGCCTCTACAATCTCCTTCAGAACCTCCGGGTGTAGTTCATCTGGTCTGGTGATTTATCCATCTTCAGACCTGTCAGCTTCCCCAGCACTTTCTCCTTAGTGATGGCCACTACATTCACTCTGTCCCCTGACTCTTGATGTTCTGGTATGCTGGTGGTGTCTTCCATGCTGAAAACTGATGTAAAGTACCTATTTAGTTCTTCGTTCCCCAGTTCTACTTGTTCAGCCTCATTTTCCAGTGGTCCAATGTCCACTCTTGCTCTCTTTTACTATTTAGAAAATTCTTGCAATCTTCTTTTATATTATGCTAGTTACCCTCATATTTCACCTTCTCCCCACGATTGCTTTTTCAGTTATTCTCTGCTGGTTTTTAAAGGCTTTCCAATCCTCTGGATTCCCACTCATCCTCACCGCATTGCATGCTTTTTTTCACTTTTACGCTGTCACTGTCACCCCTTGTCAGCCATGGTTGCCTTATCCTCCCCTTAGTAGAACTCAGAAAACTCATAGCTTTTTTGAAAGGCAAAAAGAAATGAATGGAAGAGAGTTTATATTTTTCAGCATAGTAAATCTCTCCAAGTATGAGTCAGAAGCAGAGGTGTTGCTTGTAACAGCAGCTTGTTTTGATTAAGCTGTGGGTATACCATAAGTAATTATTATACCAAGAAGCTCCTTAGGATTCAAACATCAATGACTTGGGATATTCGGAATATTCCACAAGATTTAGCAAAAATCTGCCATTTTTAATGAATTATTGTAGGTCTTTTTCATGAAATGAAATGATGAGTTCTACACCACAATGGTACATTGAGCACTGTTTAAACTGAAAGCGACATATGTCACCTCATGAGTATAGATATAGATTATGCAATAATAAGTACAGTATATCTGTCATATTCAGTGATTTATTTTAATTAGGAGGGCACAGTACTGTGATTCAGTATTTCAACTTGAATACTGGTTACCCAGCAAGGAAATGTCTGAAAGAATCTAATTCCAGTTTTCCTATGGGAATTCCAATGGGAATCTACAATTCACTTCAAATAGTTTCACTCAGGAATGAAAGCACGATGTAAAATGAGGACTACTGTGTTTATATGGAGCTACCAGCCTGAAGCTCACCTGCTGGGTGTGGACAGCCAGCATTGCGACCCAGAAATGATAGCAGCCAAACATCTACATTTAAATGGGCTCCAATACACTTTGAGCACTTGAGGTGATTTTGCAATCAGTTTGCTGGAAGGAATTGCAGATAGACCAGGATAGGAAGCAACCAGTTTAAGAATAACGGGGACAGTTTGTGAAAGTAAGAAATAGGTCTCTTGCTCAAACACACCTGATTCTTTAGGGAATTTTGCACCTTCCTGAACATGAACCCCTTGTTCCCAGGTATGCAGCTCATACATTCCAAGGTCAAAGTTTGGTGCCCTGTTCACTCTTCTGGATCATCACTGTCCTGTCCAATGACGATTTGCCACATGAATCACCTTCCTAAATGTGCTTCGCTTTGGCGAGTTTATGTTCATAATCAAAAGAGGCATTTCATTTCAGTTCTGAGGAAAAGTCACTGGACCCAAAATTTGATTTCTCTCCACAGATGCTGCCAGGTCTACTGGCCTTTACCAGCAATTTCTGTTTTTATTTCATCCACTCAAGTCTCCAGTCCTAGCTAGTACCCTGCAAAAACTGCCAATAGCCAAAGCCAATTGGCAATTTCTCCTCTGAAATTTTTATAATATTCCCAAGAAGTTCAGGACAAGTGATGTCACAGTAAGGTCATCTCAAATTCTCCCTCCGCCTTTCAAGAAACTGTTAAAATCATTCATCTCACAGCAAGAAGTTGGAACTTTCCATTTCGGTGAATGCTTGGTTTAGATAAAAGAGTTAAGTGAGATTGTGGGGAGAGAAATTTTGAAGCAGAACTTTGATTAGATGAATTGAACATGCTGTTCCCTTTCTGCAGGAGTAATGAAAGCACACAAGTGGTTCTGAACACCCTACAGATGGTTGATCTATGCTTTAACGCATTCTTTTTATTTTACTTTGGACTGCGTGTAAGTAATTTTCTGTCATTTGAGTCTAAGCGGAAATCAGTCTCATTTCATTGCGCTCTCACCTCTGAAAAGAAAGACTCACATTTCTACAGCACCTTTCTCAACGTCAGGACATTCCAAATTGCTTCACGGCAATGAAGCACACTTGGAAATACTGTCAGTGTTGTGCTGCCAGCTTGCATATAGCAAAGTCCCACAATCAAAAATCTGGTTACATGCTTTTGTGGTATTGGTGAAGGGTTAAATACTGGCCAAAGCAACAGGGAGAACTTACCTTCTCTTTTGCAAATAATGCCATGGAGCCTTTTGTGTCTGGTAAGACAGCAGATACAGCTGCTGTTAAATGCCTCATCTGCAAGGCAGTTTCTCTGATAGTGCAGCATTAACTCAACATTATACTGCGGACGGTCAACTTTCATTGGAACTCAGATGTAAAGCATTACCCACTGTGTCAAAGCTTGTACACATCACAAAATCTCACTCTGAGACTTGAGCACAAAATTGAGGTTAACGTTCCCAGCCCACCAATTCCTCCAATATATGTATTTTTTTACAAATTCATTCAAACACGGAACAGGTCAGCATTTATTGCCCATCTCTATCTGCCCCCGAGAAGGTGGTGGTGAGCTGCCTTCTTGACAGCTGAGTTCCATCTGATGTAGGTAAACACACAATGCTGTTAGGGAGAGTTCCAAAAGTTTGACCCAGCAACACTGAGGGAATGGCGATATACTTTCAAGTCAGGATGGTGAGTGGCTTGGAGGGGAATCTGTTAGGGCTGGTGTTTCCAAGTATCTGCTACCCTTGTCCTTCTGGATAGAGGTGGTTGAGGGTTTTGAAGGAGCTGTCTAAGGAGCATCGGTGTGCTACTGAGCATCATAGTGGAGGGAATAAATGTTAGTGGATATGGTACCGATCAAGCTAACTACATTGTTTGGATATGTCAAGCTCCTTGAGCGTGTTTGAACTGAACCCATCCAGGAAAGTGAGGAAGATTCCATCACATCCTAACTAATGCCGTGTGGATGGTGGACAGGCTTTGAGGAGTCAGGAGGTGAGTTCTCACTGCCTCTGACCTGCTCTTGTAGCCCACACTTTAAATGTGGCTAGTCCAGTTCAATTTCTGGTCAATGGCAACCCCCAGGATGTTGAAAACCTTCTTAACAATTTACTCCAGAGCTTTGCCTTTCCTCCAAATCAAGGGGTAGGGTGAGAGAGACATCAATCAACACTCCTACCTCCCATTACAACTGAGTGATCCCTGGCTGACAGTTACTAGTAGGCTTTGGCCTGAAGGTTACCTGTTTGTTATCTTTCCACAACAGTTCATTGCAGCCGAAGACAAGCTTCGGTTCTGGTTTGAGCTCAATTCCATTGTGGACTTCTTCACCATCCCTCCAGTTATCGTTGCACTCTATTTCCAAAAGGACTGTATTGGTGAGTGTGCAAGTACAACGATTGTTTGCTTTTTCTAACTCCCTCTTGAGCAACCATCATCCCAAATTTAAAATATTCAAGTTATCTTCTTCACGTTAACGATTTCCTGAAACCAACTGTAATTCCTGTAATGGAATAATCAGAGAACCCTTGAACTGTACTCTGAAGAAACTGGGAATTCTGAAAAAGCAGGCTTAGAACGGTGAATCAGATTGTTATCACCTTGTTCAGATGTTGCAACACTCCTGGAGCCTTGACGGTCTGTCTTGTGTTTGAATTATCATGGTAACACCAGTTAACCTCTCCCGATCCTTTAATTGGTGACACTGCTGGCACTGGAGTTATGACATGTGATAATGGAACTGCTGGCCCAACTAGGCAGCTATCATGGGAGCTGGGCTGGCAAGGCCTCAGGTCTCCAATATAGTGAATTCTAAAATGAAATTCAATTAATGTGCTCTTTTGTTAGTTAACAACAGAGAATGTCACACAGTTTCTATGCAGACTTCCATTCAACCTATTCAGCCCAAGCTCCCAGTCATAATTTGCTTTACCCTATCTGGCACTTTAATCTTTCAGACACAAAGGAAGCCTGCCATTCATATTTCAGCAGATCCAGGTTATTGCTTTTCTTTGGCATTATTTTTCCAGGCTTGAGGTTCATGAGGTCTCTTCGCTTGCTGCAATTACCTGAAATCCTACAATACTTACGGATCTTGAAGAGAAAGTAAGTACAGTTGTGACTGGTCAAATTGATATCAACTTGAGTAACTAATTTCATCCAAAGGCTAGATTGCCAGAGGATGTCAAATACTGATCACAAGTACAGCCAGATGAGTCCTTACTTTGTCTTTGCAGCCATTTTTCATGTTAGTGTGAGAGGCCTAACTGACTGTTCACAAGAAATCTGCACATGCCAGACCTTGGTTGGAGTACAAAAGGGACAGTACAATGCTTATCCTCAGGAAGGAGATATTATTGGAGGGAGTGCAGCACACATTCAGTGGAATCATCCCTGGCCTTGGGAGTGTTAAATAATGAGGAATCTGGCCAGACTTAAATCTATAAAACTTTGGTGTGGTTTACATTTGAGCAGAGAAGCTGACAGGGTCCCTGACTGAGGTCTGCAAAATTATGACAGGACTAGAAAAAGGAAAATCTATTCTCCTGAGGACAAAAGTCAATAACTGGGGGAGTAGATTTAAGTTCAGGGACAGGAGTTTTAAAAGGGATTAAGGAAGAATTTTTTCATCCAGAGTGGTGGGTATCCAGAACACAGTACCAGAAAGAGTGGTAAAGTTGGGAATCATCACAACATTTAAAAGTTCTAGGTTCATGAAGAAAGCTCATCACTATCTTCTCAAGGGCAATGAGGATGAACAATACATGCTGGCCCAGCCAGCGTTGTTCACATCCCATGCATCAACTTTGAAAAAACCATAGTATACAAGACTACAGGCCAAGTGTGATAAAATGGGACAAGAGTGGATAAGTGCTTGATGAGTAGCACAGACACGATGTGACTCTATGACCCATTGCATTGCCTAGGCTAGTATTGCCTGGGGCTAAGAAGGTATAGGGGTGAGAGATAGTAGGAACTGCAGATGCTGGAGAATCCGAGACAACAAGGTGCAGAGCTGGATGAACACAGCAGGCCAAGCAGCATCATAGGAGCAGGCAGGCTGACGTTTCGGGCCTAGACCCTTCATCAGAAATGGGGCAGGGGAAGGGGGTTCTGAAATAAATAGGGAGAGAGGGGGAGGCGGATAGAAGATGGATAGAGGAGAGGATAGGTGGAGAGGAAACAGACAGGTCGAAGAGGAGGGGATGGAGCCAGTAAAGGTGAGTGTAGGTGGGGAGTTAGGGAGGAGATAAGTCAGTCCAGGGAGGATGGACAGGTCAAGGGGGCGGGATGAGGTTAGTAGGTAGGAGATGGGGGTTTGCGGCTTGAGGTGGGAGGAGGGGATAGGTGGGAGGAAGAACAGGTTAGGAAGGCGGGGACGAGCTGGACTGGTTTTGGGATGCGGTAGGGGGAGGGGAGATTTTGAAGCTCGTGAAATCCACATTGATACCATTGGCCTGCAGGGTTCCCAAGCGGAATATGAGTTGCTGTTCCTGCAATCTTCGGGTGGCATCGTTGTGGCACTGCAGGAGGCCCAGGATGGACTTTTCGTCTGAGGAATGGGAGGAGGAGTTGAAATGGTTTGCGACTGGGAGGTGCAGTTGTTTATTGCGAACAGAGCGTAGGTGTTCTGCAAAGCGGTCCCCGAGTCTCTGCTTGGTTTCCCTGATGTACAGGAGGCCACAACGGGTACAGCGGATGCAGTATACCACATTGGCAGATGTGCAGGTGAACATCTGCTTGATGTGGAAAGTCTTCTTGGGGCCTGGGATGGGGGTGAGGGAGGAGGTATGGGGGCAGGTGTAGCACTTCCTGCAGTTGCAGGGAAAAGTGCCGGGTGTGGTGGGGCTGGAGGGGAGTGTGGAGCAGACAAGGGAGTCACGGAGAGAGTAGTCTCTCCGGAAAGCAGATAAGGGTGGGGAGGGAAAGATGTCTTTGGTGGTGGGGTCGGATTGCAGATGGCGGAAGTGTCGGAGGATGATGCGTTGGATCCGGAGGTTGGTGGGGTGGTACATGAGGATGAGGGGGATTCTTTTTTGGTTCTTATTGCAGGGACAGGGTGTGAGGGATGAGTTGCGGGAAATGTGGGAGACACGGTTGAGGGTGTTCTCCACAATGGAAGAGTGGAACTCTTCTCCACAATGTCTTATGAGTTAGTCTCAGCTTTCAACACTGAGGGTGATAGGTATTTATTGGGAGAGGGTTCTAACCAAGGGGGGTTAATGTATTTCAGATACAGATCGGACCTTAACGCATTAACAGGGCTTCAGTTCAACTTTCAATTGGAAGGGCGGCACCTGTGAGGGCCCACCACTCCCTCTGCCAAACTGGAGTGGAGCGTATACCTATGACTCTCAGAGCCAGAGGTGAGAGCACTACCCAATGAGTTGAACCGGCTCTTGTTGAAGATTTAAATCTTGGGCCTTCTGGAGAAGGGGAAACATTTGACAGGGGAAACAGACAAGAATTCTGTTATATTTCTGTTGCTCACCATTTACCTTTCTTCTGAACCTTTAACTTTGCAGTTCAAAAATCAAACTGGCAAGTCTGCTGTCTGTGTTTCTGGGCACATGGTTCACGGCTGCAGGCTTCATACACACAGTAAGTTCACAAACTGGCTCTTCAGTGCCTTAAAATAATATGCACCCAGTCATTTTAACAAGAGCTCCATGTGCTACACATTTTTGGCAACAAGTCTTGACATTATTAACAACAAAGGCATCTACATTTAACTGTAGGAAGAGGTCCTGTGTGCATTATGGTCAAGATGAAAACAGATTGTCAGTCAAAGAAGGTGAGATTTGTAAGCTGTTGTCAGTACAGGAATCAAGCATGTTGCTTTTAATGGTAGTTTTAAAGGAAGAAGGGGAGGCTGAGAAACTTATTGAAGGATGGCATGGTGGCTCAGTGGTTAGCATTGCTGCCTTATAGTGCCAGGGACCTGGGTTCAATTCCAGCCTTGAGTGTGGAGTTTGCATATTCTCCCTGTGACTGTATGGGTTTCTTCCAGGTGCCCTGGTTTCCTCCCACAATCCAAAGATGTGCATACTAGGTGGATTAGGCATGCTAAATTGCCCACTGTGTCCAGTGATGAGCAGGTTAGGTGGATTAGGGGCCTTCAGTGATTCAGCAGTGGGAGTCCGGGAGAGAATGCGAGGGCAGCTGGGAAGGTGAGCTTTCTTTAAAAAAGTCTTACCTCGCGTGACTACAGCCTTCAGTGGTTCAGCAGAGGAGTCGTCCCAGAGTGGGCGCGAGTGGTCTGCTGGGTAATGGCTATCTTTCACCCAATAAATTTGGGAAGTCACTAATTAATTTTAAAACATTAACTAAGTGGAGATGGCAGGTCAGGTGATGTGTTGTAGCTGTATGATGTGGGAGCTAGCTGGTCCCATTGAGAACGGCAGTGACCACATCTGCAGCAAGTGTTGGCTGCTTGAGGAGCTAGAATCTGAACTTCAAACACTGCAGCACATCCGGGAGGGGGAGAGATACCTGGATGCTGTGTTCCAGGAGGCAGTCACACCTAGTAGATTAACTAATTTTAATTCGATCAGCGGCCAGGGACAGCAGTGTGTGACTGCGAGTGAGGCAGGTAGAGGGACCCTGCAGACAGGAAAACAAGAGCCGCAGCCCTTGACATTGTCCCACAGGTATGAGGCACTTGCTCCCTGCGTGGATGAGGAACAGGGTTGCAGGAAGGATGAGTCAACTGACCATGGCTCCATGGCCCAGGAGGCCATTCAAGAGGGGGGAGCTAAAGAACAGATTGTAGTTGTAGGGGATTCCATCATCAGGAGGATAGACAGTGTCCTTTGCAAGCAGGATAGAGAGTCCTGCATGGTGTGTTGCCTGCCCAGTGCCAGGGTGCGAGACATCTCTGACCGGCTTGAGAGGATACTAGAGAGGGAGGGGGAGGATCCAGTTGTTGTGGTCCATGTAGGTACCAACAACATAGGCAGGACTAGGAAAAAAGACCTGTTTCGGGATTATGAAAAGCTAGGAACAAAATTAAAAAACAGGTCTTCAAGGGTCATAATCTCTGGATTGCTGCCCAAGCCACGTGCAAATTGGCATAGGGAGGTGAGGATCAGGGAAGTAAACACATGGCTAAAAGAGTGGTGTTGGAAAGAGGGTTTCCTTTTCATGGGGCACTGGCATCAGTTCTGGGACAGGAGGGATCTATACCGCTGGGATGGACTCTACCTGAACAGGGCCGGGTCCAGTGTTCTGGCGAGAAAGGTAAATAGGTTGTTCAATAGGACTTTAAGCTAGTAAGTAGGGGGGAAGGGAGGAGTGAGCATACAGGGAGTATAACAATAAATGGAAACAGCAGGTTAGCAGGTGACGAGGAAGCTTCAACTCCAATGAAAATTAGGAAAAAAGTTAAAGGGAAGGAGAACTCAAGAGCTGTTAGTAATGGCGGTGACAGGACTCAAAAAGAAGGTGCAAAACTGGCATAAGGGCACTTTATCTGAATGCTTAGAGCATACGGAACAAGGTAGATGAGTTGATGGCGCAAATCATGGCAAATGGGTATGATTTAGTGGCCATTACAGAGATATGGTTGCAGGATGGTCATGACTGGGAGTTAAATATCCAGGGGTATCAAACTGTTCGGAAGGACAGACAGGAAGGTAAGGGACTCTGATTTTTAAGGATGATATCAGGGCGGTAGTGAGAAATGATATAGGTTCTACTGAACATAACGTTGAATCCATTTGGGTGGAAATTAGGAATAGCAGGGAGAAGAAGTCACTGATAAGTGTGGTCTATAGGCCACCAAATAATGACATCGTGGTGGGGCAGGCAATAAACATAGAAATAGCTTATGCATGTAAAAATGGTACAGCAATTATCATGGGGGATTTTAATCTACATATCAATTGGTCAAACCAGGTCGGTCATGGCAGACTTGAGGAGGGGTTCATAGAATGCATCCGCGATAATTTCCTTGAACAATATGTAATGGAACCTACGAGGGAGCAAGCTATCCTAGATCTAGTCCTGTGTAATGAGACAGGAATAATTAATGATCTTACAGTTAGGGATCCTCTCTGAAGGAGCGATCACAGTATGGTTGAATTTAAAATACAGATGGAGCGTGAGAAGGTTAAATCCAGTACCAATGTCCTGTGCTTAAACAAAGGAGACTATGATGGGATGAGGGAGGAGTTAGCTAAAGTAGAATGGGAGCAAAAACTTCATGGTGGGTCAATTGAGGATCACTGGAGGACTTTCAAAATGATTTTTCACAGTGCTCAGCAGAAGTATATTCCAGTGATAAGGAAGAACTGTAGGAAAAGAGATAGTCAGCCATGGATGTCTAAGGAAATAAAGGCAAGTATCAGATTGAAAAAAAACACATACAAAAATGCAAAGATTAGTGGGAAACTAGTAGATTGGGAAATCTTTAAAGGCCAACAGAAAGCCACAAAAAAAGTTATAAAGAAAAGTAAGATAGATTACGAGAGTAAACTAGCTCAGAATATAAAAACAGGCAGCAAAAGTTTCTATAAATATGTAAATCGTAAAAGCGTGGCGAAGGTAAACATTGGTCCTTTAGAGGATGAGAAGGCCGATTTAATAACTGGTAATGAGGAAATAGCCGAGACATTAAACAGTTATTTTGTGTCGGTCTTCACAGTGGAAAACACAAATAACATGCCGAAAACTGATGGCAAGAAGGTTATAGTAGGTGAGGACCTCGAAACTATCGTTATCACTAAGGAGGCAGTGCTGGGCAAGCTAATGGGGCTAAAGG
>NC_063371.1:15659158-15660008 GCF_021869965.1 Rhincodon typus | reverse complement strand
AGTAAGATAGATTATGAGAGTAAACTAGCTCAGAATATAAAAACAGACAGCAAAAGTTTCTATAAATATGTAAATCGTAAAAGAGTGGCGAAGGTAAACATTGGTCCTTTAGAGGATGAGAAGGCCAATTTAATAACTGGTAATGAGGAAATAGCCGAGACATTAAACAGTTATTTTGTGTCGGTCTTCACAGTGGAAAACACAAATAACATGCCGAAAACTGATGGCAAGAAGGTTATAGTAGGTGAGGACCTAGAAACTATCATTATCACTAAGGAGGCAGTGCTGGGCAAGCTAATGGGGCTAAAGGTAGACAAGTCTCCTGGCCCTGATTAGATGCATCCCAGGGTACTAAAAGAGGTGATGGGGGAAATAGCAAATGCACTAGTAATTATTTACCAAAATTCACTGGACTCTGGGGTGGTTCCCGCAGATTGGAAAACAGCCAATGTGATGCCACTGTTTAAAAAAGGAAGTAAACAAAAAGCAGGTAGTTCCTAACTACCTCTCTAACTGTAGGCCAGTTAGCTTAACTTCTGTAGTGGGGAAAGTGCTTGAATCTGTCATTAAGGAAGAAATAGCAAGACATCTGGATATAAATTGTTCCATTGGGAACACCCAGCATGAGTTCATGAAGGGTAGGTCATGTTGAACTAATTTGTTGGAATTGTTTGAGGACATTACTTGCATGGTGGACAATGGGGATCCTGTGGATGTGGTGTATCTGGATTTCCAGAAGGCATTTGACAAGGTGCCACACCAAAGGCTGCTACATAAGATAAAGTTGCACGGTATTACAGGTAATGTATTGTCATGGATAGAGGATTGGTTGACGAGTAGAAAGCAAAGA
>NC_063371.1:15518057-15629158 GCF_021869965.1 Rhincodon typus | reverse complement strand
CTTTCTGCTCCTATGATGCTGCTTGGCCTGCTGTGTTCATCCAGCCCTGCACCTTGTTGACAAGGAAGTTGCAGATGGATGTAGATAAGTTGAGAGAATGAGCAAAAATATGATGGACCATAATGTTGGAAAATATGAAATTGTTCATTTTGGCACCAAGAATAAGAAATTGAATATTACCTAAATGGAGGATGACTGCAGCATTCCAAGGAGCAGAAGTGTTTAAGATTTTTAGTGGATGAAACGCAAAATGTTAGTACGCAGATACAGCACGTAATCAAAATGGCTCATGGAACATTATTGTTCACGAAAAGGGAATTGAACATAAAAGTAAGGATGTTATACTTCAATTATATATCTTAAGTGTGTGTGGGTTGTCTTATGAGGAAAGACAGGAGAGACTGGGTGTGTTTTCACTGGAACATAAAGAGTGAGGGGAGGCCTGATTGAAGTATCTAAGATCCTCATTGCTTTTGATAAGGTGGACATGGAAAGGATGTTTCCTCTTGTGGGTTAGTCCAGAATCATGGAGCAGATTTAATGGATCAATTAGCCTCTTCCTGCACTTTAGGGATTCAGTTATTGTCTGTGATTACCTAACAAAATCTATCTACATTTAAAATATTCATTGACGCCATTTCCACCACATTCTGAGAGCTCTGTAAGTGCATAACCCCCAAAGAAAAATTAATTCTCCTCATCTTTGTCCTAAATGAGGGGCCCCTAATTTTAAAACCATGTTTCATATTACTTGAACAAGGAATCATGCTTTCTCTGTTCACCTTGGCAAGACCATTCAGGCTCTTATACACTTCAATCAAATCACCCTTCCCTTTT
The DNA here is from genome assembly GCF_021869965.1 of Rhincodon typus. Lineage (NCBI taxonomy): Eukaryota > Metazoa > Chordata > Chondrichthyes > Orectolobiformes > Rhincodontidae > Rhincodon > Rhincodon typus. The sequence continues at coordinate 15,628,321 of NC_063371.1, read as the reverse complement.
CTGAACTCCAGTGGAAACAAGCCCAGTCTGAAAAATTTTTCTTCATAAGATAACCCACTCACTCCAGGCAGCAATCTAGTAAAACTCGTCTCAACCACCCCCAATGTATTTACTTCCTTTCTTAAATAATGAGTTGAAAACTGAGGTGGTCTCACCAATGCCCTGTAAAAATGGAGCATAACATCCTTACTTTTATGTTCAATTCCACTTGCAAGAAGGATAGCATCCCACTAGCCTTCTTGACTACGTGCTGTATCTGCACTCTCATTTTTTGCAATTCATGGGAGTTCTTTGAAGGACCAACAATCACTGTATATTAAAGGGGGCCTGTTGACATACTGTACTTATATTTCTAGAAGACATTTGACAAGCTGCCACTTAAAAGGTTATTGTACAAAGTAGAAGCTCATGGTGACGGGGCTGACATACAAACCCGGATAGAAGATTGGCGAGCAGAAATAAAACAAAAAATTTGCATGCATGGATTATTTTCAAGATGTGAAGATTAAGATCTGTCATATCTCACTGCTATTCCTGGAGTCATCACAAGTGTTAAAGACTTTAAGAAGTATGCAGAATTTACCTGTCTTTCAGATCCAGATTGATCGAAAGCACAGACCAGGTTTCTGTAACTTAACAAGAATTACTATTTATTACAATAAACAATTATGGCTACAGATAAACAATTATGAACTGCTGACATATCAATCTACCAGTTAAAATTCTCACACATCTAAATGCCCCTCTACATACACACACACATGCACGCAACACACACAAAAAAGGTGTTATGGGTGGAGCAAAAGATTGGAAAGACAGTTCATAAGAGCATTATGTGTAGGAGCAGAAGATGGTCATTCAGCCCAAAAAGTCTGCATCATGGGCTGATTGGACAATCCTCAATTCCACTTTCATACTTTCCCCCTCCTAACCTTGATTCTCTTGCTGATTAAAAATCTATCTATCTCAGCCTTGGATGTATTTAATGATCCAGCCTTGTGGTCCCTTTCCGTAGCTGAGATGATGCGTGTGCTGATCAGAATGCTGTTTCTCAATCGTATTTCTCCAGATACATCCACTTGTTTTTAGGAGGCACAGGGTGACTGGTTCATATTTATAAAGGTCTCTGACTTCTGAATTAAAAGTCATTGCTAACAGCAACTGCAAAGGGGAAGTAAACTTCTTCATATTTGAGATACCTTTTACTGCAGAGAAAAGAAACAGCTCATTGCCTTCGAGAGATCTGCTTGCTTCTCCCAAACATTCATGCTCCCAATCTATTCAGTTGCCTGGGAGGCAATCTCATACTTATTGGCAGGCAGACGGCCCTTGTCATCAATAACTAGTGTAGTGGTCCACAAATCAATTTGCAACTTGTTGCCAGCTAAATCTCCACTTGTACACATTACCCTGGATCTGGTTCGGATGTAACTAGACTTACCCCTACCGCTTGAACAAAAAGCTGCGTAAACAGCACTTATGAGTGTCAGGTTACTTGCTTATACAAAGTGCAGCAATGACTCAATCCTTTGTTCTTTTCCTATTTCAGTCAATAATCAAAAACACAAAAGTACAAAGATACAGTCTTTAGATAATTTTACGTTTTTTCTTTAAGTTTGACATTTTCCTTAACTCACCATGTGGTTAACTGTGGACGATGGGCCTTCCCATTGAAATTTTTCTTTGTAGTAGGAATGAGACATACATTATTCTGAGTATTCTGAAATATCCCCTTCAATGTCTGCCACTGCTTCTCCACTCTTCTATCCCCAGCTTAGTATGCCAGCTCATTTTAGTTAGCTCAGTTTTCATGTGCACATAGTTGGTTTAAATAAGTTTAAAATACTCATCTTAGATCTACTCTTCTCCCTTTTATACTGTGTATAACATTCAATCATATTGTAGTTGCTGTCACCAAGGGGTGCCTCAACTTTGGGGCCTGCCTTAATATACAAGTCCAAGTCTAATATAACCTGCTGTCTAGTTGGTTCCAGAACATTACTGACTCTCTCACGGTACAGCACTCCTTCTGTACTGATTCTCAGACAGTGTAACACTCCCTCAGTGCTGACATGCCAACAGTTCGGTGCTCCCTTAGTATTGATTTCCCGACAGTGAAACACTGCCTCAGTATTTCCTCTGAAGTGATCCATGAACAGTGTATCGTTCACTCACTGCTGATCCTCTGATAGTGCAGCATTCCATCAAAACATGTACTCAGAGTCTCAGTCGAGACATTATCTGCTAAGTCCCCAAGGTATGACTCAAACCTACAATCTTTTAACCTAGAGCTATGAATGCTATCGGAGATCCAGAGTCTGGTTAATGCAGATTTCATAATGCTATATGGGGGAAGCTCAATACAGCACACTCTTTACTTGTCCACTTCCTCTGGTCAAAGCTTTTTTGGGTTGCCCAATGGGTTTTGAAGTATTCACTCACAGCTTAATGCATAGATTTTTTATATCCACAGAGCAAATATCTACTGCAATGAATGTCATGAAGATATTGTTGACCCCAGGCGGATTAAGAAGTGCGGGTGCAAAAGAAGTGAGTATTTCTACTTGTGTTGTTACAATGCCTCAAAGTGCTTCACAGCCAATTGAATACTGATCAACTGCAGTCACTATGAACATATATTAAACAGTACAGCCAATGTGTGCATGGTGAGATTCCAGGAAGAGACCAGACAATCTATCAAGCAAAGTTCCAGCCTGGCATCTGACTTGTCTGGTCATAACATCTGCTCGGCATTACTAACACGGGGTCATTAAAAGCAGGACTCCATCAGTACTACACTGCAAGTGTCAACATGGATAATGTGCTCAAGGTTCTGGAAAGGGATTTGAATCTAGGATCTTCTGATTGAGCATTGAGAATTCTAACTAATGAGCATATGTGAGGATGAGTGGGTGTATGGGAGTGTAAATGTGTCTAGGTATGTGCGTTAGTGTCACAAATGTAATTAGAGTCATACAGTCATACAGAACAGAAACAGACCCTTTGTGGGGTAGCACAGTGGATCAGTGGTTAGCACTGCTACCTCACAGTGCCAGGGACCTGGGTTTGATTCCAGCCTTGTACAAGGAATTTGCATGTTCTCCCTGTGTCTGCATGATTTTCCTCTGGGTGCTGGGGTTTCCTCCCACAGTCCAAAGATGTGCAGGTTAGGTGGATTGGCCATGGTCAAAACCCCACGTGGGGTTACATGGATAGAATGGTGCGATGCTCTTCGGAGAGTTGGTAAAGACTGAATAGGCCGAATGGCCTCTTTCCACACTATAATTCTATGCAATGCAGTGTTCATTGACAGATGCTATCAGGTCATTCTTTCTAGTTTATTAGTAGCCAGTTTGAGACATACATTATTATACTTACTCCATGAGATCTGCTCCTCTGCCCTGACCCAAAATTTGGGATGTGATGCATTCACAGGAGAATATTTGTCTTGGTCTTGCAGTGCAGTTAAAAAGGATTGTATGCCATAACCTCTTGTTTTAGAAAATCTTATTCTCGGCTATGCCAGGGAAGCTCTTGCAGATCATGTTGGTGAGCTTTGATGAGAGAGATTTGTGGGCTAATCATCTCTGGCCCCTTCGTTCAGTTGCCCTATTTGCTAAGTTGCTCTGGAAATGGGCAAGTCATTTAGTTCTGTGGTGAACAGAGGATGATTGGCATGTATTTAATATGTGGTCTCTCCAGGTGGCAAGTACATGAAAATGGATCATGAAGCTTTTCCTTTTTTCCAGTTTAAGGCCTTCGAACATAGAACAGTACAGCACAGCACAGTATAGGCCCTTCAGCCCACGATGTTGTGCTGACCTATTATCCTACTTAAAGATCAAACTAACCTGCATGTCCTACATTTTACTAACATCCATGTGCCTATCCAAGAGTCACTTAAATGCCCCTGGTGTATCTGACTCCAATACCACCGCTGACAGTGCATTCCACGCACCCACCACTCTCTGTGTAAAGAACCTACGTCTGACATCTCCCCTATACCTTTCTCAAATCACCTTAAACTTATGCCCCCTCATGATAGTCATTTCCGCCCCAGGAAAATGAATCTGGCTATCCACTCTATCTATACCTCATCATCTTGTACACCTCCATCGTCACCTCTCATGCTTCTTCGCTTCAATGAAAAAAGCCCTTGCTTCCTCAACCTTTCCTCATAAGACCCGCACTCCAGTCCAGACAGTATCCTGATAAATCTCCTCCGCACCCTCTCTAAAGCTTCCGTATCCTTCCTATAATGAGGTGACCAGAACTAAACACAATCTTCCAAGTATGGTCTAACCAGGATTTTATAGAGCTGCACCGTGGCTCTTAAACTCAATCACCCTGCCAATGAAAGCCACATACCATACGCCTTCTTAACAACCCTGTCAAGTTGGGTAGTAACTTTGAGGGATCTATGGATGTGGACCCCAAGTGTGTTCCTCCACACTGCCGAGAATCCTGCCATTAACCCTGTATTCTGCATTCAAATTCGACCTTCCAAAATGAATCACTTCGTGCTTTTCTGGGTTGAATTCCATCCACCACTTCTTTGCTCAGCTCTGCATCCTGTCAATATCCCGTTGCAACCTATAACAGCCCTCCACACTATCCACAACTCCACCAGCCTTCGTGTCATCGGCAAACTTCCTAACCCATCCTTCCGCTTCCTTATCCAAGTCATTTATAAAGCTCACAAAGAGCAGAAGTCCCAGAACAGATCCCTGCGGAACGCCACTGGTCACCGAGCTCCAGGCTGAATACTTTCCATCTACTACCACCCTCTTTCTTCTATTGGACAGCCAGTTTCGTATCCAGACAGCCAAATTTCCCTGAATCTCATGCCTTCTTACTTTCTGAATGAGCCTACCATGGGGAAACTTATCAAACGCCTTGCTAAAATCCATATACACCACATCCACTGCTCTACCTTCATCAATGTGTTGTGTCACATCCTGAAAGAATTCTATAAAGCTTGTGAGGCATGACCTACCCCTCACAAAGCCATGCTGACTATGTCTAATCAAACTATGCTTTTCCAAATAATCATAAATACTATCTCTCAGAATCCTGTCCAATAATTTGCCCACCACAGAAGTAAGACTGACCGGTCTGTAATTCCCAGGATTATCCCTCTTCCCTGCCTTGAACAAGGGCATGACATTTGCCACCCTCTAATCATCTGGTACTACTCCAGTGGACAGTAAGGACGCAAATATCATCGCCAAAGGCGCAGCAATCTCTTCCCTGGCTTCCCGTATCAACCTTGGGTATATCCCATCTGGCCCAGGGGACTTATCTATTCTCATGTTTTTCAACATTTCCTGCACATCCTCCTTCCTAACATCAACCTGTTTGAGCATATCAGCCTGTTTCACGCTGTCCTCACAAACTACAAGATCCTTCTCACTGGTGAATACTGAAGCAAAGTGTTCATTAAGGACCTCCCCTACCTCCTCCGACTCCACGCACAAGTTCCCTCCACTATCCCTGATTGGCCCGACCCTCACTCTGGCCATCCTCTTGTTCCTCATGTAAGTATAGAACGCCTTGGGGTTTTCCTTAATCTCACCCATCAAGGCTTTTTCATACCCCCTTCTAGCTCTCCTAACTCCATTCTTCAGTTCCTTATTGGCTACAGTGTAGCACTCGAGAGTCCCGTCCGATCCTTGCTTCCTCAACATTAAGTAAGCTTCCTTCTTCCTCTTGACTAAAGGTTCCATGTGTCTTGTCATCCAGGGTTCCTTCACCTTACCATCCCCTCCTTGCCTCAGTGGGACAAACCTATCCAGTACTTGTAGTAACTGCTCCCTAAACAACCTCCACATTTCTGTCATGCATTTCCCTGAGAACATCTGTTCCCAATTTATGCCCCGCAGTTCCTGCCTAATAGCATTGTCATTCCCCCTCCCCCTCTTAAATACTTTCCCATACCATCCGCTCCTATCCCTCTCCATGGCTATAGTAAAGGTCAGGGAGTTGTGATCACTATCACCGAAATGCTCTCCCACTGAGAGATCTTACACCTGGCCTGGTTGGTTGCCAAGCACCAAATCCAATATGGCCTCCCCCTAGTCGGCCTATCTACATATTGAGTCAGAAATCCTTCCTGGACACACCTGACAAAATCTGCTCCATCCAAACTATTTGCACTTAGGAGGTTCCAGTCGATATTAGGGAAGTTGAACTCACCCATGACAACAACCCTATTACCTCTGCACCTTTCCAAAATTTGCCTCCCAATCTGTTCCTCAGTGTTTCTTTTGCTATTGGGGGAGGGGGAGGGTTCTTTAGAAAACTCCCAATAAAGTGACTGCTCCTTTCCTGCTTCAGACTTCCACCCATACTGACTCAGTGGACAAACCCTCCTGCACGATCTCCCTTTCTGCAGCTGTGATACCATCCCTGATTAGCAATACCACTTCCCACCTCTTTTACCTCCCTCCCTATTTCTTTTGAAACATCTAAATCCCGGAACATCCAACAACCATTTCTGCCCCTGTCATATCCAAGTCTGCGTAATGGCCACAACATTGTAGCTCCAAGTACTGATCCATGCTCTCAGTTCGTCACCTTTATTTCTGACACTTCTTGCGTTAAAATAGACACACTTCAACCCGTTGCACTGACTGCATCTTTGCCCTATCAACTGTCTATCCTTCCTCACAGATTCTCTGCATGCTCTATCTGCCTGTACACCAGCTATCCCATCCTCTGATCCGTAGCTCCGGTTCCCACCCCCCTGCCAAACTAGTTTAAACAGTCCTGAAGAGCTCGAGCAAACCTCCCACCCAGGATATTGGTGCCCCTCCAGTTCAGGTGCAACCCATCCTTCTTGTACAGGTCCTATCTTCCCCAGAAAGTATCCCAATGATCCACATATCTGAAGCCCTCCCTCCTACACCAGCTCTGTAGCCACGTGTTCAGCTGCACCTTGCTCTCTATTCCTAGCCTCATTAGCCTTGGCTGGTCATCATCGACAACGCTGTGTTTCTGGTGCCCATCATTGTTATGGCTACATGAATGAATTCACATAAAATACAAGCTTAGTTCCTTTTGAAGAAAACAGCCAACAATTATTGAGCACACATAAACTGAGAAATCATTGCCATAAGAGTGTCAGCTTCTTTAGTCACTGCAGTTTGTGTAGCAAAGGAATGGATTGTTTTTTGGAAGGGTTTGACTTGTTGAGAAACTCAGACATTATAGTGTTGTCATCACATTAGCTGCCTTTGTTCCTCCAGGTCTGCAGAAGTCACAGTTTTGCATTGACATGTTGGTGTAGTTCATTCTACAGTTAGGACACTCTATAGTGGAACAACCCTTGGATAACTGGACAGGAAAATGTGCTGGAGTCAGGTAGTTGGAAACACTCCTATGCAATTAGTGAACTCAATTCTTTTACATCCTGCTCCTGAATGATTGTGAGTTCAGCTTGGTGCATCTTAGGCGTGAGCTCCACATGTTCTGAAATACCACTTCTGTTTAGGAATATTTAATTAGTCAGTGTACATGGAGCTTTTCTCTGTATCTAACCCCATGCTAAATCTGCTCTGACAGCGTTTGATGGGAACAATGTAGAGATAGTTTTCCTTTCAGTTTAAAAGAGTAGACAGAGCCTTACGTTCAGTTTAAAAGATAGAAGGAGCTTTATTCTGTATCAAACCCTGTGTTGTCTCTACCCTGGGAGTGTTCGATGGGGGACAGTGTCTAGGGAGCTTTACGTTCTTTTTAAAAGAACATAGAAAGCTTTACTCTTTATCTAGCCCATGCTAATTTATCCTGGGAGTGTTCAATGGGAACAGTGGAGAGAAAGCTTTACTTTGTATCCTACCCAGTGATGTCCCTGTCCCGACAGTATTTGATGGGGACAGTATGGAGGGAGTTCTATTTTCAGTTTAAAAGAGCAGGAGGAGCTTTACTCTATATGTAACCCATGCTGTCCCTGTTCTGGGAGTGTCAGATAGGGACAGTGTTGAGAAAGTTTTACTTTCTGTTTACTTTCAATGTAAAAAGAGTAGAACAGGTTTTACTATGTACCTGATTCCTGAGGTAGTTGCCTTGGAAATGGTTGACCAGCTAGAGGTGAGGGAACTTTGAACTCTGGACGTATATGATGTTGTAGTTTCCCAGGGAGTTTTCTTTTAATTCAGTCATGGGATGTGGTGTTACGGCTGGGCCAGCACTTGTAGCCTACCACTAGCTGCCATTGAGAATGTGGCGGTGAGCTGCCTTCACTGGCACAAAAATAAAATAAGAAAGGTGGCCTGACCAAGTCTACAAGCGATAAATGAGGGATAAATTAGATCCAAGGAACGGCCATTCAAAATGACCAAACAAAGCATCCAAACTGAGGATTAGGAGCAGTTTGGATTTCAGCAAATGTAGACAAAAGGATTGATTAAGAAAGGGAAAAGAGAGTATGAGAGTAAGCTTGCAGGGACATAAAAAACTGACTGTAAAAGTTTCAACAGGCATGTGAAAAGAAAGAGATTAGTCACCACAAATGTAGGTTTCTTACAGTCAGAAACAGGGAAGTTATAATGGGGAACAATTGATGAGACCAATTAAATACATAGTTTGGTTCTGTCTTCACAAAGAATGATGCAAATAAAGTCCCAAAAATATTGAGGAACACAGATGCTTATGAAGATGGAGGAAGAGAAGGTAATCAGCATTAATAGGGAAATGGTTTTGGGAAAATATTTGGGATTATAGGCTGATAAATCCACAGAAACCGATATTCTACATCCCAGAGTACTCAAGGAAGTGGCCTGAGAAATGGTAAATGATTTTGGTGGTCATCTTCCAAGATTATGTGGACTCTAGAACAGTTCCTACAGATTGGAGATTACAGAGAAAACCAGGAATTATAGACTGGTTAGCCTGATGTCAGGAGGAGGGTAAATGCTACAGTCCATGACAAAAGATTTAATAGCTGAGCACTTGGAAAACAGTGACAGGATCAGACAGGGTCAGCATGGATTTAGCAAAAGAATGCTTGAAAAATCTATCAGAATTCTTTCAGGGTGTAATTTGTAGAGTTGATAAGGGGAGCCATTGAATGTGGTTTATTTGGATTTACAGAAAGCTTTCAATAAAGTCCCATTTAAGAGATTAGCATATAAAATTAAAGCATATGGGATTGAGGATAATGCATTGAGATGGATAGAAAATTGGTTAGTGGACAGAAAATGAACAGCAGGACTAAAAGGTATTTTTCGAAATGGAAGGCAGTGATTAGTGGGGTACTGCAGGCATCAGTGCTTGGACCCTAGTATTCACAATGTATTATAATGATTTAGATGAGGGAACTAAATGTAATATCTCCAAGTTGACAGACAACACAAAGCTGGATGGGAGGGTTAACAGTGAGAAGGATGCAGGAAGGCTTCAGTGTCATTTGGACAAGATGAGTGAATGGGCAAATGCATGGCAAATAAAGTGTAATGTGGACAAATATCAGGTTATCCACTTTGGTAGCAAAACAGGAAGGAAGATTATTATCTGAATGATGACAGATTGTGAGAGGGATAGATGCAATGAGACCTGGGTGTCCTTGTACATAAGTCTATGACAGTAAGCATGCAGGTGCAGCAGGTGGTGAAAAAGGCAAATAGTCTACTGGCCTTCATAGCACAAGGATTCAAGTACAGGAGCTGCAATTATACAGGGCCTTGGTGAGACTACACTTGGACTGACATCTGCAGTTTTGGTCTCCTTATCTGAGGATGTTGTAGCTAGGGAGGGAGTGCAATGAAGGTTTCCCAAACTGATTCCTGAGATGGCAGGAATGAAGCGTGAAGAGAGACTGGATCGGTTAGGGTTATATTCACTGAGTGTAGAAGAATGATAGGGAATCTCGTAGAAAGTTGTAAAACTCTAACTGGACTAGACAAAGTAGATGCAGGAAGGATGTTCCCGAAGACCAGGAAGTCTAGAACCAGGAGTCACAGACTAAGGATACAGGGTAGACTGCGATGAGGAGAAATTTCTTTACTCAGAGAGTAGTGAACCTGTGGAATTCTCTATCACAGAAAGCAGCTGAGGCCAAAACAGTGAATATTTTCAAGAAGGTGTGAGATAAAATTCTTTGGGCTGGAAGGATCAATGGGTATGAGCAGAAAGCAGGCTGGGGGACAAGAGTTAGATGATTGACCATTACCATACTGAATGATGGAGCAGGATCAAAGGCTGAATAGCCACTCTGCTCCTATTTTCTATGTTTTTATCAATGCACATGTGTGGTGGAACAGTGCATGAGTATGTGATGGAACTGTATGTGAACGCTTGGTTGGACAGCATTGAAGAGTATTTGGTGGGACTGTGGAGCATTTTTTTGGTCATATAGGTTTGTAAAGACAGATTGCTGATTATTAGTTTGGAAGCTAAGCCCCATCAAGGATATTACAGGAATGGTGGAATTACAACATTAACACAATTATATTTTGGCAGATTATGAATGTGCTTTGAGAATGAGGTAATCATTTTCAATTCTCGACACATGTATTCCTGCTCTGGTGGACTAATAGGAGATGAGGGTCAGTCTGCACCCGACCTCTTTGCTGATGTTAAAGATCCCACTGCATAATGTAAAGATGAGGGGGATGGGCGGGGAAGTTCTGTCCTGTATTCTGGGCCATTTATCCTCTTTCAGTTAATCAAACAGTGACCTAGCTGCCACTACAATGCTAGCTGTGCGATCCCTTCACACATTGTTGCTGTAAAGGCAACAGTCAATATGTTTAAATTATGAGAAAGAGGTCCAGAACATTCTGGTGAGGATGTATTGGCACTGAAGCGGGTGCAAAGGACGTTCACTAGGTTGATTCTGGAGTTGAGGGGGTTGGCTTATGAGGAGAGACTGAGTAGATTGGGATTATATTCATTGGAATTCAGAAGATTGAGGGGGTTCTTATAGAAACATATAAAATTATGAAGGGAATAGACAAGATAGATGTAGAGAGGATGTTTCCACTGGCAGGTGAAGCTAGGACAAGGGGGCATAGGCTCAAGATTAGAGGGAGCAGATTTAGGACTGAACTGAGAAGGAATTTCTTCATCCAGAGGGTTGCTAATCTATGGAATTCCTTGCCCAGTGAAATAGTTGATGCTACTTCAGTAAATGTTTTTAAAAAAAAGTAGATTTTTTTTGAACAATAAAGGAATTAAGGGATACGGTGAGAACGCAGGTAAGTGGATCTGATTCCACGAAAGGATCAGCCATGATCTTATTGAATGGCGGAGCAGGCTCGAAGGGCCAGACGGCCTACTCCTGCTCCTAGTTCTTATGTTCATTCTTGTGCAGTCAGGAACTGATAAACCAACGGGAGCATATCTCTTAACTCTTAAGAGAGGGAATAACTAGAAATGATCTACTATAAGAGTCACAGATTCCTATCCTACACAGAAAGGAGAGTTCCATACAGTGGAAATCTGGAGGTCTTCTTCTGAAGCTTAGGTTTTGTGGTGGCTTCATAATTCTCTTCAGCCTTTCTGTTTCTTTCTAGCACACGACAGTGAAAAGCTTCATTACTCTGTGATCCGAAGCCAGTCGTTGGGAGTGCTGCCAAAGCAGGATGCATCACTGGAAAAGTAAGCCAGACACCCAGCCTCACAATCCAATACAGCTGTTATCCACCACACAACCCAGGGCATATGTTCCTCTGAATTTACTTGCTTGTGCCGTGATTTCCACTTTATAGACATGGGCAGTGATGATGAAGTCAGATACATGGAGATTTCTTTTCATTGGCACCAAGTCACATTTCTGCCATGAACCATGACAAAACGAAAAAACTGTCTGGGAGGCACTCAAGCCTAAATATCTGTCCCTCTGTTTGATCATTGGCACAATGACCTTCCATGAGCTTATTGCAAAGGACTATTGTCAAGTTCTGAAGACATGTGAGGTGGGCTTAAAGATCAAAGTACAGAGAAATGAACTAATATTCAGCCACTAATCCGAATTCAAATATCCAGGACAGATTACTTAGGAGTTAGATTATGTATTTAACAGTCTAACGCTTCCTGAGTAACTATTTACTTAATTTCAATGGAAGGCACTGAATTCTCTAATTTAAATGGAGACTTTTGGAGGGTCCCAGGCAGAAGGGAATGACCCTTTGGAATTTTCACTTGTCCAGGCAACTCCTTCAGAGTCTGCTGTGAATGGAATTCAACAGGTTCCCAATGCGTGACTCCCATCAATGCTGAAATAATGACTGTCTCGTGATTGGGAAATCTGGGCCACTCCTGTGCTTAATTTTTAATTTGTATTAATTTAAATCATGAGACAATGTAAAACTTCAAAAAAACTTAGAGAGGAGAGTTGGTCAGATTTGAGGGGTGACAATTGGCAAGACTGAGGAGAAACAGCTCTACCCACAGGTAGGTAAATGTATTTAGTGTGATGTTTACACAGGGAGCTTCCATTATAAGTTGCTCATAGAAATACAGATTACAATAGTTGAAAGGTGTTACGTTTTTATATTTCATGACTATTTCCTATGATTTTTGTGAAACTGGAGATTCAGAAAACACTACCATTATTTCAACTACAAATGAATAATAATGAGTTTGAACATTGATTACTTCAGTACTGACCCTCCTGACAGTGAGGCACTTCCTCAGTACTGCACTGGGATTTTTAGCCTGAACTGTGTGATGTAGCTTGAGAAGTCGGAGTTGAACCTATAATTTCATGATCAAAAGTCACACAACACCAGGTTATAGTCCAGCAGGTTTATCTAAAATCACCAACTTTCGGAGCATAGCCCCTTCATCAGGTAAAGTGACAAAGGAGCAGCGCTCCAAAAGCTTGTGATTTCCAATAAATCTGTTGGACTACAACCTGGTGTCGCGTTACTTTTCACCTTGTCCACCCCAGTCCAGCAGCAGCACCTTCACATTATAACTTCATGAGTCATAGTTGAGAGGCCTTCTCATTGGGGTCCAGTTATTGCAGAACACTACCTTAGAAAATGGTCTGTTAGTTCCCTGGCCTCCTAATTCACATTTTCAAATAGAAAAGTGGATTGTATGGCACTGATTATTCATCCTCAAGAACTGTGAGGCCCATAATTTGCCTATGTACTGACAGAGAGCGTAGAAATACTTCATATTGAATCTGCTTATTGTTTAGTCATCAGCTCACATTGCAGGCAGCAGTCCCGCCACAATCCATTGTAAACAGTATTTTTCATGACAAGCTTACAATGGGTTTGATGTCAAATATCCCTAACTAATAGAATTTACAACGGGTGCCTGCCTGCGATGACAGATTATTTGGAACATGTTCATGGAAGCTTAAAAACACTTCATCAGAAACAGAAACAAAAAACTACAGCTCGGAATGGAGATATAACTGCCCCCAGCTTCCCCTCCTTGCCCCCAGCTTCCCCTCCTTGCCCCCACCACTGCTTAAATTCTATCCTTACCCCCCACCCCGACTGTTCTTGCCACTATCCCCACCCTTTTACTATCATCAGACCCTCCAGTCCCTCTCCCACTCTCCTTTCCCCGTCCCTCTTGTACTCTCACTCTACCATCAAAGATGAAGTCCAAACCTGAGTCCCTGAATAGTGAGTTCTGGCTGTACCAGAATCAGGATTACTGGGAGGCCGGGGCATGGACAAAATAATGAATTTACTCCTGAGGGTGCTGTACATCCAACAATCTTCTTTCCTGTGGTTTCTGTTTCACTTGGGGTTGCCACAATTCTGGTTGAACTTTCTACTCCACCTGTACTTGTCAGTTGGCCATTCATCTCTCAATTGTGCTGCTTTAAAATCTCTTACCACCACATATTTCCATCTGGTTTTAGGCATTCTTCTTCCTGGGAGCCCCCGCCCCATATCTACCTCACCACAATTCCCCCCTCTCTCTGCAAAAGATAACCATGTCATTTCAATCTCTTCTCAGCTACTTTCTTTGAAGCTTCCTTAATCTCCACTATCACCCGTGCACAGAATCACAGAATTGCTGTCGCAAAGAAAGAGGCCATTCAGCCCAACATATCTGCTTCAGCTCTCCAAATGAGCCACACATTTAATTCTCCTGCCTTCTCCCCATGACATTGCACGATGTTCCTTTTCAAAGAACTGTCTTATTTCCTTCTAAATGTCTTAATTCAACCTGCATCCACAACATTGTCTGGGAGTCTATTCCAGATCCTAATCACTTGCTGTATGAAACAGCTTTTCGAGTTATTGCTCCTCTGTTTTTAACGATGCCCAATGTTCTGCACTATCTAACAAGACTGGCCTCAAACTCTCTTGTGGATTCTTCCTTTCAGTGTCACCAGTACCTCTCCATTACACAACTTCTTCCAATACGTCTAAACATTGTTAATCTCTTGTTTTAATTTCCCTGCCTAAACTCCCATCTAAAGTACTAGTCTCCGACAACTCCACTCTCTCGCTCAAATTGAAGTAGAATTCCATAGTGTTACGATCACTGCTACCTAGGGACACTATCTACTATAAGATTTATTAATAGATCTTATTTCATTTCACTATCTCAGGTGCAGTGTAGCCTGCCCTCTGGTCAACTCCAGGGCATGCTGTCCTAAGAAACTATCACAAAAAAAAACGTCTCACCTCGGCTATCTTTACACATCTGATTTTTTCCAGTCTACATGGAGGATAAAAGCCCTTGCGATTATCCTCATACGTTTTTAAAAAAGACTCCCAATATTCCATCCTTTGTACTCTATCCTACCATGACGTGACTTACAGGTGTACACCGCTGTCACAAGTGACTTCTCACCTTCATTCCTCATCAATATCCAAACTGTTATCCATCTCCAATGTGCTAATACTATCATTAATTAGCTCAGCTACTCTCCATCTTTTCCAAGTTTCCTGTCTTTCCTACCCTTCAACTGCAGGTACCAATCTATGTCATTGTGCAGCTATGTCTTTGGAGTAACTGTTAGATTGGACGAATTTATTTGTATGTGCACAATAGTTCATCTATTTGTTCCAAACGATATGTGTGTTCAGGTACAGATTTGTTCTATTTTTTGTAATGTCTAGTCTTCACTGTTGATTTACTGTTAGAATTGACTCTTTATCCCTTCATGTCACAGTTTGTCATTTCCTGTCAGAATAATTTTCTACCTTGTTTTGTTTCTACTCTTTGATTCATCACATCTGCCAAAACTTGAATTTTTGCTCCTTATATTTAGTTTAAATACTTCTCTTGTTCCCTAATTGTACATATCGTCAACCGTACAGAACATCAAATCCAGCACGGTTCAGACTGACCCAGCAGTACAATCCCCACTTTCTGCAAAACTGGTGTCACTTCCCCATGAACTGGAACCACTGCCAGCAAACCAATTTGAACAATGGATCGATTTCATCTATTGTATTAGCTATATGTTAATTACACATCTGGCTCAGGTCACTTGTTTCTATTCAATTACAGCATGTGGATGTCACTAGCTGGGCCAGCATTTATTGTCCATCCTTTACCTGCCCTGAAGGCAGTTGAGAGTTAACCACATTCCTGTGGGTCTGGAGTCACAAATAGGCCAGACCAGGTAAGGATGTTAGATTTCCTTCCCTAAAGGACATTGGTGAACCACTTGGGTTTTTGCTGACAATTGGCAGTAATTGTTGTTAGACTCTTAATTCCAGTCTTTGATTGAATTCAAATTCCACCATCTACCATGGTAGGATTGAAACCCAGGTCCCCAGAATCTGGATTTCTGAAATCATTGTCCAGTAATAATAGCCATCACTTCTCTTCCCATCCTTTTATATCCATCAAATATTACATTTGTGATGCTGCTTCTTAATCTGGCACTACCTCCTTATATTGACAATGCAGATTCTCTTTCCTTGTCCTGCCAAAGGAAGGACCTACATGGACCACAATGATTGGATCCTCCCCCTCCCACTGTAAGTTCCTCTCCAGTCCTGAACCAAGGAACTGAGCGGGCAACACAGTTGTTCAGAATCTTGTTCTTTGCTGCAGAGAACAGTATCATTGACCCTCCGTATACTGTCCCCGATTTCCACCATATTCCTTTTTGCTTCACCCACTTAAATGGCTTCCTGAGCCACAGTTTGTCAATTGATCCATACATCCTGCAGCCTTCAAGCTCATCCAGCAAAGCTCAAATAACCTGTTGGACAATTGCAAAGGCTGATGGTCTCACACTCCTGATCCCTCACCTGCCTCAGTTTCAGTGACACTTTCCTGTCACGGACCGTAGGTTAAATCAGAAGAACAAATCATGAGAGGTTTAACTGCCTCCTGATACAAAGAAACCAGGGAACTTTCTCTGTCCCTGATGCATCACAGTGTCATACTTCAGTCTCCAGCTCATAAGCTCTTAGCTGAAGATATTCCAGTCTCATTCTGGTGAATCTGCGCTACACCACCTCCAAGGACAATATATCCTTGTTGATATATTGCTCTCCTAACTCCTGGGAATTGGCCATTGACCATTCCCAATTAGGCCTCATCCCTTAGAGCTAGTTGGAGGATGCTGCAATTATAGCTGATTTATTGCTCAATATGAAGTTCGAAGCTCTGAAAGATGAGAGTCACTTGGCTTACTAAATACAAATAAGTCATCAGTGAAAGATGAAGACACATGCTTTTTTTAAACAGGTAAATGAGTTATGAAGGCTATTTGTTGCAGGAGGAACTACCAGACTCATCCTTTCCTCATTATTTTACCCACCTGTGCTTTTAACTTTCTATCACAGGGGAAAGGGTGAAACAAGAAGGGGAAGTGGTGAGGTGGTGGCATTATCAATGGACTAGTAACACAGAAGCTGAAGCTAATGATGTAGAGACATGGGTTCAAACCCCACATGGCAGCTGGTGGAATTTAAAACTCAATGCATGATTTCTCTTCCAGATGAAATAATGGAACTAAGAAATGTGCCTCCTTTAGGAGAATCAGAGGTTGGAGTTGTGTAAAGGAATCAAAAGCTGGTTACATCTCAACCAACCACTGTCAATGGTCGTGAAAACCCATCTGGTCACTCATGTCTTTTAGGGAAGGAAATCTGAAATCCTTACCTGGGCTAGCCTACCAAAGACTCAAGACTTGTGGCAATATGCGTGGCTGCAAGCCACTGGATTTGATCAAATTGCTCTGTTGTATCAAAACCATAACAAATTTGAAAGAAAGCAAAGAATAAAAATCATGAGGGTCACGGACAGGGTGAATAGACAAGGTCTTTTTTCCAGGTTAGGGGAGTCCAAAACTAGAAGGCATAGGTTTAAGGTGAGAGCATAAGGGTTTAAAGGTACCTAAGAGGCAATTTTTTTTTTAATAGGGTGGTGCGTGTGTGGAATGAGCTGTCCCGAGGAAGTGGTGGAGGTTCATACAATTACAATATTTAAAAGGCATCTGGATGGGTACATGAATAGACAGGGTTTGAAGAGATATGGGCCAAAAGCTGGCAAACGGGGGCTAGACTAATTTAGGATATCTGATCAGCATGAACGAGTTGGACCGAGGGGTCTGGTTCCGATCTGTACAACTCTGTGACTTTATTCTATGACCATTCAGCATCACTAAAAGCCACAATGGAAAACTCAGCACCGTCAACATTGAAGGTCCTCCACATGAACACCAGGAAGCTTGTGCCAACAAGTGGGAGAGCTATCCCAAAAGACTAGTTATGCTCACAGAAACATGTATTACAGACAATGGTCAGACACTTCCATGAGGTCTATTCCATGTTGAACACCATTTGGAAGCACTGAAGGTGGCAATGTCATAGAATGTACTCTGGGTGTGGGACCAAGCGTGGTTCTGTAACACCAAGCTGTCCAAGTCTTAAAGTCCTAGCTGATACAGTAGGTCTGAAATTATTGGTTGGAGTAACTATCACAGATCCTTGTGGAGATGAAGTACCATCGTCACATTGAGGATACCTTCCATCATGCTGTGTGGCATTATCACTGTGCTAAATGGGTAACCATGAGGTGTTCCAGGCCATCAGCAACAGCTGAATTATATTCAACCACAACCTCATAACATCAGCATATCCCAAATCTACCATCACCATCAAGCAAGCAGATTAATCCTGGTTCAATGAAGAGTGCAGGAGGACATATCAAGGTCAACCCCATGTACACCTAAAAGTGAGCTATCAACCTAGTTAAGCTACTAAACAGGGCTGCTTGTGTGCCAAACAACTGGAGCAGCAAATGATTGACAGAGCCAAGACATTGCACAACCAACAGATCAGTTCCAAATGTGAATGATTATAGTTTTCAAGAAGATTTGTAGCTTGCATTGTGGATGAGGTTGCAGATATGCTCGCTGAGCCGGTGGGTTTGGTTGCAAACATTTTGTCACCCTGCCAGGTAACATCATCAGTGCGCTTCCGGTGAAACGTTGGCGTTCTGTCCTGCTCGTTATTTATATGCCTCAGTTTGCTGGGGTGGTTGTCATTTTTCCCGTTCTGTTTCTCAGTGGTTTGTACACAGGGTCTAATTCAATGCGTTTGTTGATGGAGTTCTGGTTGGAATACTAGGCCTCCAGGAATTTCCTGGTCTGTCTTTGTTTGGCTTGTGCAATTATGGATGCGTTGTCCCAGTGATTAGTGTTCCCCTTTGTCCATGTGTAGTGAGACAAGTAAAATTGGTCATGTCTCTAGGTGGCTAGTTGGTGCTCGTGTATCCGTATTGTCACTTTTCTTCCGGTTTGGCCAATGTAGTGTTTTTCACAGTTCTTGCATGGTATTTTGTATATTACACCGGTTTTGCTGGTTTTGGGTATGGGATCCTTTGTGTTCGTCAGTAGCTGTCGTAGGGTGGTTGTCAGTCTCTGGGCTACTCTGATACCTAGGGGTCTGAGTAGTCTTGTGGTCACCTCTGAAATGTCCCTGATGTACGGTAGGGTGATTAGTGAGTCTGGTCATGTTGTGTCTTCCTGTTGTGGTCTGTCTCAGAGGTAACAGCGGATTGTGCGTTTCGCGTATCCACTCCTTTTGAAGACTCCGTATAGGTGCTCCTGTTCTGCTGTGCATAGTTCTGGGTTGCTGCAATGTGTTGTGGCTCGTTTAAATAGTGTCCTGATGCAGCTGTCTTCGTGGGCGTTGAGGTGGTTACCAGTGTAATTGAGTATCTGGTCCGTATGTATGATTTTCTATATACGCTAATCTGGAGTTCCCCACTGTTTTTACGTTCTACTATGTCCAGGAAGGGTTGTCAGTTGTTGTTCACTTCTTTCATGAATTTTATCCCAGTAAGGATGTTGTTTATGTGTCAGTGGGTTTCTTCTAGTTTTGGCATTTAATAGTCACAAAGGTGTCATCCACATACTGACCCAAGGTTTGGGTTGTATAGTGGGCAGGGCTGTCCATTCCAACCTTTGCATTACTGCTTCTGCAATCTGTCCTGATATTGGGGATCCCATTGGTGTTCCGTTGATTTGTTTGTATGTGCTGTCATTGAAGTGAAGTGGCTTGTGAGTCACAAATCTAGTAATTTCATGGTGGTGTCCTTATTGATGTTGCCTGCCTGCTTGATTCTTCCAGTAGTGTGGCAATTGTCTCTTTGGCTAGGTCAATGTTACGTCGAAGGATATCATCACCTGGTCCTCTTCAATCCTGGTGTCATTCACGATGTTGAGGAATTCTTGGGATGAGTGGATGGAGTGAGGCCACAGCACTTCGTTAGTAGTACCAACCACCCCAGCAAACATGGCATATAAATAACAAGCAGGACAGATCACTGACGCTTCACCAGAGGCACACTGACGATGTTACCAAGCAGGGTGACGAAATGTCTAAGATCAAACCCACTGGCTCGGCGAGCAAGTCTATAACCTCCAATATGAATGATAGTGGGCAATTACACAATCAATAGGAGGTGAAGGCTCCACAATATTCCCATTCTCAATGATTGGAGTACATCAGTGAAAAAGGTAAGGCTGAAGCATTTGCAATAATCTTAAGTTAGAAGTACCAAGTGGGTAATCCATTTTGACCTCCTCCAGAGGTCCCCAGCATCACGGAGGTCAGTTTTCAATCAATTTGATTCACTTCACGTGATAGCCAGAAATGGCTGAACAGCCCATAGCCTTTGCAGTGGAGTGGTAATGTCTCTTGCTGAGGAAGACAGAATACCAGGATGATCTTCTGGAGACATGGCTTCAAATCTCACCATGTCTAATGATGAAGCAGCAAGAATAAAAAAAAAGAAACCACAAAAGCCTTTAAAAATAAGCCAAATGGCAACCATGCAACCATCTGGTTCATGTCCTTTTAAGGAAGGAAATCTGCCATCACAGCAATATGGTTAACACTTAGCTGCCCTCATGGGAATTGGGACTTTACAATTAATCCTAGCTTAATGTACGACGCCTGCATCCTATGAACAAGTAATGGTCCAAAGATAGGCTACTTCCTGACTCAGCAGAATCTGTCTAACATCTGACCATGTGTAGCATTAGGGAGCCAGAGCAAAACTGGACTTGGTGGATTGAGGGGTTGAGTTTTCCACTGGTTGGAGTCATACCTGCAATAAAGTAAGATGGCCTGATTGATAGAAATCAGGTATCTCAGCTCCAGGACATCTCTGCAGGAGTTTCTCAGGAGTGTGTCCTCGGCTCAACCATCTTCAGCTGTTTCAGTGGTGACCTTGATATTGTGACTGGAACAATGTCAGCCAGGTGGGCCTCATAGAATGTGAGTTCCCTGATTGGGGCTGTTAACCTGGTCCCATCAGGGAGCCCTGGCTGACAGATAGAAACAGGAGGGTCAGGGGTTCTGTTTACTCTGAGAGCTGGCTCTGAGGGAGCTGGATCAGCGTCAAGGACTCTCCACGTGTAATAAAGGGTGGCTTGGTGATGGGATACCGGCCTCTCCAGAGTTATTTCACTTACCTCCATCAGAAGGTCAGAGGAAGGGATGTTCCATTGTGCAGTCTTCAATGTTCAGCACCAGGTCATCCTCAAACTTTGCTTATCCAGAGAAAACAGCCTGAGCATATCCAAGATTGTTGCCAATTTTACTATTCCACAACAAATAAATCAATCTTGGATGCAGAACTGGTTGAAGAAGAGGCATAGAAACTCAGCGACTGTGGGATATACAAGTGAGTCTTCACCCAGAGAGTGGTGAGCCTGTGGAATTCTCTGCCACAGAAAGCAGTTGAGGCTGAAATATTGAATTTTTTCAAGCAGGAGCTAGATATAGTTTTTAGCGCTAAAGGGATCAAAGGGTATGGGGAGAATGCAGGACTCAAGGTACTGGGTTGGATGATCAGCCATGATCACACTGAATGGTGGAGCATGCTCAAAGGGCTGAATGGTCTACTCCTGGTCCTGTTTTCTATGTTACTATGGATCACTATCACAGGCAGGAGAATGAGACCGCGTGAAATAGGAACAGGAGGAGGCAGTTTGACCGCTTGAACCTACTCTGCCATTCATTCGATTATTGCCTGATCAGATATTCCTCACATCCACTTTCCTATATTTTCCCTGTAACCCCTGATTCCTGACTGATCATCCATCTTGGCCTTAAATATACACAAGGACTCTGCCCCCACAGCTCTCTGTGGCAAGGATTTCCAAAGACTCTCAACCCTCTGAGAGAAGAAATTCTTCCTCATCTCAGCTTTAAATTGGTGACCCTTAATGTTTACAGTGCATCCTGTGGTCCTAGATTCTTCCATCAGGGGAAATATCCTCTCAGGAAGCCCCTTAAGAATCCTATATGTTTCAGTTAGATCACCTCTCACTCTTCCACATTCCAGCGAGTAGGGTCCCAACCTGTTTAATCTTTGCTCATAAGACAATCCCTCCATACCAGGGACCATCTTTATGAACATTCTCTGAAATGCCCCCATTGAAATGATAACTTTCCTTAAATAAGGGGACCAAAACTGCTTGCATGTCCTCCATGTATGGTCTCACCAGCACTTGTACAGTTTCAGTAACACTCCCCTACTCTTAATACTCCAATCTCCTTGAAACAAGGGCCAGCATTCTATTAGCCTTGCCGATTCCCTGCTGCCTTGGAGTCCAGCCTGTGTTTTGTGCACACATACAGGTAAGTCCCTGTGTGTTGTACCTTTCTACAGTTTTTCTCCACGTAAATAAAACTTTTCTTTTCTGCCTTCCAAAATGAAGAACTTCACATTTTCCCGTGCTACACTCCATTTTCCAACTTTTTGTCCACTTACTTATTCAGTCAATACCTCTCTGTCAACTGTTTGAATCCCTCTCACACCCTATCACCTATCCTTGCATTGTCTGCAAATTTTGCTGCAGTACATTTGCTTCCTTCCTCCAAACCATTGATATATATTGTAAACAAGTGCAGTCTCAGCACTGATCCCTGTGGAAGTGCACTGGTCACAGGTAACCAACCTGAATAAGAATCCCTTATCCCCACTCACTGTTTCCTGCCCATGAGCTAATTCACTGTCCATACCAATATACTACCTCCAAGACAGTGAGCTCTTACCAAGGACATAACCTTCTGTAAGCTATGCTGTTGAACCCTTCTAGAAATATGACTACAACACATCTCCTGGTTCTCCTCAATTTACTCTGGTTAAGACTTCCGTGAAAAACTCCAAAATTTAGTCAGACACGATTTCCCTTTTATGAAGCCACGCTGACTGCTTGATTAAATTGTGATTTTCCAAATGTACTGCTACTACTTCCCTAATAATTGATCCCAACATTTTTCCAACAGTGGATGTTAAGCTAATTGGCCTACAGTTATGCACTTTATGCCTCCCTCCCTTTTTGAATAGAAGTGTCCAATCCTCAGGTACTTTGTCAGTATCCAACGATTTTTAGAAAATTACAAACAATGCATCCAATGCTACTGCATTGTGACACATGTATTTGAAAAATTATGGTTAGAAAAGTGGACTGCAGCAGAATAACAAGCAATACAACCAGATAACTGTATAATATGTTTTAAGAAAGGACCTGCATTTCAAAAGCATATTTTGCAACCTCAGCACTTTCCAAAGACAAGGTCCCAGAAACAGCATACAAGATGAATGCTTCTTGTTGGTTCCAGAAACAATATTGTCCTGTGTCCCTTCCTTGGCAATGGGATCTTTCTGATCTACGGGGGAAAGACATGGCCGAGATTCAATGATTCGTTTAAAAGAAAGCACCTCCAGCAAGCTCAGTAATGGCAGCTAATCTATCATTTGATGGAAGAGAGATGGTGGCAGATCCTGTGGAGTTTAAATTTATTTGTTCATGGGATGTGGGCGTTGCTGGCTAGACTAACATTTCTTTCCCGTCCCTAGTTGCCTCGAAGGCAGTTAATAGTCAACCACTTGCTGTGGGTCTGCAGTCACGTATAGGCAGACTGAGTAAGGAAGGCAGGTTTCCTTCCCTAAAGGACATCAGTGAACTGATAGGTTTTTACAACAATGGTTATATGGTCATCATTAGGCCAGCTTTTTATTTCAGCTTTTTACTGAATTCAGTTTTCACCATCTGTCATGGTGGGATTCTCAGGACATTACTATACTACCACCTACACACTTGCTTGCTGGCTGGAACACTGTAGGGGTGGCCATTCAGGTGGCCTCTGTAGCTCATTGGGAAACACACTTGTCTTTGAATCAGAAGATCTTGGATTCAAGAACTATCGAGGGAATCCAAAGATGCGTAAGTTCGGTGGATTAGTCATGGTAAATGTGGGGTTATGGGGATAGGGTGGGGACTGAATCGTGGTGGGATGCTCTTCAGAGGTTTGGTGCAGACCTGATGGGCTGAATGGCCTCTTTCTGCACTGCAGGGATTCTAATATTGCACTGTTGTAGGTGCTGTCTTGCTGATGAGATCCCATGTGTAAAGACCCAAAAACATTCAGGGCACAATTTCTAAGAAAAGCACAAGAATTCTCCACGGTGACCTGGTCAATATATTATTGCTCAACCAATATCACTGAACAAACTGTTGACCTAGCCATCATTCACTGTTTGTAAAGCTTTATTGTAATCTTTTTGACTACTACATTTCCAACACCACAACACTTCCTCGGTGGTGAAATACTTTGCAGCATGCTGAGGTTGCAAAAGGCACTTTATAAATGTAAGCATTAGTTTGTGTGGAACAGGCTGGGAAAGGGCAGAAGATGTGTCTCAGTTTCTGTCTCAATAAATCACAAAACGAGTCCACCGTGCAGCCTTCCAAAAAGTAGACAGGAGATAGAGCAAATCGCATTTAGTAACCGATTGCTGCCTTAAACATGTAACATTATTGCTTGTGGTATTTCATTTACTTGGATTGACACTTTGATAAATATCTCTATTGTTGATACAATAACTTGCTCCAGGGGTCATTATTATTAAGATCTGTCACCAAGAAGCGTCTGAGCGATGACTCAGTAAAAAGATTAGGAGTACAAAATAAATCATCCATTGGCATTCATTGCCTTCTAAGGTTTGCAGCCCAGAAACCCCTTGAAGCGCTTTCAAACACTTCTCCATGGCGTTATTTTTCACACTGGAAAAAATTTGTCGTTGCAGATAATTGAGCGTATAAAAGGAAGAGGGGTGGGGATGGGGGATAAAGCCATCATGTTTTTCAACTAGCTCACGCCTTGGGGCAAATTGACTGCCAAAGATCAGTGTTAGAATTGGACTTCACAGCAAGAGATGTGTTTCTGTCTCGGTGATACAAATCCATGATGCACAGTCAAGGGGAGAGGGAGGGAGTGAGGAGCCAGAGCACAATGTCTATGCCTACTGACATCAAACCAGGCCAATGACTTGACATATATGAGACTGGTTGGGTAAACCAGAGTTTTCAGAGTGCAGGATGTTTTAACGTCTGATAATAAGTCGTCACATGAGGCAAGACTGAGTGGACAAAAAAAAAAGTTTTTGTTGACGGTCAAGTTAATCACCCTACAGTCAATGAAATCCCTTGGAGTGTGGTCTCTGTTGTGATATATAGAAATGTGGCAGCAAGTGTCTACATGGCAAGATCCCACATAAAGCAAGTGAGTCCATAGCTGGCTAAATGTTTTTCTGCTTGAGGTATATATATATATTGACCAGGGCACTGAAGAGAATGGGCCCGTACTATTCTGAACTCATGAGGTGGGTCTGAAAGGGGGAATGGGGCCTTAAGTTTAACATCTTATTCGAAAGTTGGCACCTCTCACAGCAACAGAGTGCCCTTAGTTTTGCATTAGGAAGTATTAACTGCAGAAAGTCACCAAAGCTTCTTAGACAGCACATTCCGAACCCACAATCTCTAGAAGGACAAAAGCAGCAGATACGTGGAAATATCACCATTTACAAGTACCCCTCCAAGCCATTTACCATCCTGACTTGGAAATATAT
The DNA here is from genome assembly GCF_021869965.1 of Rhincodon typus. NCBI lineage: Eukaryota > Metazoa > Chordata > Chondrichthyes > Orectolobiformes > Rhincodontidae > Rhincodon > Rhincodon typus. The sequence continues at coordinate 15,603,004 of NC_063371.1, read as the reverse complement.
CACTGTTCCTTCAATGTCACTGGGTCAAAATCCTGGCACACAAAGAACAACAGTACAGCTCAGGAACAGGCCCTTTGGCCCACCAAGTCTGTGCTGACACATGACACCCTTTCCAAAGTAAAAACCTTTTGCCTCACTTGGTCCATAACCCTCTATTCCCTGCCTGTTCTTCTATTTGTCAACAGGCCTCTTAATTGTATCTACCTCTACCACCTCCTCTCATAGTGCATTCCACGCACTTACCACCCTCTGTTTTAAAAAAAACTTTTCCCCCTTTTACCTTAAACCTAGTAACTGACATTTCTAAGCCTAGAATAGAACTGCCATGTTTAACATCTCAAACAGCTTGATTCGATCACTCCTCAACTCATATGCCCAGCTAGCCAACCCTGGGGACACAAAACATGTGAATCATATGCACAGAAACATGCAATTTTGTCCATTCAGTTTGAGCCAGCTCTTCTGCCCATCTAATCCAGTTCCTTTGCTCTCTTATTCATCACGGGATTTCTTCAGTCCCAGAATACAAAGTGACAAAGTATCTTCGGTGCAAGTCTGGTAATCAGAGTCACGACTGTTTCTTTCAAACTTGGCAAAAGGCAGGATGACAGAAACTTGAGTGGGGAAAAAGATTCTGACTATCCACTTTATCCATGCCACTCATAATTTTGTAAACTTCTATCAGGTCAGCCCCTCAGCCTCCAATGCTCAAGTGCAAACAAACCAAATTTATTCAATCTCACTTCAAGCTAATATCTTCCAAACCAGGAGACGTCCTGGTAAACCATTTCTGTACTCTCTCCAAAGCCTCCACATCCTTCTGGTAGTATGGCAACCACAAGTGCGCGCAATATTCCAAATTTTGCCTGACTAAAGGTCTATACAGCTACGTGACTTGCCAATTTTTAAATTCTATGCCCTGATTTTGCTATCCTATCCTTAATTTTCACAGGAACATATTAGTCCTGAACTCTAATCAACTGGCCTTTAAAAGATTTTTATATCAGAGATGTAGATCGATCCTCAATCAGTCATCCCTAATCAGTCATTCCCCAATTCCTACATAATACTGTGGTAGTTAGCCTTCCCTCAATTTAGTACTTTCATCTGAGGTCAATTCTTATCATTGTCCATAAATAACATAAAATGTACTGAATTATGGTCGCTCTTCCCGAAATGCCACCCCACTGAAACTTCAATCACCCGGCCAGCTTATTCCCCAATGCCAGATCTAGTATAGCCCCTTATGTAGTTGGACTATTTACACTTTGATTCAAAAAACCTTTCTGGATGCACCTAACAAATTCCTCCCAATCCAAGCCCCTAACACTAAGGAAGTTCCAGTCAATATAGCGGAAATTAAAATCACCCACAACAACCCCGTTGTTTTTCCATTTTTCCATAATCTGTCCATAACTGTTCCTCTATCACCTGTTGGGAGGCCTGTAGTACAATCCCATCAAAGTGACTGCACCCTTCCTATTCCTGAGCTCTACCCATACAGCCTCGGTTGGTGAGCCTTTCAAGGTGTCCTCCATCAGTGTAGCTGTGATAATCTCCATTGTCAGTAAAGCAACTTCACCAATTCTTTTACTTCCCTTTCTATTATGCCTGAAACATCTAAATCTTGGAACATTGAGCTGCCAGTCTTTGCTCTCTCTCTCTCTCTCAACCAAGTCTCTGTAATAGCCACAACATCTTAGTTATGTGTAGTAACCCAAGCTCTAATTTCATCTGCCTTCCCTATCATGCTCCTTGCGTTAAAAAATACATCTCAGATGACCTGTACTCCCCATATCAGGAAACTCTTCCTGTCTGTTCTTCCTCTTAGTCTTACTGGCCTTTACCTCTAACTCTTCCTTGGTCATTTCACTTACTAACCTTCTGCTCTAGCTCCCATCCCTTTGTCACACTAGTTTAAATGTTCCTGAGTGACACGAGCAAACCTCCCTGCCAGGATAGTGGTGCCCATCCAATTTAGGTGCAACCCGTCCTCTTGTACAGATCCCACCTGCCCTGGAAGACTTTTCAATGATCCACATATCTGATGCCATCCCTCCGACAACAGCTCTTTAACCATGTATTTAACTGTACTATCTTCCACTTCCTAGCCTCACCGACACATGGCACAAGGAGTAATGCTGAGATTACAACCCAGAAGTCCTGCTTTTCAACTTACTACCTAGCTCCCTGAACTCTCTTTGCAGGGCCTCCTCACGATTCCTGTATATGTCATTAATACCACTGTCTACCACAACCTTTGACTGCTCACCCTCTCTTTTGAGAATGCCCTGCCCCCATTCAGAGACATCCTTGACCCTGGCACCAGGGAGGCACACAGCATCCTGGAGTCTCTTTTGTGGCCACTGAAGCACCTCTCTATGTCCCTGACTATATAGTCCTCTATTACTCCAGCTCTAACTTTGACCCTCCCTGCTGTACTGCAGAGCCAACTGTGGTGTCATCACTCTGGCTGCTGCTATTGCTATCCCTTGTTAAGCAATTCTTCCCCAACAGTATTCAAAATGGTACAATTGTTAGAGAGAAGGATAGCCACAGGGGAGTCCTGCACGACCTGCCTGCTACTTCTAGTAGTCACCCTCTATCTACCTGAACCCTGGGTGTGACCACATCTCCAAACCTCCTGTCTATGACGTTTTCCACCACCTGCATGATCCTAAATGTGTCCAAATGCCACTTCAAGAGATCCATGCGGTCTGACAGGTACTGCAATTGGACACATTTCCTGCAGATGAAATTGTCAGTGACATTCAAACTTTCTTTGATTTCCCACATTCCACAGTAGAAGCATTCTACCCCACAGACTGCCATTTTTACACTCCAGCATCGCAATGGATTTCTAATAAATTGATTCACAGCTAACTAGATGGTGTTAGATTCTCATTAAAGAATACTACACACTAAATGCATTACCCTATAAACAACAGTCTAGATACTACACTACATCCCAGTGCTGTACCACTCTCCCACTAGCCTAAATCTCTCAATTCTATCACCTTGTGGGTATGAAAAAGTAAATGGAAAACATAAATAAGAAGAAACAAATCACCAGACATCTATCTACCAATCAGGAGCCCTTCTGTCCAAAACGTCAATTTTAAGTTTGTGATGTGACAAAGCACAGCTCCCACAATACTTCCCATGTCGTGGATCAAGGTATGGCTGCCAATCAAACCTAACAGTCATGGTGACTGTGCCAACTTCTCCCAGAATCCTCCTTGGTCACTTCTTATCAGTGTCCTCTATTCTGCTCTAATTCTGAGTCTGCCCAGAACACATGGACTGCCCCTCCCACCATCTTCTCAAGTGCAACTAGAAATAGGTAATAAATCCTGGACCAGCCAGCGATGCCCACATCTCAGGAATAAATTTTTAAAAAAAAGGATCGTACAGCACAGAAAGGAGGCCAGTCAGTCCATCAAGTTTGCCCTTGCTGTTTCAAAAAGAAACCAGTTTCATGGTCTGTTAGGATTTTAAACATCTCCATTCCATGTTTTTCTCAGTCTGCTGGAAGAAGAACAAGCCCAGTTTCTCCACCTTCTTTATTCACCTCCTGGAGCATGTTCAGCTATTCAGTTAGATTGTGATCCCATGTGAAACACACTAATGTTGGACTAAGGTTAGACTTTACAAGAGGGATCCTTTGGATATTATGGAAGTAATCATGGCCAACAGTGTGGTATGTCACACCCAAATAATGGGGCCAGCGATTTGAGGAAGGACCAAATGCAGCACCAGGATCCGTGGTTTCTGTCCCTGCCCCTGAAAACAATGTTCCGTGAGAACCAATGTCTGATTTATCCTACTCTTCAGGCTTTTTGCATTTTAGTCAAGTGTAGGCAGTTCCGCTTCAGTGGATGGAGAATCCCAAATCACAGCCTGAGCTTCCATTTCACTTGGATTCTTACCAATATATTCACATCACACTCAGCACGTAGACAGAAAATTACATCAGGCTGCTGCAGATTATAGTAGGCTCTTGTACCAGAATTGCAATCCTCCTGGAGTAGGCTATGTAAGCCTAGAATAGAACTGCCATGTTTAACATTTCAAACAGCTTGATTCGATCACTCCTCAACTAATATGCCCAGCTAGCCAATCCTGGGGACACAAAACATGTGAATCATATGCACAGAAACATGCAATTTTGTCCATCCAGTTTGAGCCAGCTCTTCTGCCCATCTAATCCAGTTCCTTTGCTCTCTTATTCATCACGGGATTTCTTCAGTCCCAGAATACAAAGTGACGAAGTACCTTCGGTACATGCCTGGTGATCAGAGTCAAGACTGTTTCTTTCAAACTTGGCAAAAGGTAGGATGACAGAAGCTTGAGTGGTGAAGCGCTCTCACACAAAGCATATTTCAGATGTCTCTTTCACTCCATCTCCTGCTCAGCAGCTAGCTGCCTCCATCCTGACAGCTGCTCTGTAAATGTTACCAGAGCTTTTAGGAACAGAATGCCTACTGATTGATTTGTGATACAGCAAATTACTCAAGAACTTTGATAAGACAACTTTGCTCGCCAGTTCAATGTTTTATTGTAGGTGTCCATTAATCACTGGCTGAAACATTAGCAACTGATATACTTGAGTCCGTAACTTTTCTCTCCCTTGCTGCTTTGCATTGATTTTCTGTCAGCCTGACTGGATAAGACATCAGCTGGAGTTCATTAAAATTTTAATCATCAATGATTCACAAAGCTCTGATATTATCAGCTTCCTGGTCCGACACATTACCATTCCACTCTATATTAGAATTCAAATCCTTCCCTGGTCTCACCCCTTTCCCTCTCCATAATCTCTATCTCCTCTGCCTGAATGAGAATGATCTCAGCTTCCCGATGTAACTGAAGAGCATCATTCTTGGGAAAATTCAAGTTCACCTCCTTCGTATCTTCTCTAAGGCCCTGAAATTTCTGAAATGTGGTGCCAAGAACTGGACTCGACTAACAAGTGAGCTGGCCAGTAATTTATAAAGGCTATGTTTGCCTCTGCTGGATACAATTAAAACAGTTTTATCAACCAATCCCAACACCTTTACAAACTTCCCATTTGCTTTGTAGGAAGTTGGAAGCACGGAAAACTGATCAGACTGCAGAGACTGAATGCCAGCCCATGATCAGAACTCCAGGTCAACAAATAGTCAAACAGCCTGATAACCAATGGCCCATTCCTCAGAAGCTGATTTTATTTTGTTTACTGAAGGTAATGATTTGTGTAGCCTGGATTGAGCTGTTTCATTGGCCATGGCCTTCATTCTTTTTTCTTTTCTCTTTATTCATTCATGGGCTGAGGGCTTCATTGGCGAGGCAGCATTTATTTTCCATCCCTAATTGCCCAGAGGGCAGTTAAGAGTCAACCACATTGCTGTGGGTCTGGAGTCACATGTAGGCCATGCCAGGTAAGGATGGCAGTTTCCTTCCCTAAAGGGCATGAGCAAGCAAGATAGGTTTTTCCAACAATTGACAATGGATTCATGGTCATCATTTGACTCTTAGTTCCAGACATTCTTTTTACTGAATTCAAATTGCACCATCTGCCATGGTAGGATTCGAACTCAGGTCCCCAGAGTGTTTATAGTCCAGTGATAATACCACTAAACCATTGCCTTCCCTTTAATTAAGCAAAGGGAAAGTCATGGGCCCAAAGCCAGTTCTGGAGATCAGAGCTTGTCAGCATCCCTCCTGAGCCCCCTCATAGCACGGAAAATTAATAATGTTAAAAACAGACACACTCGTCTATCCTTCAAAGGGTGGAAGGTTAAATATAAATCTGGTTGAAGCATTAAGGGAGCAAGGCGGAGTTCAGCATCAAAACAAGCCCTGCTGGCTCGGGCTCAAGAGATTTGTGGCGAAATAGCTGAACAAGGCTCGAAGTGAAGCAGAATCTCCTTCAAATTTGTGTTTTCGTGCACGTCAGGCACTTGCACTTTGAAAACATTTCTTTGCCTCATTTAAGCTGGGCCTGTATCTCAATTATTGCTGTCGGTATCAGGCAGGAGTAACACTGACTCTGTTTAGTCAATTGGGAAAATATAAGCTCATCATAATAAAGAGCTTGTGCCAAAAATAACCATTTTCACTAGGTGGGAAAGCAAATAGCAGCAGTGACTGGCTCTGTAAGATGTAATTGACCTGATTGTAAACTCAGTACTCAGACCTGAGATTAGAGGTCATCAAGCAACTGATCGGGGTCATGTGTTACAGGATTCTGGTGGAGAAGATTATAATCGGTCTGACAAAAACTATCATTCATTGAGAGCTATATGCTGGAGGGTCTGACAGAGAAAGCCTTCTGAGATAATCTGTATCCCTCCAATTTTGGCCGCTTGAACATCCCGATTTCTTTCATCCCTCCAGTTGTCTTCATGCCTTCAGCTGCTATTGCATTAGGCTCTGGGTGAATGACATGCAGTGCTGACACCAATCCTTGTTTCTACTATCTTAATATTACTAATGAACAAGTTGATCAGCATTTAGACTGACAGCACCTAAGGGACAATATCACAAAGAAAACGTACAAATTTAAGTTAAAATTTCATTTTTTGGTGGGCTGAGGGTGTGAGGCCACATCCGTACCTCTGTCTGGAAACAGCATACACCATCTCTAAGGATGCCTGTGCACAGATATAACCACAGAAGTCTGTCAAGCAGTCGTGTGCAACAACGCCCTTCACAGCCCACTGCCTGGGCCTGTTAATGGACAGCTTGGCCAGGCCCAACAGCAGAACCGTCATCCTATTTGCCTGCCTGCTCCACATTGTGTGGCTAAAGATCAAGACTGGGAGGTGGAAATGCAGCAGAAATTTAGAAGCATTCCTGTTAAATAGTTAAGAAAGGACAAAAGGTGATTGGTTCCTTGAGATCTCAAAAATGTCAAGCCTTAATCTATAGTTGCACGAGGCTGCTGGAGACCACATCCCCAGTGGTAAGGGTGAGGACTCCCAGATAAAGCACCTCCCACTAGGGACATCGAACATGACTAGACAGCACATGGATACCACAGTGAATTCAGACAGCGAACCAAGGTAAGGAAATGAAGGGTGTATGAGTGAACTGGAAACCCCTCCATGCCAAATAGAAGAGCACAGATGGAGATTCCTCAAGCTGGTTCAAACTGTGGGCTCTGGGTCGCCGAGGGAGGCTTTGGTGTCCAGGGCCAATGTTGAATTCTATCTGAACAGGGTTCAGTTCAGAGAGAAGCCCACTGATATTTAAGCTGCCTCAACACCATGAATGCGTCGGGGCGAGTGCCACTGTCTTGAGCTTCTGAATGTCTTTGGCCACAAACTTTACACTATCCCAAGCAGCGACATCCAGCCCACTCTGCTTTACATTTCATGCCAAGTACAAATTACAAATCAGATTTGTACAAAATAAAAAGTTACACCATCTTACCCGACAACTGTACTCACTCAGTCCTTTCAGTCCATTAACACCCTTACCCTTCTCCATACTGAACTTGACCCGCACCTATCTATTCACTCCATCAACATGTCAATGTCTTATAGAAGTTCTACACTGTCCTCCTCACAGTTTACAATTTGTCCAGGTTTTGTGTTGTTCACTGGCTTTGAACTTGTCTCCTGCTCACAAAGATCTGGATCATCTATATATATTATAAAATTTACAGTTCCCAATACCCTGGGGAATTCCACTGGAAACTTCTATCAGTCCAAAAAATATCATTTAACTATGATTCTGTTTCCTATACCACAGTCAATTTTGTATCCACATTGCTAGTGTCCCTTTTATTCTATGTTCGATACTTTTCTTCACTGTAATGTAGCACTGCATCAAACACCTCTTGGAAGCCCACATCAACAGCCTACCCTCATTAATCCCTCTGTTACCACTCCCAGAAATCCCAGCAAGTTCATTAGAAACTACTTTAACTTAAAAAATCTGTGCTGACTCTTCTGAATCAACCCACAATTTTTCATGTGACTATTAATTCTATATCAAATAATTGTTTCTTGAAGTTTACCCACCATTGAGGTTAAACTGACTGGTCTGATCTTTACAACCTTTGCTGAGCAAGAAGTACATCACCAGGATATACCATCTTCTAGGGGGCTCAATGTAAAAGTATCACTGCACGTTCGAAAGTACCTAAGTCCTGGGGGAAATGTTGGCATCATGGTCATGTCACTGGACCAGTTAATCCAAATCACAGACTAACGCTCTGGAGACATGGGTTATAATCCCATTTTTTTCCATTCATTTGTGGGATGTGGACGTTGCTGGCTGGCCAGCATTTATTGGTCATCCCCTTGATAAAGTGGTGCTGAGCTGCCTTCTTGAACTGCTGCAGTCCACATGCACTGGGGTTGACACTCAATGCCCTTAGGGAGGGAATTCCAGAATTTTGACCCAGTGACCCAGCAAGACACATGGTGAAGTTTGAATTCATTAAAAGATATGCATTAAAAAATTAACCTCATGGTAACCATGCAGCCATTGTGAATTGTTGTGGAAATCATTTGGTTCACTAAAGTTCTTCAGTGAAGGAAATCTGCCATTTTGACTTGGTCAGGCCCACATGTGACTTCAGATCCTCAATAACGTGGATCTACCCTTGTTTTATCTACCGTCTGGGCAATTAGGGATTGGTAATAAATTCTGGCCGAGCCAGCGACAACAAAAGCAGGAGATTCAGAACCTCAGCAGTGAGTTAGTGCTGCTTATTGTCTCAGAAGACAACGAGTCATCTCTGGCTCCTGACGGTTTCCCTGATTGCCTGGCTGGCTGGCTGACTTGGCGGAAGACTTACTGCAGTAGGGGTAGCTCTTCAGCCGATGCTTCTGCAAAAGTGTTGCTACAGAAGACACCATTCTTACATCGGTATGTAAGGATTTTCTTCAAACTCCCACAAACATCCCTCAAAACTCCAACCCCACGTCCCGGGATTTTGAAGTCCTTTACTCAACTCCCCTTTGCGATTGGAGCAGCTGCCAATGGAACCAAAAATGAAGTCTACAAAACACCTACCACTTGAAATTCAATGTATCTTTCTCACTTTCTCCTTACTCAGCAACAGCAAAGGCAATAGTAGGTCTCTAGATGATATGTCCCTTAGTCGTTCTGCAGTGATTGGAACCAGGGTCAAGTGGATCTCATTGACTATGAGATCCTTGGTAGGGTTTGTTAGCCTTGGCCAATCAGGGGGCCCTGGCTGAAGATAAAAACGGGAGATTCAGAGGGTCTCCTCAGTCTAGGGACTGGCTTTGATGCAGCAGGTCACAGTCCATGTACAGTGACAATGTAAATGCAGGGTGACTTGATGAGAGGATACCAGCTTCAGTGCAGTTATTTCACCTTCCCTCTCTCCTTCAGATCTAACATAGTTAAAGGAGGTAGCATCCCCAGTAGAAAACAGCAATTTAAAAAATCCAATGATCACTTCTTTAAGGAGCTCCTCCTCTTGCTGAGTTTCCTAGCCAGCAAGCAGCCTAGCAAGAAAGTCTCTTACTCTTCGTCCTGGAGTCAGCCAACCAATCAACCGACCAATCTGTAAGTCAGCCAACCCATGGTCCTACAAAGCTGACAAGCAATCTTGCTCTCCTGTCTTCTTCTCACAGCAGTAAGCAGAAAAGCAAACACAGGACAAAATTATGCATTCAATCCTCCTTTCAACGTTGAGTCCAAGAGTCTGGCTCATTATTACCGGTTGAGGAGAGGCCACTGGTGAGGCTTCATGGGAAGTGCCATTTGTCTTATGTAAGTAAAGGTGGTTTATTGCGTGGTAGCAATTGGGTACAAATTACATTGACTAGATAGACATAACTGCTTAAAATTGTCAGGAGTCAGAAATGATATATCTGTCTCCATCAGGACCTCGTGCTAAACTGCATGACTCACCACCAAAAGACTTTGTGACATTGTCATGTCATGTTGGGTGCAGCTTAGTGCAACTTCAACATGGACTCCTTCAGAAACATTCCTTGATACAACAGCTGCTTGGCTCTGAACTCTAGAATTTTGTTCTGATTCACCCTGTTCCATACCTCTCTCATCTCCCCTGAAATAGTCTGCAAAACCTATCTCTTTGAGCAAGCTTTTGGTCACCTGTCCTACTCTTGCCTTCAATGGTTTGATGTCAAATTCAGTCAGGAAATGTTTCCTTGAAGCACTGTCGTATTTTCTACCCTGTTTTAGAGATTAAATGCAAGTTGTTGTTGGATCAATAAAAGGGGAAGATGCAGGACAATTAGATCACTTGAGCAAACGATGAGTCAAATGACCTCCTTCTGGGTGCGTAATACTCTCAGCATTCCACACTGAATTGCTGGACAACATAAACATAGGAAGACAGGAAGGAATAAAAAAGGGTCTAATGTCGCAATGAATCATCTTATTCTCTTCTAACCGATAAGCTAACATATCAAACTCCACAAAGAGGCATTTGGCCATTTCAGCTTCATTTTTGTGCAGCTGAATATTATCGGTATATTTCTCTCCATAGCCATATCACTGGTTCACAAAGTTGGTGGACGTTGGCAGCTAAGTTCTGTAAAAGTAGGAGAACACTTCAGTGACTATACCCCAATGCTCACCTCCCTTCTCAATCCGAATGTAGAGATAAACGACATTCTGTTCTTCTGATTTTTGCATTTTTATTTGCAGGATTGAAATGCCAACTAAAGAGACGGTGAAATTGGACTCCACTGGTATGTTCCACTGGTGCCCACCAAAGGGCATTAATCAAGTGACACTGGTGGGTACTCTGATTTGCGCTGCTGTTAACATAAAAGCTGGAATATCAGTTTGTGTATCTTCTCTGAGTTTCTCCCATGGATTTGGCTTCAATGTCATGTGTTTGAGTCCTCCACCACAGTTCCAATCGAAAGGTCTGTCAGTATCACTGCTCCATTAAGATCCTGGCATGACATATGATCTTGGAGCACAGCCCCCTTGTGAAATGATAATCCCTGTCCCACTGGTAGGAATTACACAGAATTTACAGCACAGAAATCAATCAGACGATCTAATTGCTCTGTGCCAGTGTTTATGCTCCATCTCCTGCCACTCTTAGCTCCCTTCTGTGTTTCTCTAACTTCCTTTTAAATGCATTGATGCTATTCACCTCAACCCCTCCCTGTGGTCAGGAGTTCCACATTCTTACCACTTATCGGATTTCTTTGCACCTAGCATATTTTTATACCCTCTGGTTTTGGACTTTGCCACAAATGGAAACATTTTTATGATGACTAATGACACATGGGAAAGGACACTGTTATCATTCAGAGCCCAGTTGTGGGCAGGTATAAGTGTCTTCTACAATAACTAAAAATAAGCCTGGTGTTGCTGCAGCACTACATTCAGGCTAAAAAGGCCAAGCAACCTGCAACAATAAGAAAAAAGAAATCCCACAAGTTAATAGATCAGGTCAAAACCCTGTGGTCCTGCCACATCCAGTCATGAATGATTATGCACAATTGAACAACTAACTACAGGGGGATGTTCAATGAATACCTCCATGCTTAAAGTTGGAGCAGAACAGCACATTAATGCAAAAGACAATGATTTTCAGCAAGAAGTGTTATGTGGATAATCCATCTTGGCCACTTCCTTAAGTTCACCTCAAAAATGCCATTTTTCAACCATTTCGATTCACTCTACATGATCTCAAAATGCTGGAGTATCTATTAAAGCCCAGACTATGAACCCCGACAGCATTCTGGCTGTAGTGCCGATGCCTTGTGCTCCTCAACTAAGTTCGCACATTGTGAAGTTGTTCCAATACAGGTAGAATTCAGGCATTTACCTGGTAAAGTTTTGCCCTGTCCACAAAAATGCAACACAAATTCACTCCAATAATTTCCATCTCATCACACTCCTCTCAATCACAAGGCCAATAAACTGTGCTCTGACATTCAGTTTGGATTCCGCCAGGGCCATATGACTCTAGATCTCATTGCAGTGTTGCTGGATAAAGGGGTTAAGAAAAAAGGCCTGAATGTTCTGCCCATTTTTTGTATAACAAGCTCAAGAGGTTGAATGGATTCCTCCTGTTTTGTAACATACCAGTTTTGATCCTGATCACAAAAAGAATGTGTTCGAGTAACATCCTGTCCAAATTTTCCTACTTACAGAATCGTGCAATGGCAGCAAGACTGCGGCTCGCCAGACACGTGATAGTCTGCATCTTTGGCGAGGCACAGTGCCCTGGGATAGGGCTGCGCAACTTTGTTATGCCTCTGCGAGCAAGCAGCTTTGCTTACGATGAACTCAAGTCCATTGTGTTTGTGGGATCCCTGGATTACATTAACCAGGAATGGTCAACCATCAGCAATTTCCCCAAGATCTTCATTCTGCCGGTAAGTGCAAGATCAAAAGGCGTTCTTATTCCTTAGCAGGCTGATAAGTGCAGACTGTTTGTTGTGAGCACGGAGAGGGTTGTTGTTACATGAATCAGAAGATCAGCGTGTTAACACCCAAGACTTGAATACATAATTAAGGAACAATCCCATTCAAAAAGTGAAAATTTGCATTTCTATCATACCTTTCACAATCTCAGGACGGGTTGAATAATTTTGCAATCAGTAAAGTACAGGAAGAGTGAAGCCACTGCTGTAAAACAGAGAAAGCAGACACTTAGTATACAGCAATATGACATATGAATAGATAAAAAATGAAAGAACTGCGGATGCTGTAAATCAGGAACAAAAACAAAGTTGCTGGAAAAGCTCAGCAGGTCTGGCAGCATCTGTGAAGGAAAAAACAAAGTTAACGTTTCGGGTCCGGTGACCCTTCCTCAGAATATGAGTAGATAATCTATTTCTAGTCATCCGACAGTGTCATGGGAAACAACGTGCATCAGAGGACACATGTGGCCTCAATTTAACATCCAAAAGTACAGTGGTCCCTCAGTACTGACGTTTGGACAGTGCAGTACATCTTTTCAAATGAGTTTCTGACACTGCAGCACTCTCTCTGCACTGACACTCCAACAGTGCGACAATCATTCATTGCTAGCCCTGTTATTACACTACCATTTGTGGGATCTTAGTTCGTACAAATTATCTTCCATATTGGCAACATGACAAAAATGATTACCTGAGAGTACCTGATTAACTGTAAAAACACTTTGAGATATGTGAGGTTGGGTCAGAAGCTGTGTAATTTTAAGTCTTCCTTTCTCTTTCTCTCTCATTTGCTGCGTAGGGTTTTTGTCGTCAGGAGAAGCATAGTCTGTGTGTTAGAGTCTTTGAATATTGATAAGAAATTATGTACCATGACCTTCTGGTGTTTTGGTACAGGGCTCACCGTTATGTCGTGCTGATTTAAAAGCAGTTGGCATCAGTTCCTGTGATATGACCGTCATTATCTCATCAAATCGGACCAATTTGCAGGAGAAGACCCTAGAAGACAAAGAGTGTATCTTAGCAACACTCAACCTCAAGGCAATGCTTTTTGAAGAAGCCTTGGACATCGGTGACATGATATCACGAACTCTTTCAGGTACCTTTGCTTACTAGCTGAAAGTTTAAGGTATAAGATACTAAAGTACCTTGACATAGTTGAAATAACTCAGCAGAGGCCGGTATGTCATCAAGTCACCCTTTATTTACATGTGGACAGTCTATGACGCGGGTCCGGCTCCCTCACACCAGTTCTCAGAATGAACAATATGTCTGACACTCCTGTTCTTATCTGTAAGCCAGAGCTCCCTGTTTGGACCAGATTAACAGCCCCGATCAGGGAACTCATATTGTATGAAGTGAACCTGGCTGACCTCATTACAGTCACAATTGTAGTAACTTGCCTGGTGACAGATGGTTCAAATTATATCAATCGGAGAATAAAGAACTAGGGAAGAGGAATAAGGCTGATTAAGTGAAAATGTTGAACACTCATCAGGAAGGAAATAGTACTTTTTGTATAAGAACAGATGAAAGAGGACAATAATGAATACTGAGACAGGATTTGATTGAACTAACATAATTGGTCAAAGTGGCTGAATTCAGTTCGTGAACTTCAAGCACAAATAACCTTGTATAAAGAATGAAAATGGGGTGAAGTATAGACAGGACTGGGCACTTAATATTGCAAGATACAAAGTGTTTCAAAAAGATACCCAACACAGAAAAGGGTGGCTGCACTGATTAGTAAAGACATTGTAATGTTAGAAAGTCAGGGGGCTCTCGCTGGGCTAAGGACAGAATCCATTTTGTTAGATTTCAGAAGGCAGGAAAGGAGGATCATACCACTGGGATCTTCGATGGGTCTCCAGATCATGATGGAGAAATAAAGGAGCAAATCTGCAGGGAATTCAAAGTCATATGCACAAATGATACCGTTTGAACACTGGAAATCTTTACTGACCAAAATATTGATTGGTACAGCATCAGAACATAACTGACCTGGATCTGAAACTGGAAACTAGTCCAGAACATCATCTATTAAATGGTGCATATCCCCATATTGAAGGGCAGGGGATGACGAGAATAGGTAAGAGGGAGGAGAGCCAATATAAGGACAAATGCATTATGGCAGGGCTTCAGATGAACACTTCTCCACAACAAGCAGATGAGAGTTCTAAATGAAATGTGAGTTGACTTTCTTTTCTGCACATCAGACTCTATGGTCTTAATTACTTGACTTGTCTTATCTCAGCTTCTCTTGTACAAACCAGAGGAGTAGAGCAGAATAACAGACACCAAAACATGAATTAACATGCACTACAACTGACAGCCACTGGAAGTGTGCCAACTCAGAAATAAGCCAGTGATAACTCAGTTAATTAGGTACCAATCCTTTGGTGTTCACGTTCACTCACACACCAGACAATGGGCTGCAGCTGTGAGATTCTCAATGATTTTGATTTTTTCTTCCAACCAAGGATTACATACCAGATCACGTGATGAGATATGTTAATTGTGGTCAAATTGGCAGTGCTGTCTTCTCTGACAAAGGAGCTCAAGGATTTTCGCCCCTTTTCTGAGATAGTCTTGGGTAGAATTGCCAGACTAAGGTACACAATATGACAGCGAGTCCTGAACAATTGGAGGGTCAGCAGTGAGTGACCACTGCACTGTCGGAGGGTCAGTACTGAGGGAGTGCCGCACTGTCACAGGGTCAGTACTGAGGGAGTGCCACACTGTCGCAGGGTCAGTACTGAGGGAGTGCCGCACTGTCGGAGGGTCAGTACTGAGGGAGTGTCGCACTGTTGAAGAGTCAGTACTGAGGGAGTGTCGTACTGTCAGAGGGTCAGTACTGAGGGAGCGCCGCACTGTCAGAGGGTCAGTACTGAGGGAGCACCGCACTGTCGGAGGGTCAGTGCTGAGGGAGCGCCGCACTGTCGGAGGGTCAGTACTGAGGGAGCGCCGCACTGTCGGAGGGTCAGTACTGAGGGAGCGCCATACTGTCGGAGGGTCAGTACTGAGGGAGCGCCGCACTGTCGGAGGGTCAGTACTGAGAGAGCGCCGCACTGTCGGAGGGTCAGTACTGAGGGAATGCCGCACTGTCGGAGGGTCAGTACTGAGGGAGCACCACACTGTCGGAGGGTCAGTGCTGAGGGAGCACCGCACTGTCAGAGGGTCAGTACTGAGGGAGTGCCGCACTGTCAGAGGGTCAGTACTGAGGGAATGCCGCACTGTCGGAGGGTCAGCACTGAGGGAGCGCCGCACTGTCAGAGTGTCAGTACTGAGGGAGTACCGCACTGTCGGAGGGTCAGTACTGAGGGAGCACCGCACTGTCGGAGGGTCAGTGCTGAGGGAGCACCGCACTGTCGGAGGGTCAGTGCTGAGGGAGTACCGCACTGTCGGAGAGTCAGTGCTGAGGGAGTACTGCACTGTTGGACAGTCAGTGCTGACGGAGTGCCGCACTGTCGGAGAGTCAGTGCTGAGGGAGTGCTGTACTGTCGGAGAGTCAGTGCTGAGGGAGCGCCGCACTGTCGGAGAGTCAGTGCTGAGGGAGTGCTGTACTGTCGGAGAGTCATTGCTGAGGGAGTGCTGCACTGTCGGACAGTCAGTGCTGAGGGAGTGCTGTACTGTTAGATGGTCAAACTGCCTTGACATGGCATTTTGTTGCTGCTTGCAAGCAGCAGAAACTCCTATTGGCTGTTTAACTTTGAGAGCCTGCCAGCTTTCTTTAGACCATACGACAGAGAAACATAAGGAAGCCATTCAGTCCATCACGTCTGCTCCACCACTCGAGATTGTGGCAAATCTGATAATCCTCAACTCCACTTTACTGCCCCATAGCCATTGATTCCCTTAATGATTAAAAATCTGTTTCTCTCAGTTTGAATATACTTAACAACTCAGCCTTGACAGCCCTGTTGGTAAAACAAAATCCACGGAATGACTTCCCTCAGAGAGAAGAAATTTCCTTCGTTTATCTGTAATTAGGATGGTGAGCCTGTCCTCTGGTTAGTAATGGGCCATTTAGGGAAAATCATTGGCGAATGACTGATCTTCACACAGCATGAGTTTACCATCCCTGTTTGTGCCTGACAGTGAGGACCATGAAACCAGCAGGGAATTCCTACCGCAGGTGTTGCTGAGTCAGTAACATTATGCATACATGTGATCTTTACGGGGCATGTATTCAACCTGAGGCCGTCGAGAAACTGTTGAATTATAACCTGTTCCAAAATAGTTTAGTTACAATTAACAATTGTCTCACAGGAAGTGATCATCCAAGTGTGAGTTTTTCGATCAACGAGAACAAGCATTACTACAGAATTCCTGTCATCACTGCACTCGGTAAATGATTATGCCTTTTTAGAGTCCTGAATCTGTTTAAAGCGATCTGTGAGTTTCTCATCGCAACCAGACTGCAGTACCACTCTAATAATCGGTGGCTTCAACACAGCGTGCAAACTTTGAAACGCCAACGATTCTGAAACAAGAGTGAAATGACTGTATAGTTGTGTGGTCTTACCTGTAGCTCTGAGAATAACACATTCACCTTTGACACTGTGGGTTGTGAGTTCCAGTCCCATTCCAGAGTATTGAGCAGATCATTTATGCTAATATTAACTGTGAAGCTCTAAGGCAGTAGTTCACTGTCCTAGGTTTCATTTTTCAGATGAGACATTCCTCTAAGGTGGATGTTTGGTATGCACGTTGCTGCCTAGCCAGCATTTATTGCCACCTCTAACTGCTGTTGAGGTGTTGTCTTAAACCTACTTCATTTTCTGCCTTCCCTTCCCAACCTTCTATCGGTCCAACTCCTCTTTTAGGGAGATGCTGACTCTTTTATCCACTAAATTACGTCAGAATGACCAAAATTCAAGAAAATTCCTGACTATAAACCACTGAGGTATTATCTCTGGTGTTACATGGTATCGAGACATTGTCTGGAAGATTTGATTCTGTGAGCATGACTATGCTAGGCCATTGCTTGATAGTCTGTGAGACAGCTCTCCCAAATCTGGCACAAGTCTTTCACCTCCCCCTGCCCCGAGGAAGGAGAACTTTACAGGCTGTGTATGCTGTTTTCATTTCTGGTGACTTGGTTGATGCTGAATGACGGTCTGGTTTTAGTCTCTCTAAGAAGAACTGTCAGCTATTTCAGGGGACACATAGTCATGTGTCTGGAGTCGCACCAATGTCATTCCAGGCAGAATTTCCTCCCCTAAAGAACTTTAGTGAATCGGTTGGACCGTTATGACAAGCAATTCATGCTCACCCTTCAATAGCTCTGAACTGCAAGTTTGTTAATTTCAAATTTAATTCAAACCCATGTCCCCAGAGAATTAGCTGGATCTCTGGATTACTAGTCAAGTGACATTACGACCATTCGAGAATTGCTGCAAACACTGCCTTAGACCCATTCTCAGCTTCATTTTTAATTACAGTTCACGATTCCAATGTCCATTTTCTGGATCAGGAGGACCGCGATGATCCCAATACGGACCTTTACCTCACACAGCCGTATGCCAGTGGATGTGTATTTGCATCAAACATTTTGAATTCATTGATGTGCACAGTAAGTTAAAGAAATATTCCTTTTTTTTCAAGGCCACTTGGATCTTAGTGCAGATCAAGCTGGATGAATTGAATCCAAGTGTAATCAAAGATGAAATTTGGTTGGTTCAATGATCTGTCCTGGATTTGGAAGTCCTGATAGCTCCCATTACACCAACAAGAAAAACAAGTTCAAAATATGAGTATGTTTGGTCACTTGTATACCAGCAAAATGGAGGTATAACTGGGGACTTGGAGGTTAGTAATTCATCTGGGAGGTAACAGAAGTCAGTTCCAGGCTCTATTTGCTACTTTTGGGTCAGAAGGCCTATGTTCAAGTTTCACTTGTTCCAGAGGAGTGTAATAATATATTTGAACAGGTTAACTAAAAATATCTGAGAGGTGAGATGCAGGGGACTTCAATGAGTAGAAGAAAAATTTTAAAAAGACATGGGGGCAATATTTTTACACAGAGACTGGTTCATGTGTGGAATGAACTTCCAAAGGAAGTGGTGGATGTGGGAACAGTTACAACGCTTAAAAGACATTTAGGTAAGTACATGAATAAGAAATGTTTGGAGTGACACGGGTCAAGCGCAGGCAGGGGGGGACTAGTTTAGTTTGGGGTTATGGTTGGCATGGACCGGTTGGGCCGAAGGGTCTTTTTTCCATGCTGTACGACTCTGTGACCAAACCATCTTCAGCTGCTTCTTCAATGATCTTGCCTCCATTATAAGATCAAAAGTGAAGATGTTCACTGATGATTGCACGATGTTCAGCACCATTTTTGACTCCTCAGATACTGAAGCAGCCCACGTTCAAATAGAACCAGATCTGCACAATATCCAGGCTTGGGCTCACAAGTGGTAAGTAACATTCAAGCCACACAAATATTAGGCAATGGCCATGTCCAATAAGAGAGTCAACATCCTGGGGATACCATTGACCAGAAGCTCAAATACACTCACCACATAAATACAGTAACAACAGAGCCGGTCAGAGATTAGGAATACTGCTGTGAGTAGCTCACCTCCTGACTCCCTGAAGCCCATTAGGGACGAATCAGGAGTGTGATGAATTATGCCCCGCTCGCCTGGATCGGTGCAGCTCCAATATCACTCAAGAAGTTTGACATCATCCAGGACAAAGCAGCTTGCTTGACTGGCACCACAACTATAAGCATCCACTCCTTCCACCACCGATGCTCAGCAGTAGCAGTTTGTACTATCTAGAAGATGCACTGCAGAAACTCACTAAAGATCGCGAGACAGCACCTTCCAACCCGCCGACCCCCTTCCATCTAGAAGAATGCGGGTAGCAGATACATGGGGAAACCACCAACCTTCAGGTTCCCTCCGAACCACTCACCATCCTCACTTGGAAATATATCACCATTCCTTTACTATCACCTACAGCACATGAATTTCAATGGTTCAAGAAGGCAGCTCACCACCAATGTCTCACGGACAACTAGAGAAGGGCTGGCTAAATGCTAGCCAACCAGCAACGTCCACATCTCACAAGTGAATTAAAAAATGAATGTCTGAAGTTATTTTTCAAAGAGGTCATAATGGAGCTCTTGAATTCAGGCCCTGTTGAAATTCGACAGAATTGGTTACAAGAGGTTATCTAACAACAACTTGCATTTATATTGTGCCTTGAAGATGCTGATATACCAAAAGAAACATTACAAAGGTTACTAACAGTTTGATCAAAGAGGAAAGAGGAACATTGGCAGGAGAGGTAGAGAGGTGAAGAGATTTAGAGAGAGAATTCCAGAGTTTAGGGCCCAGGCAGTTGAAAGCATTGCCATCAGTCAGATAATGGTTAACAGTGGGGATTCTCAAGAGGTCAGAAAAGGAGGAGTGCAGAGTAGTTGGAGGGTTTAGGGGCTCAGGGGTTTACAGAGATTGCAAAGAGTTAAAACCATGAAAGATCTGAACACAAGGAAGAGAGTTTACAAATAGAGGCTTTAGTGGATTGGGAACAAAGGCAGATCAAAGTGAACAGGGATGGGTTAGATGAATGGAGTTTAGTGGGAATGAGAAGAAGACTTTGAATGTGTTGAAGCACACAAGGGAGCAAGGTGAGACAGTGGCCAGGAGAGCTTTGGAAAAATATCATGATTCATGATATGTAAATGTGCCTTCCTCTAATTTCACAGGCAATTGTACCTTCTTGCTTTCCAGACATACTTCAATGACAACATTCTGATGCTGATACGTACCCTCGTTACTGGGGGTGGGACACCAGAGCTCGAAGAACAGTTGGCTGACGAGGACTCCCTGAGGGGCAGCATCCATGCCCAGGACAAAGCAGACCAGCGGAATCGCTGCAAACTGGCACGAATCACCCTGTGTGATGAGCGCTTTGCAGAGTTTGCTGTATGTTATCTCTCATGATCTCACACTTCAGTGTCTGAGTCTTTTTACTTGTGTCAAAGGGAGATATCATGGTTGTCAACCTGTGAAAAGGGTTGTGATTACCTGGCTTTAGCCACTAAATTGGAAGATTCAAACTCACATGGCACCTCAATGTTGCATCAAAGTTGTGTTCCGTCACAAGAATTGGCGCAATTTATGGTAAAAGATGTCATTGAACCCATGCTGATGTTTGTTATCCACATAGGCTTCCTCAATTCCACACCATCATCCTTCCATCTTTTTCTCTCTCCTGTGTTTATCTTGATTCCTTTAAATTCCTCAAGTGGTAGTGAGCTCATTATTCTCATCACTCTCTGGATGAAGATGTTCCTCTTGGATTTCCACCTGGATTGTCTTGGGACTGTTTGACAGATATGTCTGGGTATTTGGGAAATGTCTCTTCTGTTCTCAGCCAGAACTCTATCAGATTTCCCTGCTCCAGGTCCAGTCCTCACATCATGAAAGTAGTCTATGCCCACATGCAGCCAAACCTGACATCATTCAGGCTGAGGCTGATGTGTGGTATGTAACATTCAGGCCACACAAGCATTGCCTATTTTCAATGAGAGAGACACAACAGTCTCCCTTTGGCACTCAGTGGTGTTACTGTTGCCAGGTCTCATACATTCATGATCCTGGAGGCCAACACTTACCAAAATCTTAACCGCAAAAGGTACATAAATACAATTGTAACAAAAACAGATCAGAGCCTCCAAAAAGTTATTCAACCTGCAGACTCTTTGAAGACTTCCCACCAACTACAAGCCACAAGTCTGAGCAAAAATCCAGGAGAAAAAATACATGTTTTTCAACACTTGTATAGGTATTTTTAATCAACCTATTCAGACATGTTATGACATGGCTCTGGAGATGGTGGGACTAGTTGCAAAATCAATGCTGATGAAAAAGGTAAGGCAATTTTACTGACCGTGTTGGCTTGCTTTTCAATTAGTCATGGGAAAAGATACGGGGCCAGGTCTGAGGGTAGGAACCACTGCTGGAAATGTGAAGGTAGGTGCCTAGGGTAAGGAAAGTTTCAAGCTTTCACCAAACTTGGCAACACCAGCAAATGACTTTGTCAAGAGAAGATGTCCTGTCTAAAAGCTGAGACTGCTCAGAGCAGCAACTTAGCCATCAGGTACATTTTCAATAGCTTGTGCCAAGCTTGCAGACAGTAGTGGGAGAGGGCAGGCAGGGTTTGTGCGCCTGTGAAAGACAATGTCAACACCTCCAGTTAATGAAAGATCAGCCTATGTTTCAGTTGTCCAATGTACATCTTTCAAGGTTATGTGAACAAGATCTTCACCAGACAGGTTTAGACCACAATGTGATGATATGCCCTTGTTCATTTTACTCATGCTACCTCAGATAATTTTTATCTTCTGTAACAGATATCTTTGTTTTACTAGGATGGAGGAAGGTATAAGGATCTGTTCTGCAAAGCTTTGAACGTTTATGGGATACTTTGTTTTGGAATTTTTCGATTGCAAGATCCAAAAAAGCAATCAAAGAAACGGTAATTCTTTCAATTGTTGTGCAGTTCTGATGTACCCAGCACCTTTATTCAGAGTGATGACCACTGCATTTTGATTTGTTGACATCTGCCACAGAAACATAAGAATATAGGAACAGATCAGAACTCAGCCCCCCCTCAATGAATCAACTCAGTTTCCTATGGTCAGTAGCAGCCGTGTGTACTATCCACAAGATGCACTGCAGAAATCCACCAAAGATACTGAGACTGTACCTTCCAAACCCATGACCACTTCCATCTAGAAGGACAAGGGCAGCAGATACATGGGAACAGCACCACCTTCAAGTTCCCTTCCAAGCCACTCACCATCCTGATTTGGAAATATATTGCTCTTCCTTCACGGTTGCTGGGTCAATATCCTGGAATTCCTTCCTTCAGGGCATTGTGGGTCAACCCACAGCAGGTGGACTGCAACAGTTCAAGAAGGCAGCTCACCACCATCTTCTCAAGGACAACTACGGGCAGGCAATAAATGCTGGGCCCAGCCAGTAATGCCTACATCCCACAAATTAATTTGAAAAAGAAACTCAGGACTGGTTTGTATTATAATTCCCCCATTTACCTCTCATACTTAATACCTTACCCAATAAAAACCTACCCATCTCAGATTTGACGTTTCAGTTGATCCTCAACCTCAACAGCTTTTTGGAGGAGAGTTGCGGATTTCCATTGGCCTTTGTGTATGAAACTGGCTCCTGAAATTATCCTTGAATGAGCAAACTGTAACTTGAAGCTAAAACAAAGAACTATCAGTGCTGAAACTCTGATACAGAGAGGACGGAAAACAGAGTTAATGTTTCAAGCCCAGTGACCTGTCATTGGAATGTCCTGAAGAAAGGACATTGAACACGAAACATCAATATTGCTTTCTCTGCACAGATGCTGCCAAACTTGTTGACTTTCTCCAGCAATTTCTGTTTTCGTTATAATTTTAAGGTTAATCTTGTTTTGAACATTCTCCTACACCAGAAAAAGTAAATTATCTCCGTGTACTCTCATATATCTTAAATGATATTAAACATTGGAATCGGAGGTACTCTTGTGGCACAGTGGTAGTGCCTCTATATCTGGACTGGGAGGCCTAAGTTGAAGTCCTACCTGCTCCAGAGGTGTGTAATAACAGCTTTGAACAGGTTGATGAGAAAATGAGGTGAAATGAAGTACTTTTAAAAAATTAAACACTGGAATTAGAAACCTCTATGATCTATACTCAAGGCAACACAAGTCTAATATAAGCAAACAATCCTCATAACCCAACCCTTTTGACCTGTATCATTCAGCTGAATATAGTATATACCCAAACTAAGGCCAACATATCCTTGCAGAGGCATGGAAGCCAGAATGAATTCAACTTTGTCAGCTTCACTCATGTGTGTAATGCTCCAGCTCAGAAGCTCATGGGTTGCACGCCCCACTCCAGGGAGCCAGGGGATTCACCTAGGCTGACTAGTACAGTACTGTGGGAGATGGTGTTTGCCGGAGACATTAAAGTAATTCAGACTACACCCATATGTTCCACTAGGCACCATGATTTGGTGCAAGCTAAACAGAGTTGCCTTTGTGATCATCAACATTGCAACTCACTGACACCACCATGAAACATAAATTATCAAAACACTTATCTCAGTTGCATGCACGGTTGTCTGTTGTATTGACCCACAAATACAGTAACAATTAGCCTAAAAAGAATGAAATGTTTGCATTTCTTTTGCATCACGGATAGCTAAATTAATACAAAACCATTGTTGTGACACAGAAATTGTGGCAGCCAACCAAACATAGCAATAGAATGACCCAACGACCCCATGATGTACTTGTTTGGTGATGCTGGTTGAGGCATAAAAATTGGCCAGGACACTGGATATTTGGGGGAGGCAATGGCCTAGTGGCATTATCGTTGAACTGTTAATCCAGAGACCCAGATAACGTTCTGGGGACCCGGGTTCGAATTCTGCCACAGCAGATGGTGGAATTTGAATTCAATAAAATATCTGGAATTAAGAATCTAATGATGACCATCAATCCATTGTCAATTGTTGGAAAAAACCTATCTGGTTCACTAATGGCAATTAGGAAAGGAAACTGCCATCCTTACCTGGTCTGGCCTACATGTGGCTCCAGACCCACAGCAATGTGATTGACTCTGAACTGCCCTCTAGGCAGTTAGGGATGGGCAATAAATGCTGCCTAGCCAGCAATGCCCTCATCCCATTAATGAATAAAGAAAAAAAATATAACTCCACTGCTTTTCTGCAAAATAATGCTGTGAGATCTTTTACGGTCCAGTAAGAAAAATCCAGTAAAACTGGTAAATGAAGCATACTGGTCCACCTTGTCTTACATATTTCAAATTGGAGACCCAGGATATCCATTTCCAAGTATTATTATTGGTTTTTCCCACTGGGGAAGGTCTCATTGGAAGTTAACTGCACAGATTAATTTGGTGCTTTCAAGGAAAGAAAAATCCTCAAGTTCTTCACAGGAGTGTAAAACAAAAACAAAAAATGACATCAAGCCAAAGAAGATTTTTTGGAAGGATAACGAAACAGTGGCCCAAAAAAGCTATGCTTTAAATTGGCAATTTTTGCTCTATGAGTGGTATACTGAAGTTGGTGTGAGCTGTTTTTAAAGAAAATGCAAACACTATCAACAGGAACATTCAGAAGTGAATTAGATAAATAATTTAAAAGGAAACACATGTTGGGCTTTGGGAAGGAGCAGAAGGTTGGGACAAATTGTATAACCTAAACAAGAGCCAGCATAAATTCAGCAAGCCAAATAATCTCCATCTGTGATACATCATTCTAAGTGATTTTTGTTGTTCTCTCTTTCAGATTTGTCATCACAAATCCTTCCCCTTTATTTGAACTTAATGTGACAGACTTCATCATGTGCACTGTGCCATTCCATGACACACAAACCATGGCTACTTCCACGTATTGTCACAGAAATTACTCTTCCAAGTTCATCCCATTGCATACATTGGCCAGAAGAAGCTCCATGAGATTCACAAAGGTTCCAAATGATGGTTATGAGTCTCCAATTGACAATAAATTAATCAAAGACGAGGAGAAACTATTTGAGGAGAAGTACAGTTTCCGCACAGATAGAGTTTTTGAAGACATTAGTGTCTCCAAAAGCAGGATAAGAACTTTGGAAAGGGCTGCAATAGACCGGTGGAAACAATTACAAAGAACAACTGAATTGCACATGCATTCAAAGGAGAAAAAGAAATCTAATGACAGTACAGCAATTGCAAAACCAAAGGAAGGGTCAAAAATGAGTGAAGCCTCATTGCTGAGACAGTTTGAGGTGCTGCCAAAACCTGACAAAGAAACCACAGCCGGAAGCTTCGACAGAGATTTAATGTCTGAAGAAATTGTGGCTGGACAATCAAAGGTATCTGATAGTGAAAACCCAGTCAGAAAATCAAAGATGGAGTTAAAATCTGTTGAAGAAACTATATCTGAACAATCAAAGGAAGACCAAGAACCTCGTGAAGAAATAGTATTTGATCAATCAAAGGAAGAGTTAAAATCTGGTGAAGAAACTATAGCTGAACAATCCAGGGAAGACCAAATATCTGGTGAAATTGCTCCAGAGTGAATTTTTCATGATATTTATATATGGGGCTGACAGCAGATCTACTGCAACCATTTGTGTTTCTCCACCAGTTACCAATAAAATTCTGACTGCATTCGTTGACCTGTCTGCTCCTTACAATTAGAATGAACCTGGGAACTTTGTAAGAGGTTATCTGTGTTTGATCGGCAAAGGTATGGTGAAATATCTCTTTCCAGTCTCTATTGTGAGAAAAGGCAGTAAGAAATTTTTGGGATACTGCGTTCAATTCCGGTCTCCCTACTATAAGAAAGGTGTTGTGAAACTTGAAAGGGTTCAGAAAAGATTTACAAGGATGTTGCCAGGGTTGGAGGGTTTGAGCGAAAAGGAGAGGATATTTTCCTGGAGCATCAGAGGGTGAAGGGGGGCCTTGATAGGGGTTTATAAAATCATGAAGGGCATGGATAGAATGCATAGGCAAGGTCTTCTCCCCCAGGATAAAGTAGTCCAACACTAAAGGGCATAGGTTTAGGGTGAGAGGAGAAAGATTTACAAGGGACCTAAAGGTTAGCTTTTTCACGCAGAGAGTGGTGTGTGCATGGAATGAGCTACCAGAGGAGGTCATGGAGGCTGGTACAATGACAACATTTATAAACATGAATAAAAGTGGTTTAGAAGGATATGGGCCAAATGCTGGCAAGTGGGACTAGATCAGTTCAGTACATCTGGTCAGCATGGTCAAGTTGGACATACAGGTCTGTTTCCGTGCTGTACATCTCTATGACTCTGAACATGTAAATGTAAATATAATCTCCTCAGCAACAGCACAGAAAATAACCCAACCAATAATACCCATTCTAGGAGCAAATCACTGCAGATGCTGGAAACTGTACTGAAAACAACAAATACTGAAGATCACAGCAGGTCTGATAGCACCCATGGAGGCAGAGCAAACTAATGTTCCGAGTCTGGATGACTCTTCATCAGAGCTGAAGTCTAGTGGAGAGGGGACAGCATTTATGCTTTGGAAGGGGGAAGGGATGGGGGGGTTTGGGGAGCTGGTGGGAGTGGTGGGGCGTAGAGTGCTGGTGGAGAAAAGATGTTGATAGTTCAGATTAAGCAATCAGAATGTGAGAATGGCAGAACAATGATGTGTCTAACTGCCAGACTTGAAAGAGAAGACAGTCCCACTGGGGTGGGAACAGGGGAAAGAGGACATGGTGACAAAGAATGTAACAAATAAAAGTAAAAGAAAGGGAAGAACTGGGAGAATGTAACATTTAAAGATAAAAGAATGGGAAGAAATGGGAGTTGGTTCACAATTTGAGGGTATTGAACTCAATGTTAAATCCAGAAGGTTATAAAGAGCCTAGTCTGATGAGATGTTGTTCCTCCAGTTTGCACTGTGTTTCTCTGCAACATTGCAGCATGCTGAGGTCAGACAAGTGGGTGGGCGAACAGGACACTGTTAAAATGACCGGCTATGGAAAGATTGGGGTCATGCTTGTGCACAGACCACAGGTGTTCTGCAAAGTGGTCATCCAGTCTGTGTTTGGTTTCTCCACTGTAGAATAGGCCACATTGGGTGCAGCAAATACAATACACAAGATTGGAGGGGGTACAGATGAAATGCTGTTTCACCTGGAAAGACTGTTTCGGCCATTGGATGGTGAGCAGGGAGGAGGTGAAGGGGCAAGTGTTACACCATCTTTGGTTGTATGGTAAGGAACTGTAGGTGGTGTTGGTGGTCGTGGAATGGACTAGGGTGGCCCAGAGGGAATGATCCCTACGAAATGCAAACAGGAAGAGTGAGGGGAAGATACGTTTGGTGGTGGCGTTATGATGGAGTTGTCTGAAATGGCACAGAATGATGCAACATCCGTCTTGCGGACCGTCCCTTAGCACCCACCCATTCTAGCCCTCAGATGCCATAACTTCCTGTCCCCCAAGGTCATTCCTCCTAACCCCAGCCCTTGCCTTGTTTTCACCATACCTCCTGATCTTCCCCTCTCTGAGGCTGAACGTACTGTCCTCACCAAATGACTCAGCTTCTTACCCTTACGTTCCCGCCTGAATGAATTTAGGGCTTGTCATGACGTTGAGCTGTTTTTCCACCACCTCTGACTCCATGCTTATTTCTTCAGGCAAGGTTCTTCTCCCCCCTGTTCCACTGATCCTTTCACCTGTCTCCAGTATTCATGCTCCACTTGGAGCCCTTCCCCTGGCCTCTTATGTGCCCTCGGTCTCTTCATTGAAAACTGCCGAAGTGACATCGGTTATCAAACCCACCAATCCTTCAGTCCAACTCGTCCATGCCGACCAGGTATTCTATATAAATCCAGTCCCATATGCCAGCATTTGACCTATATCCCTCTAAAACCTTCCTATGCATATACCCATCTTCAATGTTATGAGGGTTCTGCCTCTACCATCCATTCGGGCAGTGAGTTCCACATTCCTACCACCCTCTGGGTGAAAACATTTTTCCTCACATCCCCTCTAAACCTCCTGGTTTTTACCTTCAATCTATGCCCCCTGGTCATCGATCATTGCTGGACTGTGGAATACTTAGCTGGAGGGAGTCACTAAGGCAGTTTCACAGCACCAACAAGAAAAATTTCTTCCCACCTACCCTGTCTCTGCCCCTCATAATTTTTTACACCTCAATCTCCTCGGCTCCAAGGGAAACAAATCGAGTCAGTCCAATCTCTCTTCATAACTATAACTCTCCAGGCAGCATGGAAAAACAAGTGAAGTTAACTGGTGCATCTACATCAATGTTACTTTTTGGGGACATTTAGCTGAGACATACTGTCACCATTTGTTGTGGGATTAGGAGAGCTCAGTATTGTAACAATCCTCTGATTAGTCAGGGTGCAGCTTAGCATAGACTCTGTGTGGTGAACAATGAAACAAAAAATCCTCCAGAAGTTGGTGACATCAAAAGCTTTCTCTTCACTTTCTGTGCAAAGATGCTGCCTACAATTTCCTGCAGAAGGAACATCTGAGGAGTCATGATATGGTGCTGACCATTATGCAATCATCAGTGAACATCCCCACTTCTGACCTAATATTGGAGAAAAGTCAGTGATAAAGCAACCCAAGATGGCTAGGCCTAGGGCGCTACTCTGAGGAACTCCTTCAGAGATGTCCTGGAGCTGAGACGATTGACCTCCAACAATCACAACTACATTCCTATGTGACAGGTATGAATACAACCAAAAGAGAATTTTCTCTGATTCCCACTGACTCCAGTTTTGTTAGGGTTCCTTGATGCATGTTCAGTCAGATACAGCCTTGATGTTAAGGGCTCTCATTCTCATTTCACTTCTGGAATTCAGCTGTTTTGTCCATATTTGAAGCAAGGCTGTAATGATGTCAGTAGCTGTGTGGTCCTGGAGGAACCCAATCTGAACATAAGTGAGCAGGTTATCGCAGAGCAAGTGCTGCTTGTCAAGTCAGTTGATGACAGCTTCCATCACTTTGTTGATGATCAAGACTAGACCGATGTAATTGACCGGGCTGGATTTGTCCTGCTTCTTGTGTCCAGGACACACTGTGGAATTTTCCACATTCTTGGATAGGTACCAGTGTTGCAGCTGTTCTGGAACAGTTTGTACAGGCATAGCAACTTCTTCAGTACTATTGCCAGAATGTTGTCAGGGCCCATAGTCTTTGTAATATCCAGTATCTTCAGCCGTTTCTTGATATCGCATGATGTTGACTGAACTGGCTTAAGACTGAAATCTGTGATGCTGACCCCTGCAGAAGACATATCTTTTCAGATGTCATAATACAGGGCAGGTAGGGTGCGATGTGCACACTGCAAGATCCAAAAAACAGCAATATGTTAATGTCTAGAAAATCAGTTCTTTATTGTCACGGGTTGATGGATGATAATTAGTCAGGAAATTAGAGAAATCTTTCCAGCTCTTCTCCCAGTCCTGATGTGGGATTCTTTACATCTGCCTGAGAGAGCAAATGGGACCATCTTGTCAATGATGGGGGTTCATCAATTTAAAATTGGCAGAAATGGAATCAGGAGAGAGGTGAGGAGAAACTTAAATGCAAACATTGCTGGACTGTGGAATACTTAACTAGAGAGAGTCATTGAGGCAGTTTCACAGCACCTTTGAAAGAAAATGCACATACTTCACAGAAGCAGAGTCAGCAAAGAGCTGACGCAGATATTATGGGCCAAGTGGGTAGCTCCTGCTCTATAAATGTCTCTGCTTCATCTGGCAAAGAAATCATTTTTCCCAGTTCCTTTCCATCTAGTCTATGTTCATTTAAGCTCCAAATAAATTGGGAGAGTTTAGGAAGCATGGTTAAAAAGTTTGCAGATGACACCAAAATTGGTGGTATAGTCGACAGTGAAGAAGGTTATCTAAGATTACAAATGGATCCTGATCAATTGGGCCAACAGGCCGTGGAGTGATAGACGGAGTTTAATTTGGATTTGCATTTTGGTAAGACAAACAAGGACAGGACTTACATAGTTAATAGTAGGGCCCAGGGGAGTGTTGTTGAACAGAGAGACCTATGGGTTTAAGTCCACAGTTCTTGGAAGGTTGCATCACAAGTAGACAGGGTGGTAAAGAAGGTGCCTGGCATGCTTGCCTTCGTGGTCAGACCATTTAGTATAGGAATTAGGGCATCATTTTGAGGTTGTACAGGACATTGGTGAGGCCACTTTTGGAGTACTATGTACAGTTCTGGTTGCCCTGCTATGGGAAGGACATTGTTAAATTGGAGAGGGTGCAGAAAAGATTTACAAGGATGTCACTGGGACTGAAGGGTTTGAGTTATAAAGAGAGGCTGGATAGGCTGGAATTTTTTTTCACTGGAATGTAGGAAGTTGCGGGAAGACCTTACAAAAGTTTATAAAATGATGACGGTGTATAACAAAGGTCTTTTCTCTATGTTAGGGGAGTTCAAAACTGGAGGGCATATTAATAAGCTGACAGGAGAAAGATTTAAAAAGGACTTGAGGGCAACTTTTTCCACACAGAGGGTGGCTCATGTGTGGAATGAACTGCCAGAGGAAGTGGTAGATGTACATATAGTTACAACATTTAAAAGACATTTGGGCAGGTACATGGATACGAAAGTTTTAGAGGGATATGGGCCAAACACAGGAATATGGGACTAGTTTAGTTTGGGAAGCTTGGACAGCATGGACAGGTTGGACTGAAGGGTCTGTTTCCGTGCTGTATGATTGTTTGATTGGTGTCAAGAGAAGAATCATGAAATGCACACATGTGCAAGGAATGTGTTGGGACTTTACTGTCAATAAAACTAAAGCCAGTGAAATCTGGCAAGAAACCATCCATCTATCATTAGAGTTATTGTTCTCATGAGAACTAATGTTCATCCCAAGAGAAAATTACTTATTCAGAATTCATTATCACTGATTAAAAGAAAGCTAACGCAGAACTGTTCAAGGCAGAGTTAAGACTGACAGTCACACACAGAAATATCCTATAACGGATTGTTGGTAGGGAGGATTGCCTCTGTGGTGGGACGGTATTGTGCAAAATTATCACCATGGAACTTGTTCGTTTTGAAATTCCATTGTCCACTGTTTTAAAAGAGCTCAACTGTGCATTTTGCCCTTTCAGAAAAGTAATCCGCCATCCTCCAGCAGTCTGGGCCTATACAAGACTCCAATTTTGCATCTACACAGCTGGCTCTCACTTGTTCTGAGAAGTGGCCAAACAAGTCACTGAGATGTATCAGACTGCTGCATTAGATGATACAAGAATCACAACACCACCTTCTCACGGCAACTTGGACTAGACAATAAATGCTGACATTGCCAGCATTCCAAGAATGAGTTTAAAAAAAACACATTTACCTCAAATGGATGACAGAACTTTTCATGTTCTGGCTTTTCTACACACAAAGAAAACATAGAAGATAGGAGCAGGAGGAGACCATTTTGCCCTTCAAGCCTGCTCTGCCATTCATCATGATCATTGCTGATCGTCCAATTCAGTAGCCTTATCCTGCTTTCTACCCATAACCTTTATTCCCATTCACCCGAAGTGCTATATCTAGCTGCCTCTTGAATTCATTAAATATTTTGGCATCAATTACTTCCTGTGGTAATGAATTCTACAGGCTCACCACTCTTTGGATGAAGACATGTCTCCTCATCTCAATCCTAAATGGTCTACCCCGAATCCTCAGACTGTGACCCCTGGTTCTGGACACACCCATTATTGGGAACATCCTCCCTGCATCTACACGGTCTAGTCCTGTTAGAATTTTATAAGTCTTTATGAGATCCCCTCTAATTCATCTGAACTCCAGCAAAAACAATCCTAACCTCGTCAATCTCTCCTCATACGTCTGTCCTGCCATCCCTGGAATCAACCTGGTAAACCTTCGCTGCACTCCCTCGGATTACTTGGATTAATTCCTCTTAATTCTGAAGTCTTCTACTCTGTACTGCTTCACCTCGAAGTTAGTCTTCTGTAAATAAATACTGCAGATCCATGGGAAAAGAATGGGGGAGTGGGATTAATTGGATAGGTTAATTGACATCATCTAGACAATGGGCCAACTGGCCATTCTCTGATAGCATTCATCGTTTTGATGAAGGCTGTTTATGATTTATGCATTTGGAGTGGATAAATGACATGCAACCAAAAGTGACAGAGAAATAAATAATATTAAACTTTTTTTTGAATTCCATCTAATTTTGGCGAGATATAATTAATTTGCTGTTTTTGCTCCCCTTTCAAATTCCTTGAAAATGAGCTTAAGAAGTCAGGCAGGAACAAGGGATTCAGTTCTGGCAATTTTTTCCTGTTATTGTGATTGTGGGCATTCTGCATTTTAGAGTATAAACACCTCAATGCCGTGTTTAATCTATAAATCTCGGGCTCATGCTGGAGGCTAATCCTACACAGACAGGGGTTGTAAATAAGAAACACCTGGAGCACATCTGGATGTAATAGTAGTCAGGCACTTGCTCGAAGTCAAGTATACCTGATCCCCTGCGGCTGGTGATGGGCCAAGTACAAACAGGCATACTGTTCCAATCAAATGAAAAGGAGGAATTGGATCCCCTCCTTTTTAAACCCCCTTTTTTGGTTACAACAAATATTTTTATTTCATTGTAGCACACTGCTATCACACTACAATTAAATCATACTTCACTAGAAAATGAGGGAGCCAACTACTAATGGCTTGTTTAGTCGAAGGAGGGGAAATTGCATACGCTCCTAACCCCAAGGAACAGTATTAAAAATGTGACAGCAAGCATGTCCATAAACACAGGTCATAAGCCTAAAAGGGTCTGGTACACAGATCAGAGTCCGTGAGGTGTTAAATCAAAGACCATAGTTGTTTAATTGTTGATTGGTATTCTCAGTAGTGAAGAAGTTTGAAGATAACTTTGAGTTCTCAGTGAATGGTTATTTACCGGTTTGCTTTTTAAACTAGGTGCTGTTTTTTGAGATGAAGAGAGAAAAAAAACAAAAGAGAAGCATTGCACAGGAAAAGGCCCTTCAGCCCTCCGAGCCTGTGCCGATTATCATGCCCTAACTAAACTAAAAACCAAACCTTCTGCCCTTATTCCGTCTGTATCCCTCTATTCCTTCCCCATTCATATAACCATCCAGATGCCACATAGATGTCGCCAACCTGCCTGCTTCCACCACCTCCTCTGGCTCCTATCACACGCTGTGTGAAAAACTCTCCTCGTGCGTCTCCCTTAAACTTTCCCCCTCTCAACTTGAACCTGTGCCCCCTTGTAATTGAAATCTCAACCCTGGGAAAAGGCCTCTGATTATCCAACCTATCTATGGCTCTCATAATTTTGGAGACATCTATGAGGTCTCCTCTCAGCTGCCGTCTTTCGAGTGAAAACAATCCTGGTGTCTTAACCTTTCCTCATAGCCAATGCACTCAAGACCACGTAACATCCTGGTGAACCTTCTCTGCACATTCTCCAAAGCTTCCAAGTCCTTCCAAAATTTTGGTGGCCAAAATTGCACACAATACTCCAAATGCGGCCTAACAAGATGTTTATATAGATGCAACATGGTTTGCCAACTCTTGTACTCCATTCCCCGGCTGATGAAGGCAAGCATGCCATATGCCTTCTTAATCACCTTGGCCACCTGTATTGCCACTTTTAGTAAGTTTGCAGATAACACAAAGATTGGTGGAGTTGCTGATAGTGCCGACAATTGTGAAGGGATACAACAGGATATAGATAGATTTGCAACTTGAGCACAGAAATGGCAGATAGAGTTTAATCTAGACAAATGTGAGGTGATGCATTTTGGAGGATCAATTTTAAGTGTGAATTATACAGTAAATGGCAGAACCCTTAAGAAGATTAACATACAGACGGAGCTGGGCATGCAGGCCCACAGTTTAGCGAACTGTATAATGAAATGCATCACCTCGCATTTGTCTAGATTAAACTCCATCTGCCACTTCTGTGCTCAAATTACCAATCTGTTTGTGTCCTGTTGCATCCTTTCACAATTGTTGGCACTATTAGCAACCAATCGTCGTGTCATCTGCAAACTTACTCATCAGACCATCCACATTTTCCTCCAAATCATTTATATATACTACAACCAATAGAGGACCTAAGACTGATCTCTGTGGAACACCACTAATTGCAGGTTTCCATTCTGAAAAACGTCCTTCCACCGCTACCCTCTGTCTTCTACGACCAAGCCAGTTTTGTATCCATCGAGCCAGGCCACCCTGAATCCCATGTGATTTTAGTTTTTGTACCAATCTGCCATGTGGGACTTTATCAAATGCCTTACTAAAGTCCATATAAACTACATCCATATAAACTTCCCTCATCAATTATCTTTGTCACCTCTTCAAAAAATTTAATCGGGATCGTGAGACATGACCTTTCCCATAAAAAACCATGCTGCCTGTCACTAACGAGTCCATTTTCTTCCAAATGTGCATATATCTTGTTCCTCAGTATCTTCTCCAAGAGCTTCCTCACCACAGATTTCAGACTCACCGGCCTATAATTTCCTGGATTATCCCTGCTTCCTTTCTTAAATGAGGGAACTACATTGGCTAATCTCCAGTCCTCAGGAACCTTGCCTATGGTCAAAGACGATGTGAAGATATCTGTCAATGCCCCAGCAATTCCTTTGCCTCTCACAGTAACCTGCACACAACCTGATCCCATCTAGCCCTGGGGACTTGTCTACCTTAATGCAATTTAGGATACCCAAAACTTCGTCCTTCACTTTACTGACATTCTCAAGAGTATTCACACACTCATCCCTGACCTTAACATCAGTCACGTACTTCTCGGTGAATACTGATACAAAGTACTCATTAAGGATCTCTCCCACTTCCTGTGGCTCCACGCATAATTTCCCTCCTTTGTCCTTGAGTGGGCATACTCTTTCCCTTGCTACCCTCTTTCTTCTAATATATGTATCAAAGGCCTTGGGATTCTCCTTGACCCTGTTGGCTAAAGACATTTCATGGCCCCTTTTAGCCTTCCTAATTCTGTGTTTAAGTTCCTTCCTAATTGCTCTATACTGCTCAAGGGTTTTGTCAGTTTGTAGCTGCCTAGACCTATTGTATGCTTCCTTTTTCCTTTTGACGAAGCTTACAATTTCCCTTGGGAAAGGCAGGGAAGTGAAAGAGAGAGAGAGAGAGACAAAGGGTGAGAGACAGAGAGAATCTTCCAGCTCCTGCTTACAAATCCATTTTTCTTCCTCTCTGCCCTGCTGCTCAGAGATAGCTATAGTTGCTTGCATATTTCTGAATCTAACACCATTGTCTTTCCAAGCTGGCCATTAGGCAGTTGAGCTGTTCATTTCCCGGCATTTAAATTATCATACAAGTGTGAATTAAAACAGGAAAGGTGAATTTCTTGGGGCAGAAGGAGTTGTGTGGTTTATGCATTTTGATAAAAATGGCAATTTCAGCACAGACAGATTTGTTTATTCCAAATGGGTCTCCAATACAGCCAGTTTATGTCAAAATTTATTACTTCTGAAATAAAAATTTTAATCGATGAAACATCTCAAGTATTCATATCAGATGATGGAAGTTACAATTTGCCAGTCCATATTTACCACAATCGCAACAATGCTGTGCAAGAGTGTGATAACTGCCAGCAAGCAACAAAGGACATTAAGTTCAAATCTTGCTCTGAGAAGCTTAAACAACTAATAACTTCTTGAGAATGTTTAATCTTCCATCCATGACACTTTTGTCCTCATTCCCTCAATCACCAGAATGACTTTCAATGGGTTTTAGTCTAGCAATGCCGCGATTATCAAATCTTATTCTCATGCTAAAACAACTCCACGACCTTTCCCATCCATATCTCTGTAACCCCGAGTCTTGAAATCTGCAATAGTTACACTCTTTCATTTCTGGCCTTTTGTGCATCACCATTTTAACATCTCCACCATTGGTAGCTGTGATCTCGACTGAGGCCTAAAGTTCTGTAATTCACTATCTAAACTTTTCCACTTTTCTTTCCTTCTTTAAGACTTTAGTAACTCACCTTCAGCCTCCTGAAAGAATGTCCACCATCTACAAGGCACACGACATTAGTTTGATGGAATGCTCCCCACTGGTTTGGATGAGTCAACCCCAACAACACTCAAGAAACTTGACACCATCCAGGACAAAGCAGCCTACCTGATTGGCACTACATCCACAAGCATCCACTCCCTCCACCACCAATGCTCAGTAGCAGCAGTGTGTCCTCTCTACAAGATGCACTGCAGAAATTCACCAAAGATCCTTTGACAGCACCTTCCAAACCCACAACCACTCCCATCTAGAAGGACAAGGGTAGCAGATATATGGGAACACCACCACATTCAAGATCCCCTCTAAGCCTGACTTGGAAATGTATCACCGTTCTTTCACTGTCGCTGAGTCAAAATCCTGGAATTCCCTTCCTAATGGCATTGAGGATTAACCCACAGCAGGTGGACAGCAGTGGTTCAAGAAGGCGGCTCACCACCACTTTCTCAAGGGCAACTAGGGTCGGGCAATAAACAGTGGCCCAGCCAGCCACGCCCACATCCCACAAAATGAATGAATAAATGAAGACATTCCAAAAATATTAGTTCTTTAATTAAGCTTTCGGAAACTTTTCCTAATATCTCCTTTGTGGATCAGTGTCAAATTTTGTTTTGAGTATATTCTCTGAAGGCATGTTTAGTCTGTTAAAGCCATTATATAAATACAAGCTGCTTTCTTTGGAATGGTCTAGAATTAAACAGAATTCCTCTCAAGAATTAAGAAGCTGTGGATGCTGGGTGCACTTGGAGTTCTCAAAGTGTGACCGTTTGTTTATCGCATGAAGTTATTAAGGGACAAGGTGCTTAAATGCACATTAAGTAGATCAGCCAGATGTAACTGAATAGCATGGCAAGTTCGAGAAGTCCCACTCTTTCGTCATTTTAAATATTTCTATCATATCATCCCTAAACTGGGACGTTCTCAGGAAAATGCCCCAATTTTCAAGTGTTTCTTTTTATTTGCACTTCTTTTGATGAGAGAATATTCAGTTCAATACCCTTACAACCTCAGAATAACGTACAACCTGGTGTTGTGTGACTTCTGACTTTGTCCACCCCAGTCCAACACCGGCACCTCCACATCACCTCAGAATAACACTGAAACAGGCCATTCAATCCATCAAGTCCACATCAGTTCTTTCACAAAACAATGCAGTTAATTCCTACTCACACTGCCCTTCCTATAGTCTGGAGCCAACACTGCACTGTCACACCCTCCTAAGAATCTTCACACCTTCTCTGGGAGATTAACAGTCTGACAGAGTGACATGGTGGCAGTATCATTGTTGTTAAATCTCCTTGAAGACCACTGTAAATCATGGAAAGATTTAGGGGCCAACTAACAGTGACATGCCAAAACACGAACATTTCAAACAGTCTTTTCCCTCGCAGATAGACAGGTTAGTCCTACACAGCAAGAGAGTTTTTCAGCTTTCATATCACGTGCTTCCTCATCGAATTAACACTGGGATCTTCATTTTATGGATGTCTCTTGGCAGTGTCCTTTTGGTCTCGAAAGAATGAATTCCATTTTGGCACCACCTTTAAAAAATTTCATGGGTTGAATTTTTTTTCTCTCAGAGGAGAGTGAATTTGGCAAATTCTTTCCTGCAAAGGGCTGTTGAGGTTGAGTCATTAAGTATGTTAAGTCTGAGATAGACAGACTGTGTATCAGAAAAGAAATGAAGGATTATGGGGAAAGGGCAGGAAGGTGGAGTTGAGGATTATCAGACATGATCTTTCTGAATAGCAGTGCAGACTTGATGGGCCGAATGGCGTACTTCAACTCGTATGTCTTATAGCCATCATCCAAAACTTTGCACACTGCTCTCTCATTGATGAGGTCAGAAATCACACAACACCAGGTTTATTTGAAAACGTAAGGTTTCGGAGCTTCGCTCCTTCTTCAGGTGTTAGTCAGGAGGCGTATCAGACACAGAATTTATAAGTGAAAGATCAAAGGGTCACACCACTGATCAGGATGTATTAAATAAACCTGGGATGCTGTTAAATCTTTTTCAGTTAGAAGGTTTTAATTGATTAATAAGTATTTGTAAATCCCCAAATTCCTTTCAAGTCACTGTCCTGAGAGAACTAAAGGTTTTATCTGTGTAAAGAAGAAGTGACATTTGAGGTCAGACAATGCATGATAGGTGTGAGGCCTTATTTAGAATCTGTGTTTGAGTTTGGAGTCAGGCCGTTTTATTTCTAAAGTAGGAATTTATAAATCCATTGTACAGGAAACCCCCAGCTTCTGTTATGACACTACAGATTTCCTACAGAAACTCAGCATCCATGCACCAGTCAAACCATTCCTTGTCACAATGGACGTTTCGGCACTCGACACCAGCATTCCCCACGACGACGGCATCGCCACAACAGCCTGTGTCCTGAAAGGAATTTGGGGATTCACATATACATATTAATCAATTAAAACCTTTTAACTGATTAAAGATTTAACAGTATCTCAGGTTTGTTTAATACATCCTGATCAGTGCTGTGGCCCTTTGGTCTTTTACTTATAAATTCTGTGTCTGATACTACCTCTCTCACCAACACCTGAAGAAGGAGTGAGGCTTCGAAAGCTTGTGTTATCAAATAAACCTGGTGGACTATAACCTGGTGTGTGATTTCTGACCTTTTCCATCCCAGTCCAACATCAGCGCCTTCACATTATTGCTCTCATTGATGAACAGAACAGTTCCAAAAAAGAACCTTGGCTCACCATTCACCACCCCGTGAAACTTCTGCTATCCATTTCTTCTTTCTAACCATTTACAGTGCTCCCTTTCCCCGGAGACAATTTCTTACCCTGTTATCTTCTCTAGATATCTTTCATAGAGCATCCTGAAGTTAATTTGCAGTTCATACAGCATATTACCCTAAGCAACTTTGCCTAAAACAGGGTTTTTTCTGGATGAGAGCACAGGGTATCCAGTTTAAATGTCTGCCTGAAAACTCAGAAGTCACATGACACCAGGTAATAGTCCAACAGGTTTATTTGAAATCACAAGCTTTCAGAGCGCTGCTCCTTCATCAGGTGACTTCATCTGACTTTGATTTCTGACTTTGTCGACTCCAGTCCAACACTGGTTCCTTCACATCATGCCTGAAAACGGATGGAGGCGGGTAAAAAATGCACAAGCTGAGAATAGGGCAGCCAAATGTGAACATTCCTGGGACTCTTGGCAACTCCCTGCCCAGGATTTCATGATATATCATGTGGGTTACTGGCACTTTGTTCACCAGCAGCCCCAGTGAACTGTGTCAGATTTTGTCTTCACTGGTGACAATTCCAGACAGCCTATTCTCAGTGAGATCAAGGTCCGCTGAATCTCTAATATCCTTCTCTTCAGTGAAGAGTTATCCCTCTGTCATAAATTATCAGTGTCTGTAAATTGAGAAGATGAGGAAACATTCTGATGAAGCAGGTTACTAAGAACTGGGTTTCATGGTCTGAAAGGATGGTAGAAACAGGTTCAATGGTAACTTTCAAAAGGTAATTGAGTAATAGTTGAAAAGGAAAAATAAGCACAGATAAGGAGAGTGGGATATCTGGGATAACTCCCACAAAGGACTTGTACAGTGAAATACAATGAGCCATTTGAACTGTACAACTCTATTTGATGATTTAAGGTGCAATATATCTTGGTTCTTATATTGCTTTTGATCAGAAATCTGGTGGTATACTACGGGGCACTGAGGGCCTCTCAGCAATGAGTGGATGGTTGAAGTCTCCTTTGGCAGCCCTCTGATGTGTTGCAGTTATACCAAATACTCTGAACTTAGAAGGCAAGTTAATTAGGTCATTATAGCTTTGACTTCAGTGTCAACATATGTAGCTGCATCTTCTCTGCAACAGCAATAAGGATGTGAAACAAATACCAGTCTTGATGGCAAAATCCATTATCTCAAGAAATAATATAAAACACAACAGCCTGGAACTCGGTGACCAGTGGTGTTCTGCAGGGATCTGTTCTGAGACCTCTGCTCTTTGTGATCTTTATAAATGATTTGGATGAGGAAGTGGAAGGGTGGGTTAGGAAGTTTGCCGATGACACGAAGGTTGGTGGAGCTGTGGATAGTGTGGAGGGCTGTTGTAGTCGCAAAGGGACATTGACAGGATGCAGAGCTGGGCAAAGAACTGTCAGATACAATTCAACCCACAAAAGTGTGAAGTGATTCATTTTGGAAGGTTGAATTTGAATGCAGAATACAGGGTTAATGGCAGGATTCTCGGCAGTGTGGAGGAACAGAGGGATCTTGGGGTCCACGTCCATAGATCTTTCAAAGTTGCCACCCAAGTTGATAGGGTTGTTAAGAAGGTGTATGGTGTATTGGCTTTCATTGGCAGGGGAATTGAGTTTAAGAGCCGCGAGGTTATGCTGCAGCTCTACAAAACTCTGGTTAGACCACACTTGGAATATTGTGTTCAGTTCTGGTCACCTCATTATAGGAAGGTTATGGAAGCTTTAGAGAGGGTGCAGAGGAGATTTATCAGGATGCTGCCTGGACTGGAGGGCAGGTCTTATGAGGAAAGGTTGAGGGAGCTTGACTTTTCTCATTGGAGCGAAGAAGGATGGGAGGTGACTTGACAGAGGTGTACATGATGATGAGATGCATAGATAGAGTGAATATCCAGAGACTTTTTCCAGGGCAGAAATGACTATTACAAGGGGGCATAATTTTAAAATGACTGAAGGCAAGTATAGGGGAGATGTCAGAGGGAGGTTCTTTACACAGAGTGGTGGGCACGTGGAATGCGCTGCCGGCAGTGGTAGTGGAGTCAGATACTTTAGGGACATTTAAGCGACTCTGGGATAGGCACATGGATGATAGTAAAGTGTAGGGTATGTAGGGTAGTTTGATCTTCCAGTAGGATAATATGTCGGCACAACATTGTGGGCCGAAGGGCCTGTACTGTGCTGTACTCTTCTATGTACAACAAAAATTCATACCCTCATGCCTGAATTGGATGTACAAAACTCTGGTTCCTCCCCAGTAGAAAACCCCCACACTCCCTTGAACATCTGAGGCATGTGGCTGAAGGGCTGGTCAAGTGTATGAAGCTGGATGGAGCAATTTAGAAAGCATTAGAAATCTGCAGGCAAACTACCTGGGGATTCAAATTCTGACCCTTAAAACAAAGTAACAGGAATAAGTTTCATTCCCTCATCCATTATCATGGAAAAATGATATTGTGACAGAATAATCTGTAATAAGTGAGAACAGAAGACAATAGCAGGACTATCAGTAAACTTATACAGTCAGCTTTGGAAAGATTTCTGGTACCATCATGAGTTCAAACTTCAAGCACAGCTCCACCCCTCCAGCACCTCATGCTCTCTGGCCCCTGTTTCTGCATAACAAACATCAGAGTTTAGTTATGGCTGATACCGTCCCTTGACATTGCATCCAGGGTTCAAAGCAACGTCTCAGCTTGACAGAGATAGTTAAGAGCTGCAGATGCTGGAGTCAGAGACAACACAGTGTGAAGCTAGAGGAACACAGCAGGCCAGGCAGCATCAGAGGAGCAGGAAAGTTGATGTTTCGGGTCGGGACCCTTCAGAAAATCTTTCCTGTTGCTCTGATGCTGCCTGGCCACCTCCACACTGTGTTATCTTGGCTTGACAGACCGGCAAATCTATTCTGTCTTTCAATCGAACCACATGTAAGCAGTGAGAGAAACTCTTCCCTAAAACTTGGCCTTATTACTACTGCATGAGGTAGTTCTACTTGGAATTTTCCAAGCAGACCCCTGTTCTACTGTTCAAAAATAGCCATCTCCTTTGGAAGCTAATCCCCTCCAGTATCTTAAAGCAATTATGCTGATGAATTCATGAGTTAGTGATTTGTTAAGGATAAAAATGAGATTTTGAGTTTGTAAATCCAAAACAAAATTCCCTTGCAGCCAATCATTTATCATTACAAATAAGATGAATTAAAAAGTGCTTGAGGTGTTCCAGTCTTGTTTTTTCCTCTCGCTCTCTATTAGCTCGTTAACAAGAACAGAAAGAACTTTAATGATTGATTGAGATGTGTTTTTTTGTGCAGTGTCGTATCTGATCCACTCTGCAGCCAAATAATTAACACAAGCTAATGACTCATATACAGAGGAATTGTATGTCATTATCTGTGGCTCAGTGCAAGCATTGGCCCCAGAATCACGAAATCATGCATTCAATTCACTGCACCAAAGGAAAGGGGCAATATTGAGGGACAGATGCAATTATTGGGTAAGGGCTTGCAATATTGAGGAAGCATTACACTATAGAAGAGAGGCAATTATGAAGAGTGGTGCACAATAGAAGGAGCCATATGTTGCTCGAAAAGTTAAATCATTGCTCTTTCGGGTGGATATAAGGATCCAAAAACATGATTGGAAAAAAAGGGTGGTTCTTCCCTGTGCCCTGGCCAATACGTATCCCTTAATCTCAACCATATTCAGCGCTGCCTTTTTGCATCTTGCATCAGCCATTCATTTGCCCTTGTAGCAGTTCAACGCCATTAATTCTTTGCTTGTGAGGCACTCTGGCATGTTCCTTAGACTCCACATCAATACAAGTCTTTGTTTCGAAAATTTATGAGACAGGAGATTTCAAAACCTTGTCAGTCCAATCAGAAAGGCTGCTTTCTTCATGAACTTTAGTTGAATGAAATCCAAAAGCTTTTGTAATGTGATTGACTTGTAATAGTTTATTGCCTTTATAGGATTAAAGTGTAATCTTTATTTGTTCCTTACTTACTGGGATGTAGAAATGACAGACAGACACAAAGTAACTCCCAGGATTTCCAACATCACCTGTGCAATAAGCCGCCAGGATTATAATGAGCAACCTACACGTACTGTTGTGAAAGAGGCTCTTCACAGTTTTCACATTTGCATTCATCTCACAAGACCACAGTAAACAACCTCCCTCACATGCTTGCACTTGCCCAGGCCTCTTAAAAGCTGTCAACTAACCCACAGCCACAGCTTTGTCAATCGGCAGAGGCTGTTGATAGAGGCTGTCTCCAGAAAAGCAGCATGGTGAGGTAGCCATTGTGTTTGCTGAAAGCGAGTTCCCCTTGTGATACTCTCAGTAGGGAAAGTGGGCAAGCTAACCAAGAGGCTAGAAAATTCTTTTTCGAGTCTGGAGGTGGTGCTGGTGAGCAGAGAGAAGGGGCAACACTTGTTATTGTAGTTGTGCTCTGAAAGAAAGACTTGCATTTATGTAGCACCTCTTGTGACTTCAGGAAGTGCTTTCTAGCTAATAAAATACTTTAAAATGTAGTTGTTGCTCTACTATCACCAGTCCATGTATGCACAGCAAACTCCCACAAAAAGCACCGTCTGTTTTACTCCGATTCAGAGGAAAATTTGTTACTGGACTAATTAAGTTGACAATAATGCACGGCTTCTATCAACTCAACAAAGATTGAGACTCTAAATATCCTGCTTGGGTCCCAGCAAAGCCTTCGCACTAGCACAGCTCTATAGCCTTCCTGTCAGATTCCTGTTAGGGTGCCCATATGGACTCTAATCCTTGTGCTCCTCTTTCTGGAGGGCAGTGAGATGATCAGGAACAGATGCTGATAAGCAATTTTAAACAAAGCAGTTGTAAAAGAATCAAGGAAACTGTCAGAACAATAGCAGTAGCGTTCACCCCAATTTCCTGTTCAATGTTCATCCTTCAACCAACATTACTAAAATAACAGCCTGGGGGTCGTGATCACCTTGCTGTTTATGGCATCTTGCTATCCACAAATATGGTGCTGCATTTCTTCTATTGCAATAGTAATCACACTCCAAAAAAGGACTTCATCGGTCATAAAGTCCTTAGGACGTTCTGAGGTGCTGTAGAAATGCAACTTATTCCTGTTCCCAAGTTGCTATAACCCAGAGCAACCTGTCCTTGTCTTACTTCAAATTCAAAAGTCACTTGTAATGCCAATGTGGTGGGGGGGAAACCCCTTCAAAAAGCACGTGTCCTTTTTGGTGCAAGTTTATTTTTCTGCCAATTCGCTCTGTACAACAGGATGTTTGATGTACTGTGTACATAATAAAAGAGAAATTTCACTTTGCTGCAACAAGAGGTGCTGACAGAGCTGCGTCAGAAGGTTTCAAAGACCATCATTAAGCATTTACAGCTTCACTTTGTTGTGTTATGTCTGCTAAATAACACTCACCCTTCTGTCAATTAAGCTTCCTAAGCTTTTGCAAGGCAGCGTG
This sequence comes from Rhincodon typus, assembly GCF_021869965.1. Classification (NCBI taxonomy): domain Eukaryota; kingdom Metazoa; phylum Chordata; class Chondrichthyes; order Orectolobiformes; family Rhincodontidae; genus Rhincodon; species Rhincodon typus. The sequence goes on along the minus strand of NC_063371.1, from coordinate 15,558,785 downwards.
CTGACAGATGTCTACGCTTTTGACATTTGTACAATTGTGGTGTACACTCGAGTTGATTGCATTTAGCGACAAAACAACACATAATAGCAGTCGTTCACTTGAGAATAAATACATCTCTGTGTGTACGGTTTCTGCTGAGGGTCACCAACATTCCGAGATTGTCCTGGTGTCTCAAGGCATTAAGGATTAACCTGTCGAAGGCATCAAGGCATAAAAATGAGGAGAAAGTATTCTTTTTCTCAGTAGTTCTGACACTTTCATTTAGCAATGAGAAAAATGATGAAGACAGCTATTTGGCCAAGTGAGGGCCAGTTCGAGGTGGGCAATCATGATGCAGCCTTTATCAGTGTGGATCCATCATTATTCGGAGAGGTGATCTCAACCTATCTGACTGACTTAGCAGCCTGCAGGAATATAGTCACTGGCTAAACTCGCTAAGGCATGAGAAAAACAAGACTGAAGAGAACAGAAGGTCTTGTCTTTATCAATCTACTCTCTGGCACTGAGTTGCATGGAATGTGGTCAATAATCTGCCATGCTACAATTACCTGTTGATCTGCTACATAGAGGCTGTCCTATCAAACAGCCAGTGTGAGATGTGTGGAGGTACAAACAATGCCTATCGAGTCAGTCAGAGCCCCGAGGTGTCTTTCTAAAACGAGGTCACAGACTTTGAAGACGATCGCTGCCCTGATATCTGAGCGCCGGAGTCTGCAAGTCTGCCGCAACAGTTGATAAGCCTCACAACAAAAGCTCTGCATTCTGATCGATGAAAGCGGCACCACGCATCAATCACCAAGCAAGTTGAATTAAAACAGTCACTTTTTACTTCCTCAAACACACGCCAAAATGTTGCTTCTTTTTTTCAAAAAACTCTTTGTCCTGACCAGTTCCTGACTCCAGAAATTGATCAGGAAATTATAATCCTTCCCTTTGCCGACTCTGGCTGGCTCAGCAGGTGACAGAAGCAGAGTGGATGGGACTGGAATGGATTGAGTTGACATGGATGGAGAACAGTGTTGTGTTAGGTTTGGATTTTGGAGAAGAATAGATTGGGAATGGTAAGAATTAAAACTGCTCTTGGAGTTGGAATTTTACAAAATTTAAAAAAAGTGCTGGAGAAATACATTAGGTCTGGCAGCACCTGTGGAGCAAGAAATAGTCAATGTTTCCAGTCCAATATGACTTCTTCAGAATGGAGGAGGAGTTGTGAAGAAGTCATTGGACTCGAAGCGCTAACTGTGTTTCTTTCTCCAGAGTTTCTCCTGCTGAGTTTCTCCAGCATTTTCTGTTTTTTACTTCAGTCCTCCAGCATCCAGAGTATTATGTTTTTATTTTACTGGAGTTTGACAGTGTGTCTAATCTTGATCAAAACTCTAATTGGAATCAAGCACGTGGTTGAGGCTATTAAATAATCAAATTCAATCAGTCAAATAATCAATTTCAATGGATGTAAATGGAGATCATTAATGCTACCAACCGAAAGAAACAAACTGCATTTATTCAGTGACAAAGCCAGAATGCTATCAAATTAGAAGTCATTGACCTGAAATGTTAATTCTGTTTCTCTCTCTGGAGATGCTGTAAGACCTGCTGTGTAGTTTCACTATTTTCTGATTTTAATTCAGATTTTCAACATCCATGGCACTTTTCTCTGTGTCACTCAAAGACTGGTGATCTGGACATAATCACATTTTTGTTTGGAATGGTGTAGTGCATGCAAATTGTTGTGTAATCACAAATCATCCAACACCTTCTCAAATGCCTCAACTGAACCCAACTCCACCGCACTTTGAAGCAGTGCATTCTATACCCTAACTATTCACTGTGTGAAAAAGCTTTTTCACTCTTCCCACTTTCTCCTTTCACAAATCACTTCAAATCTCTGGTCTTTTGTTTTTGATCCCTTTATGAACTTTAAACATTTTACCCTATCTACTCTATCTATACCCTCCTGATTTTGAAAATCTCTATGAGATTGCCTCTCAGCCTTCTCTCTAAGGACAATAGTCCTTTTTCAATTGATCCTCATCCCTGGAACCATTCTTGCAAATCACATCTGCACTATCTCCAGTGCGTTCGCATTCTTCTTGTAATGTGGCACCCAGAATTGTACACAATATTCCAGCTGAGGTTTAACAAATATCTTATACAAGTTCAGCATATCCTCCTTGGTCTTGTACTCTGTGCCTCTATTAATAAAGTCAAAAACACTGTATGCTTTATTACTGGTCTCTCAACCTGTCCTGCCACCTTCAATGATCTGTGCACTCAGATCCCTTTGCTACTACACCCACTTCAGAATTTTAACCCCGATTTTATATTGTCTTTCCAAGTCTTCCAATCTCATACTTCTCTGTATTGAACTTGATATGCCAGCTGCCTGCCCACTCCAACAACATGTCCATGTCTCACTGTCCTCCTCACAATTTACAATTCATCTAAGTTTAATGTTATCTGCAAACTTTGAAATTGTCCCCTATATACCAAGATCCAGATTCAATAGAATCCCTACAGTGTTGAAACAGGCCCTTCGGCCCAACAAGTCCATACCGAACCTCAGAGCATCCCACCCAGACTCATCCCCCTATAACCCACCTAGTCTACATATTCCTATGAACAATTTAGCATGGCCAATCCACCTAGACTGCACATCTTTGGATTGTGGGAGGAAACCAGAGCACCCAGAGAAAACCCATGTGCAAACTCCACACAGACAGTCACCCGAGGGTGGAATCGAACCTGAGTCCCTGGTGCTGTGAGGCAGCAGTGTTAACCACTGAGCCACCGTGTTCATTAATATATATCTGGAAAATGTATATCAGAAATAAACGCAAATTTCATTTACCAATGCAGGAATTTATCCACTCCAAGTAAAGGTGGGGCACTGTATTTCAACCTAGAGCGTACAGGCATAATGTTTTAATTTTTCTTCTGTTCAGGAAGGCCCTTCAGAACCTAACTAAAGTTTTAATAGTGATTCCAATGGGAATTAATGCTTTCCTTAAGCATTTTTCACTTGAGGTTTCAACTTTCAGAAAAGTAGCCCCAACTTTAAGTAAGGTCATTCCTGTATAGGTATCACATTGTGCTCCCACAGGTGACAATAAAATGTTTGCAATACATTAAGATGCAGATTTGGAGCAGACCAACCGAAAGGAAAGTTGCATTTCTACAGCATCTTTCTCATCCTCAGGACATTCCAAAGTGCTCAATAACCAAGATGAAAGTGCAATCACTAACTGTGTAAGCACCAGAATTTCTCACAAATAGTGAATGAGCGAAATAACCAAGTAAGTTGCTGTCTGACTGGTAATTGAGGGATAAATATTAGTCATAACACTGGGAACGAGACCCCTGTTCCTCTTCCATTGATTCATAGAACTTCTCACATTCACCCGAAAGTGAATTTGGTTGAATGGCTCATCTGGAAGATAGAGTTTCTGACAGTGCAATATCCTTCAAAGCAGTATGAAAAGTGTTGCCTTAGATTATCAGCTCAATTCATTTAAAAATCAAGATCTTCTCACTTACCAGCACACACATTATCCACTGACTTTTGATTTACTTGCCCTTAAGTTTCTTTCTTAGACTCAGTCAAATCCCCTTCTTAATTGTATTTGTAAAGCACTATTAGATGGTTTAGCGTATTAGAGCTGCTACCAAAATGCAAATGTTGTTATTACACAAAATATCCTGGTAGCTGAAGCTTTTCAAATTCCCATTTGAGGCAAACCATGAGCAGATGCTCAGGGTTATTTGTAAGTCACGCAGTTTGTGAGAGATTGGTGAGCCTGCCTTTGGCTTCTTTTCCTGCTTCAATACCTACACTGTCTGATAAAAATGTAGATTACAGCAAGGAATGCCATAAATCACATCAGCTACCACAGCAATGTGTGGGAGGTCAGGTACAAACTGCAAACTTTGTTAAGAAGAAGACTGCTTTATAAACACGCAATTGGGTGAATTTGAACTCCCAGGAGGGGATAGGCCAACCCAAGGAACACGTGCACCAGCACCTGTGAAAGGGCTGGCCTGCTTTCTTAGCCAGTCCTTATTTAAATGCAGCTAACGAGATGTCCAAGTTCGTACATGTTCCACAAAGCTACTTCCAAAGCGGATATCCAAGATAGAAAGTGAAGGGGAAAAACTAAATAGCAGACAGATGCTAATGAATGTCACAAAGTTATTGCGAAAAGGTTTAATCCTACACTTTGGGCAATGTTTGCATTTGGGTGATGGTGTGAAATGACTGGCAATGCACTGACACTATTTGACGAGTTATTTGTGAAAATATATACCAAAATTCCCTACCTATGACTGTCTAAAATGAGAAGATTCATTCAAAAGGCAACAAACACACAAGAGCCTTTGTAAAGGGCATGCAAAGGCAAGACCGAACAAACCTTCAAACAACTAATCTACCTCTTTCAAGAATGACCTGGCCTCTGTCTGGCAGATTCTGCACAGCACACAGTGGTCTCATCAGCCATCTCAGCAAAACAGATGTCATCCTCTAATCAGAGAGACTGACCAAGAGAAACAGCAGACTTCAAATCTTTCTCAACTTCCCAATGGTTTCAAAAAGCATACAAAAATCACTGTGTCAATTTCCTTGAGAAGTGTTAAGATTTGAAGACAGTGCCTAACTGGAGTCGCCAAACCAGGTTTTGTTGTAGTCCATTCACTGAGAGCAGTGAGCTGTTCACCTCCTAAGTCTGGAGGAGGTCCTGTATCATCATACAGTTTGGCTGATGTTCACTACAGAGGTTTACTGCTTACAAATGTTTACTGTTGCAGTTTACATTGCATGACTCCTCCCTCTGTTGGAATAAACTGCCAGGAAACACAGGCTGGATCACCTCAGCTTAAGACAGCAATGATAAAGAACGAGCTTCCAGTTGCTTAGGCACGAAGGTAGGAGACAAAGGGTGGTGGTGGAGGATTGCTTTTCAGACTGGCAGCCTGTAACCAGCGGTGTACCACAAGGATCGGTGCTAGGTTTATTGCTTTTTGACATTTATATAAATGATCTGGATGTGAACATAGGAGATATGGTTAGTAATTTTGCAGATGCCACCAAAATTGGAGGTGTTGTGGACAGCGAAGAAGCTTACCTCAGAGTACAATGGGACCTTGATCAGATGAGCCAATGAGTTGAGGAGTGGCAGATGGAATTTAATTTATATAAATATGAGGTGCTGCATTTTGGAAAGGCAAATCAGGGCACGACTTATACCTTTATGTTAAGGTTCTGGGAAGTGTTGCTGAACAAAGAGACCTTGGAGTGCAGGTTCATAGTTCCTTGAAAGTGGAGTCGCAGGTAGACGGGATTATGAAGAAGGCATTTGGTATACTTGCCTTTACTGGTCAGTGCATTGACTGTAGGAGTTGGAAGGTCATGTGGCAGCTGTACAGAACATTGGTTAGGCCATTTTTGGAATGCTCCAGGCAATTCTGGACTTCCCGCTGTAGGAAGGATGTTGTGAAACTTGAAAAGGTTCAGAAAAGATTTACAAGGATGTTGTCAGGGTTGCGGGGGGTGGGGTTTGAGCTATAGGGAGAGGCTGAATAGGCTGTGGCTATTTTCCCTGGCATGTCAGAGGCTGAGGGGTGACCTTATAGAAGTTTATGAAATCATGAGGGGCATGGATAGAGTGAATAGACAAGGTCTTTTCCCCAGGATGGGGGAGCTCAAAACTACAGGGCATAGGTTTAAGGTGAGAGGAGAAAGATTTAAAAAGGATCTAAAGGGCAAACTTTTCGTGCAGAGGGTGATGTGTGCATGGAATGAGCTGCCAGAGGAAGTGGTGGAGGCTGATACAATTACAACATTTAAAAGGTATCTGGATGGGTATATGAATAGGAAGGATTTAGAGGGATATGGACCAAATGCTGGCAAATGGGGCTAGATTAACTTAGGGTATCTGGCATGGATGAGTTGTAACGAAGGGCCTGTTTCCCTGCTGTATAAGTCTATGACTCTAATTCAGCAGCTCATACCATTGCAAAACATTTTACAGTCAATTAAATACTTCATGAAGTGCAGGGAATGCAGTATTTTGTACACAACAAAAATACGGGGAGGCATTGGCCTTGAGATATTATCACTGGACTGTTAATCCAGAGACTCAGGTAATGTTCCGGGAAACCAGGTTCAAATCCCAGCAGATGGTGGAATTTGACTTCTATAAAAATCTTGAATTAGGAGTCTAGCACAAAACCATTGTCAATTGTTGGAAAAATCCATTTGGCTCACTAATGTCTTTTTAAGGAAGGAAACTGCTCTCCTTACCTGGTTTGGACTACATGTGACTCCAGACTTTTGGGCAATTAGGAAGGGCAATAAATACTGACCTAGCCAGCGACGACTTCATCTTGTGAATGAATAACAAAAATCTATTTTCTTTGCTGTCCTTTGGGATGGGGAATCCTGCACAAATAGACATGTTAATAAGGATGGAGACAGGAGGTCATAAGAACATAAGAACGAGGAGCAGAAGTAGGCAATTCAGCCCCATGAGCCTGCACTGCTGTTTGATTCAGTCATGGCTCAAAAATCATCTTGGGATCTGTCCATTCAGAGGTAGCGACCACTGTACCTGAGCTCTGAAACCTCTGTCACAGTTATTGCAAGTCGTCTGTGCCATTCTGGGCCTAGGAGCAAAAGCTGATAAATCTACCGGCATCTCAACAGGCTGTCAGAAGGGGGATGAAGTTTGTCATCTGAGTCGGAGAAGGTTTACTGAGTAATTTTGGAGCTTTTAATCCAGTTGCCGGGAGCAACTGTCAAGCATTGTCTTTGTAGTGTCAATCTGAGCAGTTTGAAGCCTCTAATAGAGTGAAGCTGGGAGCTCTGACTGATGGAGCCTGGAGCAGCTGTTAGTGACAGAACACTGTCACTATCAAGGACAGTGGCCAGCCATGAATTAAGTTTACACACTTGACCTGTATCCATACAGACTTCACTGTATTTTGAGAGTGTTGACTATTTCCAGGAGGCATGAGGGTTAATATTGCTAATATTTAAACAAGGGTAATTATTTTGTGGGCACATAGCACACTTAAAATCATTCGCTGTTTGTAATGTGTCTGAATTCAATGATGTTATCAAGTTCACTAACAATAAGGGATAGTAGGAACTGCCGATGCTGGAGTCTGAGATAACAAGCAAGCCAGGTAGCATCAGAGGAGCAGGAAGGCTGACGTTTCGGGTCTGGACCCTTCTTCAGAAATTGGGGAGGGGAAGGGGGCTCTGAAATAAATAGAGAGAGGGGGAGGCGGTGATAGAAGGTGGATAGTGGAGCAGATAGGTGGAGAGAAGACGGACAGGTCAAGGAGGCGGGGATGAATTCAGTAAAGGTGAGTGTAGGTAGGGAGTTGGGATGGGGGTTGGTCAGTGAGGAGGGAGGGGTGGGTAGGTGGAGGGGAAGACAGACAGGTCAAGGAGGCAGGGATGAAGCTAGTAGAGGTGAGTGTAGGTAGGAAGTTGGGGTGGGCTGTGTTCATCCAGCTTCACACCTTGTTATCACGAACAATAACAAGCTTGTAACCTATCAAATAGGGAAAGGCTGTACAGCCAGTGGTTTTTTGCTCTGTGAATGTGAAACTACAATAGGTTGGATAGTGTATAGAGAAATGAATTTTCTAATTGTGTTTGAGTCCATTGATATAGGCTATGAAGAAAAATAAGTCCCTATACATCCTATACAAAAAAAGGGCAACAACACACTGCAGCAACATGGAACTACGCCAAGAGGAAGAAGAATACCTCTTCCAAGTGTTCAAGGATAATGGATATCCAAAGAACTGGGTCAGGAGATGCCTACAGGAACAGCATCAGAAAGATTCTACACGCCCCGACACACTCATCACACTACCCTACATCAGGAACACGTCAGAACTCACCACAAGACTTCTATGACCTCTGGGCATCAGATTGGCACACAAGCCCACATCAACCCTACGACAAGTGCTCACCCGAACTAAAGATCCACTTCCCGCCATGGACAGGACCAATGTCATCTACAAGATCCCCTGCAGAGACTGCGAGAAACACTGCATCGGACAAACAGGAAGGAAACTAACAACAAGAGTACACGAACACCAACTGGCTACAAAAAGACACGACCAATACTCACTCATCTCAATCCACATGGACAAGGAGAACCATGACTTCGACTGGGACAACACCAAAATCCTGGGACAGGCTAGGCAGAGACAAGCACGAGAATTCCTGGAAGCATGGCACTCCACGAAGCATGCTATTAATAAACACATAGAACTCGACCCCATACACATTCCACTACGAAGGAAACCTGGAAGTGAGGCAATCCATCTCAACGGACCCCAGAGTTTAAAAACCAGGCGGGAAAACACACCGAAGCTTCATCAGAGACTGCACTGAGGATGTTACCAAGCACGGTAATGAAACATCTGCGGAAAAACAAACCAGCTCGGCGAGCCAACCAACCTCAACACCCACAACCCGAGCTACAGATCTACTCCAAAATCCCCATACATCCAATAAGGAAGTCAGAAAAAACATCTTTTCACAGAATGGTAAGATGTGATATTTACTCTCAAAGAGGTGTTTATTGCAGATACATTTAAGATGTAGCTAAATTGCCACATGAGAATCAGAGACAGAATGGGGAAGCCAGAGAGGTAGCAAATGGGTTGTAGAGTGGGTGTTTTGAGCAAGTGGTTGGAGGGTGTTCAACAGGCAGAGACCAATGATGCCAAATGTGCCTACAGGCGGACTGGGTGCCGAATGATTTCCTCAGTCCTCTGTTCCAGTGTGCTGGCAATAGATACAGCAGCATGGTAATGTCCTTGACTCTGCTATCACACAGGCAACAACTGTGACTCCATCTGCTTCCTTATCGAATCTCCTACCACTAATCTACTTTTCTTCCCCCTCAACCAGACCTTCCCCCTGCAGCTGAGCCACTAACTGTGGGCCACAAACTCAGCTGTTGCTGCATTCCTTTGAGGAATCATTGTCCTCACAAGTATGCAAAATTTAAAGACGGTTACTGAGATAGGTAGACAAAGGAGACTCCTGCATCAGCTGCTTGGTACTTCTAAACTATCTTGGAATCACCCATTCCCTTTCTGGCTGCATTCTCCTAACCCATGCAGTAATCAACTCTTTCAATGCACTATCTATACATTCCACCTGCTTGAGTTCCAAACCCCACAGCTCACATTTCTACACTTTGTGACATGCGTACACATTCATTCAGGCACATGCTATGTTTATGACTATCTACATGACACAGGGTCTGTCAACAAACACATTGAACTGGACCTGATATACAAACCACTGAAAAACAGAACCGGAAGTAATACCAACCACCTCAGCAAACTGAGACATATGAATAACAAGCAGGGCAGAACACCAACGCTTCTTCAGAGGCACACTGACAATGTTACCTAGCAGGGTGAAGAAACGTCTGCAATCAAACACTCCAGCTCAATGAGCAAGTCTGCAATCTCATCCACAACCTGAGCTACAAATCTTCTCAAAAACTTTAAGGGTGGACATCCCGTTTGGCCGAGCTGCCCTGCCTTGCCTTACATTTACTTTTAGGTGAAACTTCATGGGTTTTGACAGATAAGTGAGCAAAATGCTCACTGACCAATCACTTATCTACTATCTCCCTGTGACACCAGTCATCACTCTGATGTTTACCTCCCAAATTCCACCCAGTTTGAGTTTCACAATCTCTCACATCCTCACTCGCCAAAGTCCCTCTGGTATGTACGCCATGGTCTCACTCTTGCTTTACCTCCTGAAGTCCTTTTGGTTGTGATTAGCATCACTGAATGCACCAATATCAACATCCAGGGATTGGGCATTGATCAACATCTTAGCTGAAACAGTGAAATAAATACTATGATGTACTGTGAGGTCAAAGGCGAGAAATTGGGTGGTGAGTAACTCACTTCTACATGATCAATTTTCCATATTAACAGGCATTATCAATGAAAGATTAAGGTCTAGAGGAAGGCAGACTTGTAAATCAGTTTTTCAAATCAGATTTTGAAGACTCCTTTTTTGACTGTGATTGGAAACTTCACTTCATCCAGAGATTGATGCTGCTGGGATGAATTATAAATCTCCAGAACGCAGGTGGATTGTTGGCCAGCGTTTTCAGGGATATGGAGAAAAGTTGAGGAAATGAAGATCAACCACAATATAATTGAACGGCAGAACAGGCAACAACACCTACAACTGTGACCTCTAGTAGGACAGGAGCATCAGATCCATGGGATCACCACCATCTGCAAATTCTCCTCCAAATCACATAGGAGTATCTAACTTGGAAATGTTTCATCGTCCTTCATTTGGTCAAAATCCTGGGACCCTCTCCCTATCAACACTGTAGGTGTGTGGACATCAGCAGTTCAAGAAGGGAGCTCACTATCACCTTGTCAAGGGGAATTACGGATGGGCACTAAATGCTCAGCCAGCCAATGACAGCCACATCCTGTGAACAAATAAACAGTAAAAAGACACCCCCCTGCCTGAAGGTGTCACATAGTCTCCACCTGTCTCTTTGACAGCACTTGGACCTGACTCTTCACCACAGGAGGTCAGTTAGTGGAGTGGGAAAAAAAAACACTTGGCTCACAAAAAACTGAATATTGTCAGAGATCGCAGCACAGACTGGCTAGGATCCGAGGCTCAGATTCAGTTACTCAACAATATAAACATCTCTCTGTCTCAGCACAAACTGACACAAGCCCAGTGCACCTTCCCTTTCCTACATTAAATCTCTTCTTGTTTCTTTTCACAAAACAGAATACTTGGCAGAGTGACACACAGAGTAAAGGGATGTCCTTTCATTATACGATGCATAAATAATGTGAACTTTCACAGGCGCCACTCAGAAAGATTGATTACTGAGTGTCATGTAAAGGACTCAATGCTTTATAGCGCCTGTTTCTGATGTGGCTCTGATGAATGTGTTGTCATTGTGGCATTCTGCCTTCAGGGATAATGAGTTTGGAATGTATTCCCATCACAAAGTGGCAGATGTCAGAGGCGAAGGACTCTTAAGTGCCAGAAACAATACAGAGTTTCGTTTTCTCTCAGACAGGCCAAGATCAGCCAGGCTTTCATTAAGACACAAAACCCTAAATTCAAGCCCCTCACACAGGCACAGGCTGTGAAAAGAAAACACAGAACTGCCTGTTGAGTACTCCAGGAGCCTCCCATAGGCCCAGATCTAATTGAATCCATCATAGTGCTCTGCATGGTGATAATGGACTCACTGGCCCTACATTGTGGAGGGAAGAAAATGACTGTAGGACTTGTTATGCAACAAGAACAACTTACCTTTATCCCTCCCTTTCCTTTTCTCTCACCTATTTGCTCTCCAGTTATGCTACCCCCCCCAGTCATGTTCCTTCCTTCCCTCCACTCCCTCCCTCTCCTCTCTCTTCCTATTCCTGTTCCCTCCATCTATACAAACTTTTTAACTTCCCTTCCCCCATCCCTTTGCTTGATTCCCTTCTTTCCTCCACTGAGGTTCAACCATTTGCCTCGCCTTCGTTTTTCCTGACAAGGAGTGAGTTTCAGATTTAAAATCCTCTGCTCTATCACGTTCAATATAATTGTCACCTAACTCCGAGTGCTGTACACTTATCGAGTCAGAGAGACAGCAAGTATTCATGCTGCACCTTCAATGTGGCAAGATTGGGTGTGGCTCACTGCATCTGGATCCTGCTCCTATTATGGACGAAATAAAACCAACTTTAATTCAGTCGTGATGAGGGAGGAAATAGAAAGCTTCCTTGTGGTCATTAACACGATCAAAAAGGTGGCTGATCACTGCACAACATTAGATATTGCAGCCACTCAAATACTCAAACAACCCTATCATTATCCCGCTCCGATTTACAACTGCAATCCTGAAGCGTATTTGATGCGCAAATGGCAAGCTAGAAATGGATCTCTGATGGAATGCGATCAGCTGTAATGAGAGTATCAAGATTAAATGGACAGAGCATTGATAATATTCTGGCCAGTCTGTGTACAGATGAGCAAGTCTTTGGCTGTTTCATCCCATTTATTTTGTAGGCAGATTTACACTTTCACAAATAATTCTGGCCACACTAGCAAAACAAAAATAACTTGCACAGATAGAACATGCTGCAGCATCTCAGGCCACCCAAAGGGGTCCAGCACAGTAGTTTTTGTTGTTGAAAGTTGTTGAAAGTTGGAAAAACGGCATTATATAGGAGATAACAAGGTGTAGAGATGGATGAACACAGCAGGCCAAGCAGCATCATAGGAGCAGGAAGGCTGACATTTCGAGCCTAGACCCTTCATCAGAAATGGGGGAGGGGAAGGGGGCTCTGAAATAAATAGGGAGAGAAGGGGAGGCGGATAGAAGATGGATAGAGGAGAAGATAGGCGGAGAGGAAACAGACAGGTCAAAGAGGCGGGGATGGAGCCAGTAAAGGTGAGTGTAGGTGGGGAGTTAGGGAGGAGATAGGTCAGTCCAGGGAGGACGGACAGGTCAAGGGGGCGGGATGAGGTTAGTAGGTAGGAAATGGGGGTGCGGCTTGAGGTGGGAGAAGGGGATAGGTGGGAGGAAGGACAGGTTAGGGAGGCGGGGACGAGCTGGGTTTGTTTTGGGATGCGGTAGGGGGAGGGGAGATTTTGAAGCTTGTGAAATCCACATTGATACCATTGGGCTGCAGGGTTCCCAAGCGGAATATGAGTTGCTGTGCCTGCAACCTTCGGGTGGCATCGTTGTGGCACTGCAGGAAGCCCAGCATGGACATGTCGTCTGAGGAATGGGAGGGGGAGTTGAAATGGTTCGCGACTGGGAGGTGCAGTTGTTTATTGCGAACAGAGCGTAGGTGTTCTGCAAAGCGGTCCCCGAGTCTCTGCTTGGTTTCCATGATGTACAGGAGGCCACAACAGGAACAGCGGATGCAGTATACCACATTAGCAGATGTGCAGGTGAACATCTGTTTGATGTGGAAAGTCTTCTTGGGGCCTGGGATGGGGGTGAGGGGGGAGGTGTGAGGGCAGGTGTAGCACTTCCTGCGGTTGCAGGGAAAAGTGCCTGGGGTGGTGGGGCTGGAGGGGAGTGTGGAGCGGACAAGGGAGTCACGGAGAGAGTGGTCCCTCCGGAAAGCAGATAAGGGTGGGGAGGGAAAAATGTCTTTGGTGGTGGGGTCGGATTGCAGATGGCGGAAGTGTCGGAGGATGATGCGTTGGATCTGGAGGTCAGAAATAGTAATCTGTTTGAGTGTTGATTTTTCACAACCAAAACATCCTAAGGATGTGGATGTTTCTGTCAAGGCCACACTGAACACATATCTCCAGTCGGCCACAACAGGAGGCACTCAGCCATATGTCAAAATGGAGTCATTTGTAGGCCAGACAGAGGAAGCACTCTCATTGCTCACCAGTAATTTCCAGCCTGGATTCTAGGATCAAGTCCCAAAGCACTGCATGAACTATTGACCTTCTGAAATAGGTGGAATAGGCCATCCAGAATTCTGAAACGGTGAACAGATGAAATACGGGAGTTAATTATCAGTGCTGGTTGTTCCTGGGACCTATTATTAACATAAATTTTATATCCAGCAAATATTATTCAGGGATGGGGGCAACTCCACTGCTTTTCTTCCAGTAGTGGACTGGAACTTGCTATGTCAACCTGAGAAGGAAAATAGATACACATTTCAATATCCCATCTGAAAGATAATGCATCCAACAACGCATCCACACCAACAGTGCTACACATTCCAAAAATGAGGTTATCCCTCAGTACTGACCTGGAACATTTTTGAGTGAAAAAGGTATCTAAACCATCTTGTGTGATGACGACTACTCTGATCAAATCATCACCTTCTGTGTATCACAAAACTCATGAAAGGGCCTATATGCACCACTTTTGGCCAGTCTCCCTCAGATTACCCAGGAAGGGGAAGCTGTCTCAAAATGTGAACAACAGGTGAAGCTTGCTCCCTCATGTTCCTACATTGCAGTAAACAAATAAGTGTGATCTATTAACTAATAGTATGTTGCTTTCAAGAGAATAAGACATTTTGCCTACCACACAAATGAGTAAAATGATCTATAAGTTTCAGCACCAGTGTGATGCCAGGCATGTAGGCTCTACACCTCAACATCTGATGCACCATATCAAACAACATTTACAGCATAAGAGAGATAACGAGGTGTAGAGCTGGATGAACACAGCAGGCCAAGCAGCATCAGAGGAGCAGGAAGGCTGACGTTTCGGGCCTAGACCCTACAGCAGAAAAGTACTGATTATGCTCAAACAACCTGTTCTTGCAAGCCTCAGAAAAATACGTCCATTATTACATTTGAATCTGCTATTGAAAGTCATCAGTAAGCATCACATGAGCAGTTGGGAGAGAATACATCCTGAGTGAGATACAACCAATGTGAGTGTGTGCTTTTGGGAATTTGGAGCACAGTGGGAATTTGGTATTTGGTACAGAGGGGAAGAAGGGCGTTTTGCTTTTATTGGGGTGTACAGTTTGTTGGACTACCTTCTATAGTAACAAGAGTCAGGGAACAAGGGCCCGGGAGTAACTGATATTATTTGATAAAGCATCTTCCAAAAGTACTTAGTCATAGCAGCAGAGCTCAAAGCCATGGTGTGCTCTTCCTGCTCTATGGGGGAGGGGGACATAGTTATAGTTCCAATGCCTGAGGACAGCATGTGTGCAGGAAGTGGCCCCAGCTGCAGCTCTTGGAAAACTGGGTTTCAGATCCAGAGCGATGGCTTGGGAACACCGTGGAGCATCTATGAAGTTGAGAAAATCAGGAATAGCATGTATAGTGAGGTGGTTACACCACAGGCAGAAAGGGAATGGGTAAACACCAGGCAGAGTGACAAAATGCAGGAACTCCCTGTGGCCATTCCCATGAAAAATAAATATTGTTTCGAAGGAAAAGAGCAACAGCCAAATCCATTGCACCATGGTTGGGTCTGCAGGGGAGGAGTGAAAAGTGTAGGCATGCAATAATTATAAGGGATTGAATTGTAAGGAGAATAAACAGGAATTGCTGTGACCATAAACGAGACTCTAATCTGGATGATGGCTCGCTGGTGCTCAGGTCAAGGATGTCTCAGGGCAGCTACAGGGGGATACATGTAAGCACAAACAACAAAGGGAATAAAGTCCTAAAAGCAGAATCTAGCGAGTTAGGAAATAAGTTGAAAAGTAGGACCTCAAAGGTAGTGATCTCAGGATTACCACCAGTGTCATGTGTGAGTCAGAGTAGAAACAGCAGGATATATCAGATGAACATGTGGCTGAAGAGATGGGTCAAGTGGAATGATTTCAGATGCCTAGAGCATTAGAACCAGATCTGGAGGAGACAATTTAAAATGATGACAGCAGAAAAGGCAATGGCAAACATTCAAAGAACGCATGGGTGAATTGCAACAATTGTTCATCTCTGACTAGCGCAAAAGTAAAGCAGAAAAAGTGGCCAAACCATTGCTTACAAGGTAAGTAAGAGATAATATTAGATTCAAGGAAGGAGCACACAAATAGGCCAGAAAAAAAAAATAGGCCTGAGAAGTGGGAGCAGTTTAGAATTCAACAAAGGGGTGCAAAGGAATTGATTAAAAATGGGAAAATAAAATATGAGAGTAAGCTTGCAGGGAACATAAAAACTGACTATAAAAGTTTCTACACGGCTCCGTTAACAGCTATTCACCCTCCTAGCAAGATCGTTGTCCACTCCTTAGTTCTTTTCAACTGTTCACTCTCTTTGAGCTCTACCCCACCTATTGTTTACGCCTTATCCCCTCTCCCCACTTTATCTTCAGCATATGAATCGACATTTTCCTAGCTACCATCATTTCTCAAGAAGGGTCACCAGGCCCAAAGCATTAACCCTGATTTCTCTTCACAGATCCTGCCAGTCCTGCTGAGCTTTTGCAGTGGGACGCACCTACGCATGCTAGAAGCATATCAATACACAGGACTTTGTTTATTTATACAAAAAGAATTTATACATGCATTGTACCTTAATCCTAGAACAATGAAGGGGTTGAGGTCAAAGCACACGAATTAACTCATAGACTGTACCTCCAAATGAGCTTCAGAACTATACCATACCACATCAGATTAGAGGACTTAAAGATGACAAGAATTTCACACACACATTAGTTTCTTAAATGATGTACTTTGAAAACAAACAGAATGAAGACAGAGGCTGAATGGCATTCTTACACATTGAGGCTTGCTTGTACAGGCAATGCTCAACCTGAAACAGTGGGCTAGCAAAACTCATTTGTTGAAACGGACATGATGAAGTATTTGAAAGTCCAAATGGAAGGAGACTGAAAGCATAAGTCTTTCCAAAAATCAGCACAGACATGATGGGCGAAATAGTAACATGTAGAGATATCGCTGAGTGAGAGCTGACCCTGGTGTGATGAGCTGACTGGAGCAGGAGGCAGATAGGACTCATCATGGGGATGGTGGTTACCAGGGTAACAAGCTCTGGGAAAGATGTACAAGGGTGAGGATTGAATGTGGTAAAGTCCAGCTTTGGGAATTAAGCAAACAGCAGGACTGGGATATAAATTTATTCCTAACAGAGCCAAGCTCATAGTTTGAAACCTTCCAATGACTTATTCTCTGTAACTAAAGCTCTTTCTATAAGAGCATTCCAGAAAGATACCTTGAGAGAAAGAATTTCTCCCTGTCTCCATCTTAAAATGAAGACCCCTTACTTTTAAACTGTCTCCCCTAGTCTTAGTCTCTCCTAGAAGGGAAAGCATTCTTTCAGCTACTATCATCTCACCCCTGCAGGATCTCAGATATTTCAATAAGATCACCTCTCATTCTTCTAAACTCCAAATATTACACACCCACTGGTCTAACCTTTCTTCCTAACACAGTGACCTCATTCCAGGAAACTCAAAAGTCAGTCAACTCATCAGAGTAGCAGCTTAAACATCCATTTTAGATCATACCCAGTTTTAATCAGGTATTTCAACGGCAGCAGGGGTTTAAATGGAATATCCAAGGGGGGAATTGAGCACATGGACACCTAAATAGAATTTCCCAGTCATCACATAACAGAAAAAGTGTCAATTCTAATATCTGGTCTCACAGATCGGAGTTTATAAGTTATTGGTGGAATTGCCAGAGTTGATATTGTAATGATCGTGTCTCTAATATAATGTGAAACTCAAGCGTCCTCTTCTTGAAAAATTTCCCAAATTCCATGAGCAAACATGACCAGAGCTAAACTTAACACCATCAATCACTATCCAGACAGATAACTATATATACAAGGAATAATCCCATCCTACAGTGGAGAAAACATCATTTGACCGGGAGGCGCTGATCTACTGAAAAAATTTGTTTTAAGGATGAGTGGAGCTAAACTGACACCTGCGTTATGCTAGTATCAATCTTCCACATGTTGGGCTGGAGCCCTGCCTCTCTTTATGACATAGATTTGTTAGAAACATTCATTCCAACTTCACCAAAGGACTGCTCGCACAGATACTGGTGTGGGATCAAACTGTTCATTTGAAAACTCAAATTGATCAATAGTTGTTCAAGAAAGGGTGCAATGGATTTAGGAAAAGGGCAGGTTTGTGGAATTAACTCACAGATCAGTCATGATCTCACCAAATGACAGAATTGGCTTGAGGGGCTGAATGGCCTCCTCCTGTTCCAATACAATTGGGAAAGTGGGAAAGGCAGTAGTAAATGGGGAGGTAACTAGTAAATTCACCTTCCTAATTCTCCCTATTTCAGAACTGTTCCTTTAGATCAGAAAATTGCTCTTGACATTCCACTATTTAAGGAAGGTTGCAGAAGAAAATCAGCAAGTTATAGACCAGCTAGCTCCGTCAGTGGGAAATTACTCATCTGTAATTAAGGAAGGGGGTGACAGAACAGCATGAAAATATTCAGCTGATCAGAGACAGCAAGCATGGATTTAGAAAGGGAAAGTTAATTCCTGTTGAAACTGATGGAATGTTTTTAAGAAGTGACTAAAGGAGGGGACAGTGGAATATCAATGAATGTCATAGATATGGACTTCCAGAAGACTGGTGATTTATTCCCATGTCAGAGACTGTTAGTAACTGTTGAAGCTCACAGAACTAAAGGCAAAGGAGTGATCTGGATCACAGTGTGGCTGAACAAAAGATTAACTACAGAGAGAGTAGGGCCGCATAAAGATCAAGAAAGTCGTCGCTCTGTTGAATCTCAGGAGATCGGAGAGATATTAAATGAACATTTTGTGCTAGTTTTTACTGTAGAAAAAGAAATGGAGACTAAAGAACTCGGGGAAATATTGATGTTTTGAAAACAGTTCACATTACAGAATAGGAAGTGCTGGAGGTCTTAGAAAACATAAAGGCGGATAAATCTCCGGGATCTGATCAAGTGTATCCCAGGATGTTGCAGGAAGTTATGGAGGAAATTGCAAGGCCCCTAGCAGAAATATTTGTATCTATAACCATGGGTGAGGTGCCAGAGGACTGAAGGGATGCTAATGTTGTGCCTTTACTTAGGAAAGGCTGTAAAGAGAAGCTTGGGAACTACAGGCCTGTGAGTCTGACATCAGCAATTGGTAAGTTGTCGGAGATGATTCTGAAAGATCGGATTTACATGCATTTGGAGAGGCAAGGAATGATTAAGGATAGTCAACATGGTTTTCTGTGAAAAAAATCACCTTACAAACTTGGCTGAGTTTTTTTTAAGAAGTAACCAAAAAGAATGATGAGGGCAGCGCAGTGGACGTTGTTTACTTGGACTTTAGTAAAGTCTGTGATAAGGTTCTGCATGGTAGACTAATCAATAAGGTTAGGTCACATGGGATTCAGGGTGAATTTGCCAATTGAATACAAAATTGGCTTGAAGGTAGGAGACAGAGGGTGGTACTGGAGGGTTGATTGGAGGGGACTGGAGACCTTTGACCAGCAGTGTTCCACAGGGATCAGTACTGGGTCCACTTTGTTATTTATACAAATGATTTGGATGGTTACTAACTTAGGGAATGACACCAAAATTGATGGTATCGTGCACAGTGAAGAAGGTTATCTAAGATTACAAATAGATTTGATCAACTGGGTCAATGAGCTGAGGAGTGGCAGATGGAGTTTAATTTGGATAAACACGAGGTATTTCATTTTGGTAAAACAGACAACGGCAGGACTTATGCAATTTATGGTAGGGCCAAAGGTAGTTTTGTAGAACACAGAGACCAAGGGGTTCAGGTCCATAATTCTTTGAAATGTGCATCACAGGTGGACAGGGTGATTAAGAAGGAATTTGCAATGCTTGTCTTCACTGCTCAGACCTTTTGAGTATAGGAGTTGGGACATCACATTGAGGTTGTACAGAACGTTGGTGAGGCCTCTTCTGGAGTGCTGTGTGCAGTTCTGATTGCCCTAGTATAGAAAGGATATTATTAAACTGGAGAGGGTTCAGAAAAGATTTACTAAGATGTTGCCAGGAAAAGAGGGTTTAAGTTATAAAAATAGGCTGGATAAGCTGGGACATTTTTCACTGGAGCATTGGAGGTTGAGGAGTGGCCTTATAGAGATTTATGAAATCATGAGCAGAATAGATAAAGCAAATAGCAAAGGCCTTTTCCCTGGGGTGGGGGAGCTCAAAATTAGGGGGTATATTTTCAAGGTGAGAGGAGCAAGATTTAAAAAGGACATGAGGGACAACTTTTTTTTACACAGAGAGTGGTCAGTGTGTGGAATGAACTGCCAGAGGAAGTGGTGGATGCAGGGATAGTTACAATATTTAAAAGACATTTGGATAAGTATATGAATAGGAAAGGTTTGGAGGGATATAGGCCAAACGCAGGCAGGTGAGACTAGTTTAATTGGGGAACATGGCCGGTGTGGACTAGTGGCTTTCTGCTTGCTATTTAATGATGACCTTTTTGGGTTCAAGGAATAGGGGTTTTAGTCTGACTCAACCATGAAAGAAAACAGCAAATAAATGTCAAACTCAGACTTGGAGATGATCATCCCACAAGAGAACAGCTCACAGTAATGTTCAACAACAAAAAAGAAATTGCTGGAAAATCTCAGCAGGTCTGGCAGCATCTTTGGAGAGAAACCAGAGTTAACATTTCTGGTCCAATGACCCTTCTTCAGAATTGGCCCATTCTTCAGTATTTTTCAATCCAGCGGGCATCTGTCGATGAGTATTTCACCATCTGCTGATGGGCAGCTTTGGTTCTGGTAGTTTCAGGGCGAAGAACAATGTGCGACAGGGCTGTGTGTCCTGACCCATTGTGTTTGATATTTTCTTCTCTATGCTCCTTTCCCTTTCTTGCAGGTATGGGAGGTTCCTAACTGCATACCAGGTCAGACAGCAGGCTCTACAATCTATTCAGATCTGAAAATGAAGAAAAAACAACAGCATGTCTTGATCAGAGAACTCCTCCATGTTGATGAAGCTGTGTCAGTCACTCTAACGGAAACCCAGTTACAGAGGCTCATGGATTGTCTCTCCGATGCCTGTAACATATTCTTCCTGACTATAAGCATCAAGAAAACCATGGTTATGGAATAGGGTGCCACATCTCTGTCAATGATCACAACAGATAAGACTTCAGTGATATTCTACGGCCTTGGGTCCACAATGACATTTGTCTTTGATGCATAACCTGGTATACACACACAGGAAGCAGCTACTTACCTTCGGCCAACTTAGGAAATGCATATGAAACAACAGAGTCATTGGACCAAGACTGGTGTTTCTGAGACCTGTCTGCACTGTATGAGAAACATGGACGCCGGTCAAGAAAAGAAACTCAACAACTTTCACTTTCATATTTGTCACACTGTCTATGTCAGCTCGGGGAGGGACCCAACAACAAATGCAGCAGTTTTCTCAAAGGCCAATCTCTCAAGTATACTGGCAGTCATCAAACACAGCTGACTTTGAGGGTTCATGCACATTCGCAGGATGCAAGACAAATGATGGTTTTCTGCATGGCGAATTAGCTGGAGCCAGGTGAAGCTCTGCTTGAAGGATGCTTGCAAGTGTGAGTTGAAGGCCCTTCACGTTAACTTTCACACAGGGAAAATACTAACATGTGTTACGATGACGATCGGTGGCTACAATCAGCATTTTTGCATCATGCAACTGCACTGAAAACAACAATTTGGAACCTCAACTGATAACCACTTCATACATGGCACTGGTGGCCAATCCTGCCTCTGATGATTGGTCTCTTCAGCCATTAGCAAAATTGCACCTTATGAAGGTACCCCAATCCCAACGGATTTTCTGCATATTAATCATCTTAGGTGCATGGAATGATGCTAACAGTGGACAGCCATCTTTGCAAATTTGTCAATGCCACAAAGAAAGGCAAAAAGGACCTCAAGAATGATACAACAGGATATTTTTCAAATCATAAAAACTTCTAAACAGAGGAGATCCAAATAGACTCAAGTTCCAGGTCCAGACTATTAAAATGCCATGAATGCGTACAGAAAATAATCAAAAAGGTGAATGAAATGCTGGCCTTTATATCGAGTAAAAATCTAATTTCGGCAATACAATGTCCTGCTTAGATCAAACCTGGAAAACTGAGGGCAGTTTTAACACAGACCTTAGAAGAATATATTGGCCTTAAAGGAAGGGCAAAGTAATTTTACTGAAGTCATAACTCGACTCCAAGAGTTATACAGCAATGGGGGTATTTCACTTGTCTGCACTGGATCCTTTGTCTCCAATTTAAATTAGATCTCATTTAAGTTGCTGAAGAAATTGAAAAGGAAGCTGTTGAACAGTCTGCTAAATCTGCACAGTATCATTTAAAAGCAAGGGATACTTCCAAAGAGTTGATGGCTTGAAGGGATTTTATTCTGCATAATTAACTCTGAAAATACTGAGTGCTTTTCTCATTTCAGTTACCTATTTATGGAATGCTTTACTGGAACAGTACCATCTGTCCCTGTGTGTCTCAGATCAAGAATCCTGGCCAAATCTGCACCCGCCTCTCTAGCCCTGACTTAGGAATGTTCCTGCTGCCAAGGATTGGACCTCTGCTACTGGCCTTGGCAGAGATGGTTTAACTCTTTTATATGAACATACAAACATGGAACAACAGTAGGCCACTTGGCCCTTCGAGCCTGCTCCACCATTCAACAAGATTATGGCCAGTCTGATTTTAACCTCAACTCTACAACACTGCATATCCCTGGTTATTTTTCATCCCTTCAGTAATCAAAAATCTATCTACCTCCACCTTCAAAATATTTAAAGATTCTGCATTCATTGACTTTTGATGAAGGGAATTCCAAAAAGTCACAACCCTCTGAGGAAAAAAAATCTCAACATTTAAATGTGCAAATACTTAATTTTAAATTACGAGCTCTAGTTCTGGATTTTCCCACAAGAGAAAACATCCTTTTGAAATCCACCCAATTAAGTATACTCAGGATCTTGTATGTTTCAATCAAATCACCTCTGACTCTTCTAAACTTCAGAGGATATGGGCCAGGCCTGACCAACCTCTCCTCAAAAGGCAATTTGCTCATTCCAGATATTAGTCTACTAAAGGCTCTCTAAACTGCTTCTAACACATTAACATCCTTCTCTAAATATGGGGACTAGTAGTGTATACAGCATTCCAAATGACAATAGAATTCGGTGACATTGTGATATGAAACATCATTAATGAGGACTACAGCAGAATGTGGGTAGTGCAGTCGAGAGGATCCAAGCCTATAATCAATAGGGACAAAGACTAGCTGTCTGGGGGATTCTAAGTTGCAGTTAAATTGTGGAGGGATCTTAACTGTTGTCTTTCACATAAGTTTCTGTGAACCTTGTATAGGACTCCATGTTGCAGCTTCTGTGTATAATTTCGGATAGGTTGTACGACAATTTGTACTGGGAGAAAATTTTGTGAGCTCAATAATCTAATGAATGTGAGGTTGAGCCAAAATCTGTGTCTTGTGCATTTTCTTCTTGTAATTTCTGAAGGTCCAAAACCATTGTAAAGGGAGAAAGGAATAGCCCCTAATCCCAGAACAATGCTCCCTCCCTCAACCATGTTGGCAATCCTTGATCATGGGTGTCCAAGAGGTATTTATCTGTTTATCACAGTGCTGTTGAGTTCTGGAGCAGTTGCTTCTGATTGGATGACAGCTACAGACGGACAGGACTTTTCCTGGTCTGTGGCCGATTCCATTGGAAAAGCTGTCAGCAGCCAATCAGCTGCCTGCTTGCTGGAAAGTCCAACAGGATTTTTCATCTCCTGGAAACTCTTCTGCTTTTGGGTAGTCCAAAAACAAGAAGGTCTTGGCCTATGCTTTTTTTTCTTTGCGGTTTGACTAGAGTCTATCTCCAAATGTAATGCTACCGGAGCCCATGGAACTTACTGCAGAAGCTCAATTTCCTGCTTATTTGATACCCATATCCTCTGCTGCCTTCAGCTCCATCATCTTGTATGCTTCAATGTTAATTCCATTAATTACACCTCTCGCTTCTCCTTTAAGATGCTCCTTAAAACCTATTTCTTTGATCAGGCATTTGGACACCTGTCCTAATATCTCCCTGTGTTACACGGTGTCAAATTTAGTTTTATAAACCATCCTCTCAAATTAAGGAGATTTCACACACAGTCTGTCACCATAAAACTTAATGAAAACCTGAACACTGAGTTTTTTAAACTGGGACAGAGATTTTCTCACTTTGGAACATGGCAATCTTCTAAGTGACAATCAAGTTTGGCAGGGGGTTGAGAATGAAACGGAATGATGTCTGGCTGATGATCTGGGCATTTGAAGGGGATTTTGGGGGAAGCTGGGAGGCAAGTGCCAGAGGTGAGAAGAGATAAGGCTGCGGAAATTTGGGAGGATCAGGAATTTGTCATAGATATTGGCTATTAACCCAAAAATGTCCAGTTAGTTGTGGTCCTATTGAAGGCCTCAGGTCTGCCTGGCTCAAATAACTCTCTAAAGCCCAATCAATTAAGACAGGACAATGCAGATTAGCAGCAAAAGAAGGAAAGCAGCTGGAAGAATTTTCTATTTGGTACTGAAATAACTCCATAAAGGCCGGGTATCCCGTCACCAAGTCACCTGTTATTTACATGGGAAGAGTCCTTGACATTGAACCAGATCCCTGAGAACCCAGCTCTCCCTGACTGGACCAGATTAACAGCCCCAATCAGGGAACTACGATTCCATGAGGCCCATCTGGCTGACCTTGTTACCAACACTACAGGCACCATAATCTTCAACCCTAATCCTCACTACTTCTGCTCTTGGAACTGACACTTTGGTGCCTCTCTTTAGCCGTTTTATTCATCAGGATGTTTGATACATAACCTGCTAAAAACAAAGATCAATAGCAGAGAAACTTCACATTGATCATATCTGAAGTTAGGGAATTCCCATACCCACCTAAACGGCAATGCAGGTGTCAAGAATCATTTGTTCCAACCTATCCTGATGTGAATTTTTTCCAAAATCTCAGAGAATCCTCATTGCTTACAATACTCAAATAGAAGACTCAAGCAACTACTTTATCACTGAGGTTACAGTAGCCCAGGCAACAGAGCCAAGAGGTTTACACTGAAGGCTCAGCCATGTTGCCAGGAGCAGTCATCAGTTACTCACAGCAGGGTAATGAGACTTAATCGAAAGTCAGGCTCGGACAAATGCAAGAAAAGGAAATTCTTGAATCTGTTCCTTTTGTTGTACGAGCTGGGAAATGTTCTTTGGATATTTGACAGGTAGATGAATGAGAGTTAAAGGCTGCTAGACTGCTGGCAAGGCCTCATATCCTCCACACTGACAGGATGACTGATGAGGGCCGCACACACATTTCACATAAACAAGAGTGGCAAATGGAAAAAGAGAGCAAATAAGGCAGAGAGGAGATGAATCAAAAAGGAAATGAAAAGTCTTTGGTGCTAAAACACGGAGTAATACCTTTTTAAAAAAAAACCTGATTTTTGATTATACCAATTCATTCATCCTGAGAAAGTGACATTATAATCAGTTTTATAGAACACTGATTTAGAGACTGGATGCAATGCAAATCTAAGTACTTGTGTATGATACATAACCTGCCAAAAAAAGATCAATGGTAGAGAAACTTCATGTTAATCACAACTGAAGTTATACTTTGGCACTCTATTTATCATATCAAGAGATTGAAGACATGAAAAACAACCGCAGTCCTCTCCCAGCCAGAATCTCTGCACTCTGACCTTTGATCTTTTCCACAGGCCCATTTAACACTAATCCAATGGCAACTCTGGGATCTTGCTTGATCAACAAAGTGAATCCCAAAACTGGCACAGTCTGCATTTTTCCAGGACCGAAATCCTTGCCACACCACTGTCACACCATAACATTTCCACCTCAAAGTTCTGACTATCATCTTGCATCCCCCGCTTCCCACACCCTGGTTAGACCCTACCCTCATCCACAGCTTCCTAGTGACCCCTGCTGATCATATTGGACTCGTTTGGCACTCTGAGCAACATGAACTTCAGGCCTCTCTAATGTCCCTGGCTTCCCTTCGACTTTGCACAGCTGCCATTCTAAGTGATGTGGTCGACATGTTTGATTTCATCTTGAAGCTTAAGTATTGAGGATTCAATATTGACCACAAATATGATTTTATTATCAACAGACAGCTACCTTCTTTGAGGCTGGGCACATGGAGGAAAACATTTCTTTTCTAATGAATTTGTCATATAATAAATAAAATGAGCTGCTTTCTTATTGGGTTCACTCAGAGTCTCAGCAAGTTGAAGACATCCCTCTTGTTGATTGACTTAATGAGATGTGCTTGAAGGAATGGAAGCAGAAACCTACTGATTCTACAAGGGAACTTGAGGATGGAACCAGCTTAAATGAGCACTGCCAGGGACTAACCCACAGGACTTGAGGGTCTCTATCCACTCGCCAGAACGAGAATCAGGTCCTGAGAGGTGGATGCAGAAACTACGAAGACAATTTGCTGAAATAAAATAACTGGTGACTATAAATAAACCAAAAGACCAAATTGCATTTCTGCTGAGCCATTCACCATCTGAGAACATCCTAAAGATCCAATGAGTACTCCAGACCCACATCAATGTGATTGACTCTTAAATGCCTTCTGGGCAATCAGGGATGGGTAATAAATGCTGGTATCGCCAGTGACACCTTCATCCTGTGAATGAATATTAAAAAGCTCAATGTGCCATGTCCTCAAACAATGTTGGGAAATTGGCAAGGGGCAAGTGGAAATAGGTGAGGCGGTTATTGGATAAGGGGCCAGTGTGTACCACGTGCAGTCAAATCATGAAGTGGTAATCAAAGCACTAAACAGCACTCATGAATGACTACACCAAACCTCTCCGCCTGCCTATGGCAAGCAGTACTGAAATTGAATCGCAACCCAAGGAGCTGTGGAAAAGTGAGCATACACAAAATAAATCTCTTCGAACAACTCACAGCCAGCACTATCTCAGTGTCTGTGGGTTTGTGAGATTCTCTGAATGGTCATGGGTTGCAGATATCCCCCAACATAAACACATACACAAACACACAACACCCCTACACTTCACAAAGCTAATGGTCTCACCAGACAGTTTGATTAATGACAGGCGCCACAGCAAGCGTCACCTTTGAAGACTGAAATCCTGAAGCATCACAGCAGGAAGGAAATATCCACAGTTTTGCAATGAACTTCACACACCAATTTCTTGCACTTGGCCAACAGTAAGAAAGTACAAGTTGAACTCATCCCACTGCTCTCTATTCTTGGAATTAACACTGGCTAGGGTCTCTCTACACTTTAGATTATGTGCATTGCCCTTTAAGTTCTCTCAACGCCTGTGAAAGACAGACTCATGTTGACCTTTTCGGATCATTATCTGTCTTGAGTAGATATTTAGTCAGTGCCAAAGATTTGTCACAACAGCTTTGTTTTAAAAAGAATGAACTTGAATAAAAGGAAGGATATTATGCTTCGGTTATACAGGGTATTGGTGAGGCCACATCTTGAAGACCGTATTGGTTTTGATCTTACTTAAGGAATGATGAAAATAAACTGGAAATGGTTCAGAGGACATTTATTAGATTGATACCTGAAATGAGTGGCTTGTCTTATGGGGAAAGGTTAAACAGACTGGACTGGAGTTTAGAAAAGTGAGGGGTAATGATTAAGTATACAGCATTCTGAATGATCTTGACAAGGTGGCTGTGGAAAGAATGTTCACTTTTGTAGGTGAGTCCAGAACTGGGGGTCACTGTCTTAAAATTAGGGGTTGTCCTTTTAAGGTAGAGGCACAATAGGCCAAATGGCCTACTTCTGCGTCATAACAGCTCTGTAATTCCGTGATTTTAAAAGAGAAATGTAACCGTTGTCTCTCAGAGAGCTATGGAGCTTTGACTATTTTTAAGGCAGAGCCCTGAGTGTGGAATGCGAAACAAAAACAGATCATCCATGATCTTATTTAAGGGCAATCTTGAGGAGCTGAAAGACTTACTCCTCCCCAGATTCACATTTTCATGTCTTTCCAGTGCCTTTAGTTGTCCTAGAGGTTTACAGCTAAGGAAGTACTTATGAAAGTGCAATCTCAGTTTGAATCAGGGAAGCTTGGCAACTAATTTATGCAGAGCAGGCATCCACAAACAGCACTGTAATGGTCACCAACAGTTTTATGATGTTAATCGAAGGATAGATATAAGGAAGAACACCAGAAAGAATTGCCCTGTCCTCCTTAAAATTAATACCATGGGACTTTTGTATATCTACCTGAAAGGACAGAAGGGAGCTTGGTTTATTCTCTGTTCTGAAACTCACCAGTGCTGACAGTGCTGCAGTCCTTCAGTAATAAGCCTCCAAAAGTGTAGCACTCTCTCAGCACTGACCCTCGACAGTGCAGCTCTCCCTCAGTACTGACCCTCGATAGTGCGGCACTCCCTCAGTACTGACCCTCCGATAATGCGGCGCTCCCTCAGTACTGACCCTCCAACAGTGCGGCACTCCCTCAGTACTGACCCTCTGACAGTGCGGCACTCCCTCACTACTGACCCTCCGACAGTGCAGCACTCCCTCAGTACTGACCTTCTGACTGTGTGGCATTTCCTGATTATTGACCCCTCTGACAGTGCCATACTCCCTCAATACCCTTCCAACAGTGCAGCATTCCCTCAGTAATGACCCTCCAACAATGTAGCAATCCCTTAAAATTCACTCACTGACACTGTGGCACTCTCTCAGTATTGACTCACCAGCCACGTGGCATTCCCCAATCTTGACCCACCAACAGTGTAGCACTGCCTCAGTATTGATCTTCCAATATTGTGGCACTTTCTCAGTGTTGCTTTTGCAATATGGTCACATTCCCCCACTATTACACCCAGACAGAAAAATGCTAGCAGTGCTGTGACTCCTCAGTATTGGCCCTCCCAATAGCACTACACTCCCTTAGTAGTGCATTTGGCATCTAAGCCTGGAGTGTGTGCTCAAATCTGGGAAAAGAGAATTCACTCTGGCTCAGGGACACAGTACAATCCCATGAGCCATATTTATGAACATGCGAATTCACTAGCATTCAGGGCGCTTGTGTAGGAGCTCTGTGGTGCAAAGGTAGTGTCCCTGGCACTGAACAAGTTATCCCACCTGCTCCAGAGATGTGCCATGACATCTCTGAACAGGCTGATTGAAGGAAAAAGAAAATCGCCTGATGAACAATCAGATTTATGAACCTCAGATTTATGACCAAGATTTCTGCTTTGTTAAGAGCAATTATATTACCACACCTTAAAAATTAAATGTTTGCTTTAATGACTGGAGCAGTTTCTGCTTTAAGAATTTGTCACTTTGTGTGCTAACAAATGTAACTGGACATCTGTTAACAATTGGTCTTTCTCTGGCAGTGGATTTCAGTGGAATTCACAAATCCATTATCTAGTCACCATCATCACCAGTACCACGTCGTAAGAGAACAGGAGAAAGTTTGATAAGACACACATCATTATCTGTTTTAAATAAACCCATAGCTTTCCTTTGTTAACATTTGTCACCCAGGGTCACAAACACCTCAGCTGCCTTGTGGAATATTTAGCTCAGATGCCTTGCTCAAGGACCACAGATACATCTCTTTTTCATTTGCAGTCATCTACTAAAAGAGTCTTTGTTCCTGTAGAATTCAATAATGCAATTTGTAAAATTGCCTGTGATCTTCAGACATGTATGTGTGGAACCACAGGAGATGGGCGAGGTCGTCAATGAATATTTCTTCTCTGTGTTTATTGTGGAGAAAGGCATAAATACTTGGAGTCTTGGGTACGTTAGTGGCGATATCTTGGGGACAGTCCATATCACAGTAGAGGAGGCGTTGGAAGTATTATAATGTATGAAGCTGGATAAATCTCTTGGTCCTGATCAGATATATCCAAGAACCCTGCAAGAGGCCAGAGAAGAAATTGTGGGGGCCCTGGCTGTTATATTTGCATCGTTGTTAGCCACGGGTGAGGAACTGGAAGGCTGGAGGGTAGAGAATGTTGTGCCCTTATTCAAGAAGGGCTACAGATAAAATCCTAGGAATTATAGATCAGTAAGCTTAACATCTGTGGTAGGTAAGTTACTTGGGAAGATTATGAGGGATAAAATATACATGCATGTAGAAGACAGGGTTTGGTTAGGAGTATTCAGCATGGCTTCGTGTGCGGGAAATCATGCCTCATAAATTTGTTGGAGCTCTTTGACGAAGTGACCAGGAAGGTTGATCAGGGCAGGGCAGTGGATGTACTCTATATGGATTTCATTAAGGTCTTTGATAAGGTTCCACATGGTAGGCTGCTCTGGAAGATTAGATTGCATTCAATCCAGGAAGAGCTGGCAAATTGGATACATAATTGGCTTGATGGTAGAAAGTAGAGAGTAATAGTGGAAGGATGCTTATCAGACTGGAGGCCTGTGACTAGTGGTGTGCCTGAGGGGGTCGGTTCTATTTGTTATCTATATCAATGATTTGGATGAGAATGTACAAAGCATGATGAGTAAGTTTGTGGACAGCACTAAAATAGGCAGTATCATGGACAGCAAGGAAGATTATCAGAAATTACTGCAGGACCTTGAGCAGCTGGGGAAGTGGACCGAGAAATGGCAAATGGAGTTTAATATAGATAAGTGTAAGGTATTGCATTTTCAAAGTCAAATCAAGTTAGGAGTTTCATGGTGAATGGTAGGGCCTTAAGGAGTGTGGTGGAACAGAGGGCCCTTGCAGTTCAGGTGCATGGTTCTCTGAGGGTAGAGTCACGGGTAGACAGCGCAGTGAAGAAAGCTTTTGGCACACTGGCCAATATCAGTCAGTGCATTGAGTATAGAAGTTGGGAAGTTATGTTGCAGTTGTACAAGACGTTGGTGAGGCTGCACTTGGAGTATTGTGTTCAGTTTTGGTTATCTTGCAATGGCAAGGATGTTATTAAACTGGAAAGAGTGCAGAAGAAATTTACACGGATGTTGCCAGGACTCAAGGGACTGAGTTATTGGCAGACACTGGACAAGCTTGGACTTTTTTCTTTAGAGCATAGGAGCTGAGGGGGGATTCCACAGAAGTATTTAAAATCATGAGAGGTATGGATAGGGTGAATGCACTCAGTCTTTTTCCCAGGGTTGGAGAAATTGAGGACTAGAGGGCATCAATTTAAGGTAAGGGGGGAAAGAATACATGGGAACCTGAGGGACAACTTTTTTACACAGAGGGTGGTAAGCATATGGAATGAGCTGCTAGCGGAAGTGGTTGAGGCGGATACATTAACAACATGTAAAGGCATTTGGACAAATATATTGATAGGAAAGGTTTGGAAGGATGTAGGCCAAGTGCAGGGAAATGGGGTTTTTGGTCGGCATGGACCAGTTTGGGTCAAAGGGCCTGTATCCATGCTTTGGCACTCTGTGATTCCATCTTCTTCAGCTTCATGACGCATTCAAGTTTATTTTACCTATGAGTTAGGAGAAAGGCTTTAGAAACTCACTCCAAGGTACCACAAATGGTCAGAAACTAGAATTACCTTGTTAACCTTAGTGTTTACATATAATTATATACTTCATTGACATTGAAGTATTTTTGGACAATCTGAGGTCATGAAAGGCATGATAGAAGTGCAATCTCTTTTTGACTAAGATTTCTAATGGCAAGGTCAATGGTAATGTACGAACAAGATCAAAAACAAACATAGCAACATAGCTCCTGTCAGTGCCCACAGGAAGTCAGGATGAAACGGTATCCAGTCAGGGTCCATTCGTGCTCCTCTAGATACAGCCATGGGGATCTGCAATTTCTGACGCTTTACTGGGGGAAAGGTGCCAGTGCAGGCCTAACAAGTAGCTTCATATTTGAGACAGTTCAATCAAGATCTCCACTAAATCAAGACCACCTCAAGATCTACAGTCAACATCAATAACATGAGCTTGATTGCAAAAACTTCAGGGTGAGGTATAAATGGAAAGGATCTGGGAGCTGTGTCAGAAACTGCAACGCAGCTCCAGAAATAAATCCCAGGTTATCTTAATTACCAAGTCTCATTCCCCACCCTCGCACAAAAAGTAGGCACAGCATACTAGCTCCTCCATCATTCATTAGTACCTTGAATTGGAGCTACCCTTCCTGTACGCAAATCTCTTCAAGGTTTCAGCCCTCCCCATTTCAATATCCTCCAACATCTCTCTGAAATCTTGACACCCTTCAATTCTGACCTCTTGCTCAACTCTAATGTTACTTGCTCCATGACTGCAGGTCATGTCTTCAGCTTCACAGACCCTAAGCTGTGGAAATTCCTTACAAACTTTCCTGCATCGCTTGCCTGCTTGATGACACTCCTCAAAACACAGCCTCAGGTCAACATTTTGTCATTGATCCTTATATCCAGTTTTACTTGAAAATGCTCCTTAAAGGCGCCTTTGGAATGCTTTCCTCTTCACCCTAAAGACTTGAGCGCAACACCAGGCCAACACACCCATTGTCAGAACTAACAGATTCCTGCACTGTCACAGAATCCGTACAGTGTGGAAGCAGACCATTCGGCCCATCGATTCCATACCAACCCTCCGAAGTGCATCCCACCTCTAACCACCCTCCTACCCTATCCCTGTAAGCCTGCATTTCCCATGGTCAATCCATCTAACCTGCACATCTTTGGACTCTGGGACGAAACCCGAGCAAATCAGCGCAGACATAGGGAGAATGTGCAAATTCCACACAGTTGGCTGAGGTTGGAATTGAATCCGGGTCCCTGGCACTGTGAGGTAACCCTGCTCACCATGGAGCCACAGTGCCACCCCTGCAGTCAGAGCTGTCTTTCGAATGTGATGTTAAAAAAAAGTGTTGCCCACCTTTTCAAGCAGAGATAGAAAATCTTGAAGTTTTCGAAAAAGAGCTGAGGAGTCCTGTAAAATATTTATTCCTCAACGAACATCCAAATATGGATTATCTGGTCACTATCTCATTGCTTACAATTCACAACCTGTTTATAGTAGTGACTTGTGCTTCAAAAAGGATCTGTTAATTGCAAATACTTTGTGACTTCCTGAGGATCTCTCTCCTAATTAAAACCTGCCTCTTTGGTCAAGCATTTGATCACAAAGAACAAAAGAGAAGTACAGCACAGGAACACACCCTTTGGCCCTCCAAGCCTGTGCCGATCATCATGCCTTAACTAATCTAAAAATCAAACCTTCAGCCCTTATTCAGTCCATACCCTTCTATTCCCTCGCTATTTATGTAACCATCCAGATGCCTCATAAATGTTGCCAACCTGCCTGCTTCCACCACCTCTTCTGGCAGTGCATTCCAGGCTCCTACCACTCTCTGCGTGAATATCTTTCCTTGCACACCTCCCTTAAACTTCCCCCCTCTCACCTTGAACCTGTGGCCCCTCATAACTGAAACTTCAACCCTGGAAAAAAGCCTCTGATTATCCACCCTATCTATCACCTATCTTCATATCCCTTTACAGATATTCTGCAGATAACTAATGTTCCTGTGAAGCACCTTGGATTGTTTTGCTGTTTTAAAGGCTGCAGAATTGCAAGTTCTTAGGTGCACTCGCAAACTTCCAGCAGAGAGAATAACAACATGAAACTAATCACCCATCTCACGCCCCACACTTTTAGCACAGTATTCCGATTTGAAGATGATAGAAGTCTGTTCAATCCTGGAAAATATATATTGTGCCTCCAAGTTTCAGTTAGGAGCCCCATTGAGACCTGAGAGAATGAGCAGAAGTTCTTTGTTATTTCCAGCCTCCCATGTTGCCTTTCTTGAGTTGTTAACTCTCTAGAATTGCTCTGGAATTTTGAGGCATTTAGAATTAATCTTCTGGACACCATCATGAGTGCCACTTGAGGTCAAATATCATTGGAGGTTTCAATTTCGATCAGAAGTAACATTTTTGTTTATTATTTATAAAACAAATTCACAGATGTTTTATGGTAAAGCAGTTTTTCTTGGTCAGGTGTTAGAGGTGAGAGGTTATGTGATAAAATCACTGGTAATATGACCAGAGTTGGAAACCCATGTCTCTTATGAAGCACAAATCTGCTCAGTTTCAATAATGTGCTTGAATAATAAACTGTCCAAGAAAGATATTTTAAAAATTTTCTGGATAGAAAGAAATTATTTATTTCTACCTTGGAGTACTGAATCCTGTTAAACAACTGTATGTGAATGCGTACCTTGCCTCTCTTGCTAGAATTCCCATTTAAGCCTCAGCTCCTAAGCTTGACCTACATTATATATATATATTGGAGCTGCAAGGAAATGCTGTTCTCATCATCCTGAGCAGCTGGGATTTGTCGGCCTTTGTTTTTCTGTAAGCATATTCCGCAGTCTCCCGTGGCACTCTCTCATTGCTAGGTTTTTCTGCCAACTCAGATCTATTCCCCCCCTTATCCAACACAGCCGTCTTACTACCCCTGCCCCCCACAACTCC
Source organism: Rhincodon typus (assembly GCF_021869965.1). Classification (NCBI taxonomy): domain Eukaryota; kingdom Metazoa; phylum Chordata; class Chondrichthyes; order Orectolobiformes; family Rhincodontidae; genus Rhincodon; species Rhincodon typus. The sequence goes on along the minus strand of NC_063371.1, from coordinate 15,524,814 downwards.
AACCCCCTCTGAACACTCTGACCTTGCTGGGCTGTAAACTCATCCATCTCTGCATCTGTGTCAAGCCCGCACTGCGAGATTAATTGCTGCAATCACCCCTAATCCATCACACTTCCCTGAGATTGTTTTGACATCCGGTTAATTTTCGTCTGATGATTTATCAAATTCTTATTACTGCGTTCTGAAGGGCCCCATTTATTCCGTTGATTCATGATAATGCTAGGATGGCAATGCAGCCTGAATGTTAATAAGCCAAAAAAACCCTCCCCTCTGCCAGCACCCCCACTGCAATTCTGCCATGGGTTTAAAAGAAAATAAATGTTTCAGGATAAGCACTGCAACTTTATCTTGATTGAAGTGTTTTTTTTAAAACAAGAGAGAATTCCTTTTCAATTTCTTCCCTTTCCCTGAATGCGTCACCTTCAAAATGTTGCTGTGCACTCAGCCAGAAGGAGAGCTAGAGAGAGTTAAGGAGGGACTTCAGAATTTTGGACCTGGGCAGCTGAAATCACAATGGTGGCACGATGAAAATTGGGGATGTGCAAGAAGCCAGAATTGGAGGACACTGCAGAGATGTGGAGGAGAAACAAAGCTGTCAAGGACACAAGTTGCAGATGCAGGAAGAGAAGCCATTACAGCTGATTCTCTGTCTATAATTGGGTAGTTCAGAATGAAACCAAACCAAGCAAATGAAGTGACAGGACAAAGATTGGCGTGCATTCATTGCGTTGGAGGAAGAGAGTGTGATCTGCATAGAGGTTAAGAAGGATGAAGAAGGATAGCTTATCTTGACCATAGTAAGGTTCATGATTTTGATGACAGCTGTCTTGGTATGGTGGAGGTGAGGGGTTGTGGGGAGAAGCTGATTCATCTTACAAGCGGTGTTTATTTTTAATTCTCCTTGTGCTCCTGGAAGCTCAACTACCTCTTTCCTTGCTGTATTTCGACCGGAAGACTATTATTGTTTAAGTGCACCCAAAACAAGAAAGGGCATCCTCAGAATACAGCTTGGCCTGACCCAAATATATCAAAGCAGGCCTACGAAGTTCAAAACTGCCAAGCTCCACTGACAAACAGTTTGGAGAGCCCGCCCAATAGCAGATGATGAGATGGGCTGGAATCCAGGGGATCCTGGGGTGTTACCTGATGTTTCATCTGCCTGAGCAGACACGTTTTTCAAAACGGAGATTTAATATTGCACTTCCACCAATTCAATTACAGGCATTCTACACCTGAAGAACTCAAAACTAAGTAGTAAAATGTGCTGGCTTCAGAGAGAAATCTGACGGTCATTTAAAATAAAGCGGTTGGATGGGTTTTGATGGCAGTGGGGGTCCCTGAGGGCTGGGCTTTGAAGGGAGAGTTAAGGAAGGGCTTCAGTGGGGATTTAGGGTACTAGAGAGATTTTCTTTGATGGCCATTTCTCATTTTTGACATTCTAATATATAGGAATAGCTGAAATGTAATTGAATTCATTACTCTAATTGATACTGGTCATTAAACATTTTGACAAAATTGCAGTCACCGGGGTTCGATTAGATTACAGAGCTTCATGTATTGCTGCCTCAGTCTAAAATTATATCTTTCAAAAGAAAAATGACCCATGAAACACAACTGATCAGCACATCTAGAAAGTAAGAGCTAACCCTGACGGAGAGCAAAATCAGACAAAACTCTTCTATCCCCAGGGAAAGAGTTTACTGAGCCATCAATGCAGACTTTAATTTTGTTTTGTTCTGAGTTGATGAGTGATGAATTCTAACCTTCTGGAGATCATTTGAAAGAGACACAACTTTATCAACATGCTGCCCCTTAAAATTTCAGAAATGCTTATTGACCTCCCATGGCATTGCTCAGGAACATCAGGCTGGAATAAGTTGTCCTCAGGGGGCTGAAGAAACGAAATGGGGGCGGGTGGACTGAATGGTGAAAATGTGCAGCCCTAGTATGACTTGGCCATTGAAAAAAGGTAAAGTCACCACAGTCTTAACAGAAAATAGAGCTGATCTCTCATTAGTGAGTTTAACCTTAGGGTCACCATACCTCAGGTAAGAAGAGAGGTTGAGAAGGAAAGTCCTTCATGGCAACCTCAAACAGAACAGGAATTGAACCCATTTCGTTGACCTCAACCTACATTGCAAACCAGCATTTGGCCAACTGAGCTAACCAGCCACCACTGAGTTACACACAAAGGAGTGAGCAACAGATTGTCTCTGTTTTAAAATGTTAAATCACACTTTACAAGCATTAAACAGCGTATAGAGACACAGTTACTGAGATCAGACATCATCACGTTTTATTTGTGTATCTTGGCCTCAAGTTTAATGGAAGGTTGATAATGACTGAGGACATTGACAAATTTGTCCAATTCTGTTTCTGTATGAGCCTAAATGTCCCACGTCAACACAAATACAGAAGATAATATTACAACATGACTGTATAACCCAATAAATAAGTTAGAGAGAATGAAAAAAGAGCCCTTGAAAGCCAAAAAAAGCCTCTAAAAATCAAAGATGAATGCTCAATGGCTCAAACAAGAGGGCGCTTTTAGTATTGCTCCCTTTCCCCAACCGAGACAGACAAGCATCTAAATTTCACACAGCCTGAGCCACAAAAGAATCATCAGTACGGACTAGATTTCCATTCCCATGAAGGGAATATGTGAAGAGATTAATCTAATCAAGGCACGGTGGCTCAGTGGGTAGCACTGCTGCCTCACAGGACTGGGATTTGATTCCAGTCTTGGGTGACTGTCTGTGTGGAGTGTGCACATTCTCCCCATTTCTGCGAAGATTTCCTCTAGGTGCTCTGGTTCCCTTCCACAGTCCAAAGATATGCAGGTCAGGTCGATTGGCCAAGCTAAACTGCCCCTAGCGTCCAGGGATGTGCATGCTAAGTAAGTTGGCCATGGGAAATGCAGGGTTATGGGGATAGTGTGGGGAGGTGGGTCTGGATAGGATGCTCTTCAGACGGTCAGTGACGATTGATGGGCCAAATGGCCTGCTTTCACACTGTAAGGATTCTATAATTTAAGAGTAAGTTAAAAGAGTTGATGGCATGAATAGAAAGAAATTATTTCCTCTGGTGTGCAGCCCAGAACAAGAGAGTGTAGAATTCAGATCCTAGATAGGATGGACAGGAATGATTTCAGAAACTATTTCTATAAACAAAACCAAGCGAAATTCAGCAACTCTCATTCCAAAAAGCCGCTGGGAAGGGCCAGCATTTAAAATTTCGAGATTGATAAGATTTTTGTTGACAAGGAGTTTAAGGATAATGGAACCAAGGTGGGTTGATGGAATTCAGATATTAATCATGATCTAAATGAATGGCATAACAGGTTTGAGAGAGTGAATGGCCTCCTCCTGTTCCAATGGAATTCAGCAATTCTTAAGTCTCACAGGGCAAAATTGATAGGAGTCAACTCAACACATCATTGTTTGGTATATAACTAGTTATATTACACCCTGAAGCAGTGACTTTCAATCATCGCTGCAGTCACAATGAACTTTAATGATTGCTGTTTCCCCATTTTTGCGGCCCAAGTTACACCATCACAGCTATCTGTCACTAGTAGCCAGTGATCTAATGAATGGGCACACAGATAATAAACAATCATCAATATTGGGAGATTGAGGCAAAAGAACAGCAGGTGGCCATTCGACTCCCTTTCAATTTGATCCAGGCCTTGTCTCAGCAACATTCCTACCATCAAAACACTGGATGGGGAAAAAAGAGTTTCAGCATTTATACAGCAAATTTGATGTATTTCACAGGAGCAATGACCAAACACCAGGTCGAAAAAGAAAGGAGACATGAAGACACATTACCAAACGCTGAGGAAAAGAGACATCTTTTAGGAAAGTACGAAAAAGAAATTGAGATGGAGAGAAGAAGGCATTCCAGAGGTATAGGAACAGAATGCCTAAAATCTGGGGTAGACATGAGATCAGACTTGGAGGAGATCAGAGACTTCGGGCTTTTCATGGCTGGAGGAAATCTTAGAGATTGGGTCAAGAAAGTTGATAGATTTGAAGACAAAGATTAACATGTCATGGTGGCTCAGTGGTTAGCACTGCTGCCTCACAGTGCCAGGGACCTGGGATTGATCCCATCCTCCGATGACTGTGTGGAGTTTGCACATTCTCCCTGTGTCTGCATGGGTTTCCTCCGGGTGCTCCAGTTTCCTCCCACAGTCCAAAGATGTGCAGGTTAGGTGGATAGGTCAAGCTAAATTGCCCCTAGTATTCAGGAATGTGTAGGCTAAGTAGATTAACCAAGGGGAATGCAGGGTTATAGGGATGGGATCTGGTTGAGATGCCCTTTGCAGTGTTGGTATGGGCCAAATGGCCTGCTTTCACACTGTAGGGATTCTACGATGCTTTTAATTTTGAGGTGCTGTGAATCAGGAGCCAAAAGAAGTCAATGAACACGAGATGAACAGGGACTTTGCTGCTTGTTTCCTAGCTCGCTCAAAATTTAGGATTGATTCCACTAAAGTTAGAACAGTGTCAGAATTGGAAATAGCCATGGAAAACAGCGACAACTGGACATGTGAAATTTCAGATCCATAACTCAAAGTGTAGGGTTGTCTGACAGGATCTCCTTGCTGAGCCTAACCCTAAACAGGACAGGGATTAGAAAAGAACGAAAGAAGGCCGGAGGTGAGAGGGATGGGTTTTCATGGGAGGATTACTGTTCGAGAGGGATGGATGTCAATGGCATGGCTATGCAATGAGAAAGATGGCATTGATGGTAAAAATTAAATTGAAAATGGACTGAACAGAAGACCCTTGTTTGGAGGGTTTCAATCATTTTGAAATTTTACTGGATACAGAGATTTTTGTTTCCCTGCCAAAACGTCCCTGAAATTCTGAACTCCATCCTTGAAAGTGCTCCTCATATCCCAGCTCACTAATTACATTCACTTGAGAATCCTAGGGGGAGGCTGGTGGGCAGACATTTAAAAAGGAAGAATCTTTGATCAGTGGGGTGGAATCGGTGGTCAACGCTCCCTCTAAACCGTACGTGTGCTTGGAGGTCGCACACACACGCCAGCGCACTGACTTCTGTATATGGAAGTCACTGACACGCACAGACTCGAAGGTCCATGCACAGGAGAACAATATTGGGTGCATGTAGGTAGTGCTGCAGTGATAGTATCACTGGACAAGTATTATAGAACTCCAGGCTAATGTTCTGGGGGCACTGGTTCAAATCCCACAACTGGATTGAATTCAATGTATAAAAATAAATTGGATTTAGAAAATATGGCAATCTGGTGACTACTGTCAATTGTTGTAATAAGCTATCCAGTTCATCAATGCCCTTTAGGGAACGAGTGTGGCCTACATGTGACTCTAGGCCCACAGCAATATAACTGATTCTCATGTGCCCTTGGTACAATTAGAAATGGCAAAAAGCACTGGCCTAGCTAGTGATGCTCTCATCCCATCAGCTGACAGCAAAAGCAAAACCATTAAATGGCTGGCATGGCTCAGTTGCTAACACTCTTCTTCTGAACCAGAGTTTGTGGCTTCAAATCGCACACCAGCGATTTAAACCCATAACCTGAAATGTCAATTACACTGTTGTAATAAAAGTACAGTAGACTGTCAAATGTGCCATCATTCAGATGAGGTGCTAAACTGTCAGATGCATGCTAAAGATACGATAGCACTATTTTGTAGAACAGCAGAATGTTGCTTGGCGCTGGGACCCAATATTGATCCCTAAAGCGACATCACTGTCATAGATTATCAACAAATCTATTTGTGAGGTCTTGCCTTGCACAAACTGGCTGTCGTGTTTTTTTCCTCCACTTCCAAGTAACTATCACATGTTGTGAAAGGGGCTACAGAAATGTGCTTTTTTTCTTTATGCTTCAATTATGAGCAAATGGGAAAGATCACATGCAAACTACTTGATTTCAAGAACGGCCCAGGTCACTCATGTGCATGTCCTGTTCTGTCAAAATCTTTTCTGCTAAATTATGTCTGATCTATAAAAAAAATTCAATTCAAAGGAATTGATTGTTTGCTATCTCAGTACACAAATTGAACTGAGACAAGCACTGACTAAAATTCACTAATTGATGATGGCTGTACCGCTCTGAGGTTCTTGCTGATTGGATTAGTTTCAAGTAGAGAAGTCACGAGGTGGCAATATTTAATTAGACTAGCCAGTCTGATTTATGAAGGAGCCTTGTCACATCAAAAGGTCATAAATTTGGTTGAATGGGCAAAACATCCATCAAAACATGAAGTGGGTTCATTTGCAGAATGCATCAAAAAGACTTGTATTTCTGCTTACCCTTTTCTGTTTGGCCATGCTGCCCACATTAAGTTGTCTTATTTGAGAAAGTCTTGCAGACACACACACACTAGAGAAAGGGGCAGGTTGGGCTCTCTTCATGGTTTCAGTCAGGCCTTTTGGTGCCAGGCCATTCATGTCCACTCAGTTGTTGCCATTGCCCAGTGTTGGTGAGGAGAGACCAGAGGCTGAGGCCTGACCTTGTACCTGTCATGGTACCTGAGGAGAAGGTGATGGTCTCAGGGACAGACAGCAGGAGGAGGAGGAGGGCAGTTTCCCCACATGGTACACGGCACAAGCCTCTCCCGCCTCTGCCACTAAGGTCCAATTACGCCCTTTTTTTTGTGTTTTATCCTGTCCCCTCCGGGTCGGGTCGGGCGGTGGATGTGCGGCCGAGGCTGATGATCGTCGACCAGGCTGGTCACCCATAGCAACCGGCGGGAGG